>NW_005871251.1:2343897-2348946 GCF_000147115.1 Myotis lucifugus
GGTGTGGTCAGCCCCGTAGGTGAACATTCAGGTTTAAGGCCAGGCTGTTCGGCGGTGGCTCCTCTGCTCACCGCTACCCACTCTCGCGTTAAAGCAAGGGGCCCCCGCCCTGCAGCTCCGGCCTCTCTCCTGAGAGCAGGGGGTTCAGGGTCCACAAAGGTGGGGCTCACAATGGGACACACAGTGACGAGGTAAGCAAGTCATTGAATCTGGGTCCCCAAAGCCCCAGGACACCCCTAGCTGGCACCTACCGACGGCTGCACTGAGGCTGGGAGGAGAGGGGCCCGGCTGGGTGCCCGATGCAGGGAGCTGGGGACCCTAGCGTGGGTCCCTCCTGACCCGGGAGACCAGGCGAGTCTCTGGGTTTGCTGCTCTGCCAGCCTTTCCTAATTCTCCTCCCAGAGGAATCCTGGTGCACACCACCCACCGGACTCAGAGGAAGAGCTACTGCTGCCTGTCCCAGGGACAGCCACTCGTCTACTTCCCACTCGCTAGCGGCGCAAGAGGAGGACTTACTTGAGGGGATACATCCTCAGGGCGACTCCCATCCCAGGGCAGTAGGAAAGGAAAGCAGCGAGGGCCGTCTCCTCGAAGAGGCCAAATATCAGGATCTTGTTCCTGAAATCAAGGGGGGTAAATGCTTAGCGAGGCAAACACACGTTCATCTTCTCCTGTGAAGCGTTAAAAGGCAGATCAGTCCTTCAGGTACTAGTTGCATTTAGGACCTCGAGGTCAATGGAAAAAATGTAGGAAACCCCATTTGCTCCCCAGGCCAGATCCCAGGGACTCGGCCAGGTGCCGAAAGGGTTTAGATAGACTGGGGCCGTACTCACTTCATCCCCTGCTGGAAGACGGAGTTCCTCCGGGTCTTGCAGATGACCAGGTCGGCCCACTGCACCACCACGATGCTGACAAAGAAGGCCGTGTGGCAGGTGAACTCCACGATCTTCCTCTGTTCGTAGGTCTGCAAGGCACAGGCGGATGGCTCAGCGCGGCTGTGGCCGCCGGCCTGCAGCTCGAGGCGCGGGTCCGAGCCTCACTCACCCACTGCTGCCCGTAGCTGTCCTCCACGTCGTTGATCCAGCGGTCGTCCCAGTCCACGCGGATGCCCAGCAGGTTGATCGGCAGGAAGCCGTTCTCAGCCAGAATCACAAAGTAAGTGAAGAAGCCCCCCAGGGCCTGGATCATACCTGAGAGGAGGGGAGACGACCTTCATGCCAGAGCCTGGGCGTCTCCACCCCCTTCCTCTGACGGGGCAGCAGGCCTGGGGACCTCTGGTTGATGAGGCTCAGGAGTGCTACCTGCTTCCTCCCCAGCGAGGACCATACCCAGCGCCCTCTCTACTCTGAATCACCTGCTTAGAACGTAAAAAGGTACGACAGGTGGGCCCTGCTCGTCAACACCCCTCTAGTACCTGGGCATCTGCTTCATGCAGGGCGTGACCCTTGAGGAGAATCGCTTCCCTACTTTTCAATCGCTGAGAAGTGGACTTTCCCCCCATCCCTCAACGTCTGTACCCTGTGCCTTATGCCAGCATCCAATCCAACTCATTCCCCCCAGTTCCTCAGCACAAAATGTCACCCCACACCCTGGGCCTGGTCTTCCTTCTGCTCAAAACTAGGTCTTCCTGGCAGAGTCGGATGGGCTACCAGCCAATTCCTTTGCTGTCAGCGGCTGTCGTTAATCTGTCCCACTTCCCCGAGTGCCCACAGCGAGGCGGCCCCCGAACCAGAACAGGGGGCTCGGCAGAGTGTTAAGATCACAGGCATTTTCACTGCCCACCACCCGGGGCCCGTTAACTGGCCACGCTCCGCAGGCGGAACAGAAACCAAGCCCAGGGTCACCACTGGGTAGTGGCCGACCAGCCAACCTTTAAACCCAGGTCATTTCTTCAAAGCCTTCCTCTCTAGCCAGATTAGTGATGGGCACCGTGTATGCCAGGCAGTGCCCAGTGCTGGGCCCCGCGTCCAACACCAGAAGGGGCAGCCGGTTAGGAGTCCCTCCCCAGCCCCGCCCAGGGCATGGCCATCCTGGCTCTGAGGCGGCGGCGCCACCCCAGCCTCTGTCCCTTCGCCTGCTTCCTGCTCGCTGGGCTGCTCACCAATCTGCCCGTAGGCCATGCTGATCAGCCGCTCGTTCACCAGCTTGTCCGTCTTGGGGTTTCGGGGCTGTCTCTTCATGATGTCGCTCTCAGCCTGCTCGTAGGCCAGGGAGATGGCAGGAACCTGGGGAGGGAGGGATGCCAGTCATCAACCACCTTGTAATAAAATCCCTGCCCCTGCTTTTCCATGAGATATTACAGCCCCCCCCCCACCCCCAAATAAAACAGCAGGATTATACACAAGGCAAGACTCCTGTCTGATAAATAGGTGTTGACAGTTGCCCTGAAGCATAACATTGAGTCTCTGATGCTGGGAATTACTAATGGTGGTCAGGTGGGCCCGGGGAGCACAGATGTGGCCCCTAACACCAGGCTGTGTGGACGCGGACGCTCACTCACCATGTCGGTGCCCAGGTCGATGCAGAGGATGGTGACGGTGCCCAGCGGCAGCGGAATGTTCGCAATAATAAATATCAGGAAGGGGGTGATCTCTGGAATGTTGCTGGTCAGGGTGTAGGCGATGGATTTCTTCAAGTTGTCGAAGATCAGACGACCTAGGAAGGCAAGGTTTTTACCGTCTCGCTGACAGCGTAGACTGCGCACTGCCCATGCCCACGCTGTCCGTGCACGGCAATGGATCCTGACCGGCAGGGCCGGGACGGGCGTGTGGCGAACAGTTTACACGGAGCCCTCACCTTCCTCGACTCCAGTCACAATTGAGGCAAAGTTGTCGTCCAGGAGAATCATGTCGGCGGCTTGCTTAGACACGTCCGAGCCGGCGATCCCCATGGCAACCCCAATATCCGCCTTCTTCAAAGCTGGAGAGTCGTTGACACCGTCACCAGTCACAGCCACGATCGCGCCCTACCAGGAGGAGGAGGAGGGGCGCGGGTCAGAGCCGTGTCGACGGCACGAGGGAGGTGCCCGCCTCCACCTGCCTTTCCCCGTCAGACACGGCTCCTTCCCCATAGACACGCAGTCTCAGACCCACAGCTGCTGCCCAAGCCACCGAGCAGAGGAGTGACAGCACACTCATCACCCTCCTTTAACGAGGGCTACCGGCCAGGACTCGGTGAGTGGCACTCGGGGAAGCCCTCTTCTCTTACCCCCCCCACCCCCTTCAAGGTCACTCCTCCTGGCCCCTCCAGCCAGTGTGGACAGGGGCCTGGCTGCCCCCCAGCGAAGCGCGTGTCTCCACTAAACCGCTATCAAGTTGCCCTTTTCTCCGGGCCTCTCCGTGGCACACGCGTGTACTGAGTCTGAGGAGAGCCGGGCTGTGTCTCTCCGACGGCCGCTTTGCCCTTTGTCTGTCCCGGCCGCGCACTGACCTGCCGCTGGCAGCCCTCCACGATGATGAGCTTCTGCTGCGGGGAGGTCCTGGCGAACACGATCTCCGTGTGGTACTTGAGGATGTCATCCAGCTGCTCGGAGGTCATGTCCTTCAGGTCTGTCCCGTGCACCACGCAGGCCTTGGCGTCCCTGGGATCAGAACCGGGGGAAGGGTCACCCGTCACGTCCCCGGCATCTGCTCGGCCCAGAGGTGGCAGGACACTCGGTGAGCGGCGCCAAGCCGGGGATGGTCCCGTCCTTCGGAAGCTGTTCTCCGCACTGTATCTCGTAGGTTACAGAGCGCTTTCATTCTATTACTTCTCTCTGGGCAGCCCTGCCCGGCACCTCCTCTCCCCGTGAAATACACGGTGAAATCGTATGACTGAGTTTTAGACATGAGCTGAGGAGAGATGAAACCTTCCCGAGCCCCAAAGATGGGCGAAGGGGCCCTAAACCTTAACACATGAAAAACAAACCTATTTCTATTTTACCTTTTGCCAAAATTTCCCTGTTGGCCCTGAACTACAGTGGGGCCTTGACTTACGAGTTTAATTCGTTCTGTGACGGATAAGTCAAGGCCCCACTGTACCTGGGCAACTGTGTCTTCTGTTTGTGGAACTGGAATTGGTGAGGTGCTAGGCAGTACTGCCCAGTGGTCAGCGGCGTGACAGAAGGCAGACGGCCGGGTGCGCTGCATGACTAACCCCCGTGTCCCCGCCCTGCCCGGTGGGGCTAGCACCCACCTGACCACGTTACACCATCACGTGCTCAGGACAGTGACACCACCCGAGCTGGCCGTGACGACTGGCTCAGGTCACTTTTGGGCCCTGGGGGGCATTTCCCTACTCAGGGGTGACCTGGAAGGAAACCACGCCGGCCCCGGCGGGAGCTCTCACCCCACCGTCTGCACGCTCAAGGCCGGCTCCGCTTTGCGCTTCCTGCTCACCTGGGGTTCACCTGGCTCACGGGGATGTTGAGGCGGCGGCAATGTCCTCCACGGTCTCGTTGCCCTCGGAGATGATGCCCACACCTTGGCATGGCTTTGGCCGTGATGGGATGGTCCTCCGTGACCATGATGATCTGTGACAAGGAAAGGGAGGACGTTAATCGGGCGCAGTTGCGAGCAAACACACCGAGGCCTCGAAAGGATCCCCATTCGAGGTCGGGACAGCTTGTCCGACCTGAACAAGGAGCGCTCACATCTTGGGTTCAGGAAAGAAAGCACAGAGACCAACCCCAGGTTTCGTCCTGGTACGTGACCACGCAGGATACACAGTTTATCTTCCGTTGACACACTCAGATAGAAACTCTCCGATTTACCCAAACCAGCAAAATAGGACACAACTCCGATGCGGGTGGGACTGCAGGGGGAAGGCGCCACCGGCACCTCGGAGGGGCCCAGATTGGGGGGAGAGCGACAAGTTGTTACTACTCTCTCCGACCCAAGGGCTGTGCTTAGGAGTGCACCCAGGAGGCCATGATCAGCGACAGGGAACCCTCTTCAGAGTCGTTCAGGGCAGTGTTCACGACTCGCGAGGATGAAAAGCTTCCCCAGCGTCCGGACTCCTGCATAGTGACCCACGGCTCTGCCCGGGAGGTACAGCTCCACCAACGTTCAC
>NW_005871251.1:2350373-2365399 GCF_000147115.1 Myotis lucifugus
TGTGCCAGTGGCCACCCTGAGAGAGAGATTGGGCAGCACCCCGCCCAGCAGCCCGCTGTTCGCCCCAAGTTTCGAGCTGACGCTCACGTGCCCCGGGGCATCTACTATGTGCTCATCTATAGGCCCTGGGAGTCCTCTTTCGGGCCACTGAGCTCACAGGTCAGGGACTCAGCAGCCCAGGTCAGACAGGTTCTCATCAGACAGAACTGGACGGCACAGGACCAAGGGTCCAAGTACGAGTCAGAAGCAAACCAGTGGGATTTTGCTGCCCAGGCCCAATACCCCAGGCATTCCCCTGGCTCCTCCCGTCTCCACAATGGGTGTGTGTGTGTGTGTGTGGGGGGGGGGGGGGGGTGGCGCGGTGCCTCGCTTTGTCCCCAGGTGCCGCACGTACCCAGCACGCGCTCGCCCAGGCCGCCCAGCTCCAGGTAGGCGTTCTGGAAGGCGTCCTTCATCTCCTCGTCCAGCGGCTGCTCCTTGCCCTGGAGCAGGATGGAGCTGCAGCGGTCCAGGATCCTCTCGGGGGCCCCCTTCATCACCAGCAGGTGCCGGGGCTCGGCCGTGTTGGGGTTCTTGTGAATGGACAACTGGAAAGGAAGGGTTGTTCAGATGAAAAATTGAGGCGCTCCTGGAGGAGAATGGAGCTCCCTTACCAGTTAGTATTTGTTACGGCAAAAAACCAAGACCCCTTACGTCTGAACCTGCCTCACACCTCGTAACATGCTCTGAATTCTACAGAAAAGGCCAGCACGGTGACATAGTCACACACAGACAGACAACATTTCCCTGAAGGAAATGTGTCACTCATCCTACTGAAAGTCAAATAAGTTAGGGTTTTCTAGGTGTAGTCAACGGTAAGATACAAAGCGAAGGCTTTCATAAACAGGGTGAACAATTCCCTTTCAGGAGGCATTGATGCTCATCAAACGCCCAGAGGGAGACGAGTTCTTCCACAGGCTCTCTGTTCCCCTCTCTGCCCCTCGCCCACCGCTCAATCCCCCTCCCCCAGCTTCAGACCTGGTACTTGTTGGTGGAGTTGAAGGGTATCTCGACGAGTTTGGGGTACCGCTCTCTCATCTCCTTCACGGACCCGCAGCACAGCTCGATGCACTTCAAGAGCGCCGACTCGGAGGCGTCGCCCGCCACCGCCCGCTGTGGACACAGACGGCACCTGTCAGGTTCCCTGAAAATGCTGCACCGAGGCGCCACCTCGGACGAGGGAAAACGACCAGGAATGTGTCCCCGTCTCGGTGGGAGGAGGGGAGGGCGGGGAAGGAGCAGCAGCTCAGACGCAGGTCACCAGGCCCGTCACACGCCCACACCCACACCCACATCGTTGTCTGAAGGTGTCACCTGCCCTCGGGAGAAGTAAAACACACCCTTCCCGACCTACTTGAGCCTATTCATCTTCCCCTGCTGAAGTCTCAAAGCCACCACCGTCCCCAGACTCGTATTTCTGGTTACAAGCCTGAAAATACCCAGTGAGAAAGCACACACTCGAGCGCTCCCACTGCCCGACAGTTTGCAAGCACACGCCTTGGGTCCCGGCAGCGGGAACACACAGTCCGTGTCAAGGGTGGAGCGGAGGACTCTGTATTCCAAACGGCTGCGGGAAAGTATCTGGGCCTGACAGACCCGAACTGAGAGGCACTACCAGCCCCAACAGTAATACCATCCGCCAGCGTTCCAGCTGAAACCCACACCTCAGGTAACACAGCTTACACCACCATGAGCATGGCCCCGACCCCTGACATGCTGGGAAATACATCTCCAGCTGCCCTTCTGGGGCTTTTAAACCAGGAAAGATTTGGTGCTGGTGAGTCCCTGTGCTTGGAGCCTAGGGAATTTCTTCTTTGAAGCAGGAGGGGACAATGTGTGAAGTTTTATCCTGCTCCCATCAGAAGACAACCTCCTTTAAGAAATGAAAGAGGCTTATCGGCCCAGCAGAAGCCACCTCTCTGACCACTGGGTTTCTACCCAGAGCTGCCACAGGCGGCGTGGCGTGGCACGGCCAGGACGAGCCAGCCTGGGCCGCCATGTCCCCAGGGGCCCCGTGCAGCTCCTGCCTTCCTGACACTGTCTTCACCGGACATCCCAGCAACACCTCATGATTAGTGAGCAAGCTAAGGACAAAGAAGATAAGAGACACAGCAGGGCTATTTTAAGAAAATAAACGGCTTAAGGGATTTACTGGAACCTCCTGCACCCCAACATGCAAATGCGATTACGGAGCCGCCCGAGCAGCCCCTGCCGCCCACCAGGTGAGGCGACGGCCTAAGAAACCAGGATAATACAACTGGATTTTATCACCAAGGTTTGCACAGAAGACGGCCTCTCCCCTCGCCCACCCTCCTCCTGTCAGTTTTTACTGCAGATTCGCTTTTTCCCAATGGGCTTCGGGCACAGTAAGTGCTTCAGGATCTACAGGCGGCAAAGGTGCCACCCGGCAAAGCATCGCCTGGACCATCCGTGTCCCACAAGGAGCAGGTGCTTACGGGCCACGGAGGCCACGTGCTACCGGAGAAGAGCACTCACAGGTGGTCCCTGTGTAGGACCCCCCCCCCCCTCCCGCCTGAGGGCTAGGGCACTCCGGGGCGTACCTTCAGGATGGGCAGGTTTTCCTGGTTGGCCTGAAACACGGCCCTGTTACAAAGGCCAGCGATTCTCGACAGGGCGAGCCAGGTGGCTGAGGACTTGTCGAAGGAGACACCTGACGGGACCGAGACAAGCAAGTGATGCATGAACATCCCATAAAAGTGGAGTAAGTCAGGTTTTAGGAATTTCCCAACCACATTTGTATGACAAATTCAGTTTTTCTACTGACATGCAAAACAAAAAAAAAAAAAAAAGAGGAAAATCTACACAAACTTTTACAAAATGATTTTTAAAAAAAGCAGCGTGGACCAGAGGCTGCCGCGTGGGGCGGGCCTTACCGCTCTGATTCTCCGTCGTGTCGGCTTCGTGGATCTGATTGTCAAACCACATGTGGGCCACCGTCATGCGGTTCTGCGTCAGGGTCCCGGTCTTATCGGAGCAGATGGTGGACGTGGACCCCAGCGTCTCCACGGCTTCCAGGTTCTTCACTAAGCAGTTTTTCCGGGCCATGCGCTTGGCAGTCAGGGTCAGACACACCTGCAGGGCGTTAGGAACCTGATTACTTCAGCCTCAATCGCGTTGAATTCTAAAACGGTGGCTGCACCCTCACATAGAACTGTGTCTAAGATTAGCTCTCCAACCTTCCTCTGAAGTCGGAACAAATACTTGTTCCAGCCCTACCCGGTTTGGCTCAGTGGACAGAGCATCAGCCTGCGGACGGAAGGGTCCCAGGTTGGATTCCGGTCAAGGGCACATGCCCAGGCTGCAGGCTTGATTCCCAGTGTGGGGTGTGCAGGAGGCAGCCAATCAATGATTCTTTCTCCTCATTGATGTTTCTGTCTCTCTCTCCCTCTCCCTTTCTCTCTGAAATCATAAAAATATATTTAAAATAATAATAATGATAATAATTGGGCCATGTATAGGGGGCTTTCCCTCCCCCCAAATAAGATATTAAGAAAAGCGCCAGGATTTAGCACATTCGGTTCCCCCACTCAACCGCTAGGCTGTTCTGGAACATGTGAAAATACAAGAACTAGATTCATGCTTCTGAATTACTATCATCCACATGAAAACACCCAAGGTCCCCCCACTGCCTAAGCCCACCATGTGGCTCTGGAGAAAATCTCTATACCAACGTGTGCAGTAAAACCTAAGCGGGTGGCCCCCAGGAGGGGGGTGGCCGAGCCTCATACTCTTGGGGGCTGACCTGAGCCGACCCGACCCTGCGCAACAGCCTCGTACCGTGACGGTGGCCAGCAGACCTTCGGGCACATTGGCGACAATGATTCCGATGAGGAAGATGACGGCCTCGAGCCAGGTGTATTCGAGGATCAGGGAGAGGATGAAGAAGGACACCCCCAGGAACACGGCCACCCCCGTGATGAGCTGGATGAAATGTTCGATTTCTGCGGCGATGGGCGTCTGGCCGCCTTCCAGCCCAGAGGCCAGCGTGGCGATTCTCCCCATGACGGTGCGGTCTCCGGTGTACACGACGATGCCGCGGGCAGTGCCTGGAAGGGGGGGAGGGGATTGGTTATCAGAGAAGCCACAGCATTTGCAGGGACCTGGCGTGGTTGAAGACAGAAACACACACTTCTGCCCAGCCGGCGTGGCTCAGTGGTTGAGCGTCGACCTATGAACCAGGAGGTCAGGGTTCGATTCCTGGTCAGGGCACATGCCCGGGTTGCGGGCTCGATCTCATGATTCTCTCTCTCTCTCCTTTCCTCTCTGAAATCACTTTTTAAAAAAAATTTAAAAGAAGAAACACATCTTTAAGGGCCGGCTCTTTGGTGCTGTACACTGTTTGTTTGAAAACACAGAGACTTTGGCAAAGGGATCTCTGTCCCTGGGCAGCGAGCGGCTCCGAACGCCGAGCAGGAGGCACACAGCCTCAGGAGGGGCGGGAAGGGGAGGAGGGCTTGGGCTCCCTACCAGCGGGCGAGCCCCTTCGGCTGCGCTTGACCGAAGTGGCCAAAAATGGAGCTGGTAACGTGAAAATAGAAAACCGTGTCTGGAATTTCTTTTTTTTTTTTTTGGTTTTTGTTGCTAACGGCTAAGACAAGCGCCAAGCCGTGCCAACGGTGCCTCCCATGGCCTACCTTCAACGCAGTTGGTGGAAAAGAAGGCGATGTTCCTCGTCTCCAGGGGGTTTTCGTGTGTGAAGTCGGGAGACCTGGTCTGGGGCTCCGACTCCCCGGTCAGCGAGGAGTTATCCACCTGTCGGCGAGGACGGGAGTCAGTGCCGTGAGGGCGCAGGCCGGCCGCGGGCTGTCCCGCTCCCGATGCCCACACAGCAGGGGTCCGTGCCAGCCTACCTTGCAGCCGTTGGCAGAAATGATCCTGAGGTCAGCAGGGATCCGATCCCCGCCTTTCACTTCGACCAGGTCCCCAACCACCACCTCCTCCGCGTTGATGCTCATTTTCTCACCGTTGCGGATCACCAGGGCTTGCTTTGGGAGGGGAAAAGTTTACACCATTAAATCAGACAAACATGATACCAACAGGAAGGTAGTGTCAAAAAAAAAAAAAAAAGAAGAAATCAAGCTACCCAATGATCTGTAATTCTAATCATCCGAATGCATAACAGGTTATCATTTTCATTTGCACTAACAAAGACATCAACCTTTTTATTTGTCCAAGTGACAAAAGCTCGCTCAACAGCTAAAAGCTGGTCCTCTCCTTCCCATGGTACCTGCTCCCTCTCCGTCCACTCAGAGGGAAGACAGGCCTGTCTGGGGTGGGAGGTGAAGCACCCCCCTCTCCCACAGTCACTGAATTCTTAGAGAAACCAGACCTTCACAGGAGCTCTCATTCTGGGCTAAGTCACGCCAGGGGACAGGATGAAGCAGCCGGTACCTGCGGGACCATGTTTTTGAAGGATTCCATGATCTTTGAGCTCTTAGCTTCTTGGTAGTAGGAGAAACAGCCAGTGATGATGACGACAGCAGACAGCACCACACCCAGGTACAGCTAGGGAGGGACAAGCACGTTAGCGTTGCACGGCTCCGGGTCAAGGACTGGGAACATTCAGCCAATTTTTGATGGACTAAAACCCCGATTTTTAACAGGGATCGAGGCTTCAGACATCGAGAACTCAGGTCTTCACATTTATATTTCTAAAGACCATGTCCAGGAGAGTCCCAAATGGAGTCACACAGACACTGGGTCACTAACTGGATAGACCAGGGGTCCTCAAACTTTTTAAACAGGGGGCCAGTTCACTGTCCCTCAGACCGTTGGAGGGCCGGACTATAGTTTAAAAAAAAACACTAAGAACAAATTCCTATGCACACTGCACATATCTTATTTTGAAGTAAAAAAACAAAACGGGAACAAATACAATATTTGTATTTGCATGTGGCCCGCGGGCTGTAGTTTGAGGACCCCTGGGATAGACTTTTGGAAATAATATTCTGATACAGTTTCTCCTGCTTTATCAAACTAAGGATATTCTTGGAACTCGTGACTTTAGAAAAATAGCTAACAACCTTTCAGGACACGTGTAATGTGCCAATCAAGGTTCCAAGTGTGGTCTGTCGTCTAGTGAATGGCAGCCAGACCCAGGCCGGGACCCGCACAGGCCGCCTGTCATCGCAGCAGCACCACGCAGGGCAGCGCGCAGCTAGCAAGAGCCTCCACAGGACCGGAGATGGAAAGAGAAGCCTCAATCGCAGGAGCGATGGATGGGCCTTGAAGGCAGCCGTAGCTGACACTCCTTTTCCCTGGCGTTAAAAGCCATCCAGAACCTAGCAGCAACTGAACATGAATGGGCAGTGAAGACCTAGAGCAGGGGTGGGCAACCCCTGGCACGTGTGCCAAATATGGCACGCCAGTAACTTTTGCTGGCATGCGAAACCCTCTTATAATCTTCCATTCACAATTGTGAATCTTTGTTCTCAGTGATGAATTTTGTTAAGTCTCATAATAGGAGTAGCCTGACGGATGAAAGTAGTAGCTCGTGCATATCTCTGAAGGTCACGAAATATAAACCTGATGTAAAATCTGTCATCAGTGATGCAGCAACAAAAGTCCCACTGATAATATCAAACGGAGTCATAAAGTTTTCTGTCGGACTATCAGTGTACATGTATACATTCAAAAATAAATGTATTTTTCATCATCATATACTGTGTTTTTGTCGCTTGAATGAATTATTTCTTTAAGGTTCTTCACATACGTACACCTTAAGAGATACCAAGTAGGCGTAACATGCTCTCAAAAAATTAGGGTTGGCACGCAGAAGAATTCTGAGTCGGAGATTTTGCTGGTTTTGGCACGCACTCACAAAAAGGTTGCCCACCCCTGACCTGGAGGCTACCTTATGTGCACCCCACGCGCAGGAGTGCGGGACTCACATTGTCATTCTGAGGCTCCTCTTCCGTGGCAGCTTGGATGCCATAAGCCAAGAAACAAAGAATGGCTCCAATCCACAGCAGCATGGAGAATCCCCCGAACAGCTGCCGGCAGAACTTGACCCACTCGGGGGTGGTGGGAGGGGGAGTGAGGGCGTTGGGGCCGTCGCGGGCCAGGATCTCGGCAGCTCGAGCAGTGCTTAAGCCCTGAGAAGTAGAGGAACAGAAGTGAGACACACGGCTCCAGCCCCTGACGAGGCACTGCACCCACCCGGGAGCTGGAAAGCCGCAATGAAGGATCTGGAAGGAAACATTCCCCGCGCCAAGGCAAACCCCGGCAAATTCTGGTGAGGATCCCCGTCAACAGCCCACGTTTCCCGAGGAACCCACGACATCCAGACGGAAATTGTTTTTTAAAATTGACCCATGGACAAATCCAAGTCCAGTATGCTTTCTTCTAAGTTGTAGATAAGGGATTCATGCTAACCTGCATTTTTTTTCTTTTTTTACCAAAAATATATTTAAGGAACTGATTCAGTTTTGCAAATTAAGAGCTTTGAATTTTCTGTATATCAAATTTGTCAGGGAGGAAAAAAAACCCTCTATAAACATCGAAGGAGAAAAAAAAAATCTGTAGGAATCCCACCGATTATTAGGTCCACAGCCCTGTTTTAAGTATAGAACTCTATTCTCTGGATGATATTAAAACCGTCATCTGGCGGAAGGGCCCACACACATGCATGTTTTAGCTACACTCCCACCCTTCCCACCTATGAGCTGGGAAGAATTCAAGGGAGGAGTCCACTCTATTTCCTACATGGGCCTTAAAACCAAGATCCCCCGACAGCAGACAGTAGTCTCCGACTACGGGGAAAACGTGGTGACTTCCTCACTATCAAAATACCAGGTCAATGGGGGGGGGGGGGGGACACATTTGTAATACCTTAATAAAGAATTAAAAATACCAGGTCAATGGGGGGGATAAGGACACATCTGTAATACCTTAACTAATAAAGAATTGAAAATACCAGGTCAGAGAAAAACACACCGCGTTGCCCAAAGTGTCTGCGAATGCGCAGTTTGGGTTCATGTTACTTTTAATATTTGAGTTAACCCGGGAGTGTGGGGAAAGGAAAGTCAAACAGTAAGGGAAAATGGAAAGTTCCCCTTTTTATTTAGGACCCTCCCTCCTCGGCCTCGAGTTCATGGTGTGATGATCGGGGCAGCACAGAGCCCACCAGCGGACCTCTGAGCACGGTGCACGCCACGCCCTGCACCTGGTGCTCCAAACGCATGAACTGGTGTGGTTCCCACGATAGCTGTGTTTGGATTATTAATCCTGTTTTACAAGAAAAGAAACAGATCCACGGTGTTTGACTAAAATGACTTAGGGTCACAGAGAACCGATTTCATAGGAACCTAATAAAGTTCAGTTTTATGACCCAGGTGATGTGCTCAGGGCTTGCCCGACGGGGACGGACAGCTGGGCCTCAGGGCCAAGGCCAGGGCACCGGGGCCAGCACGCTGCTGAGAACATCTGGATAATTTATTGAGACAGTGGCTACGGAATAGCTGGGATGCAAGTTATTGCCCAGAATTTCTAGTAGTCGAACACCTACTTTATTTAAAGGTTTCTCTGAATTGTGGTGGGGTTTTTTTGTTTTTTTTTTAAAAAGGTTTCAAATAAATGACCAAGGTTCTGGCATACTGCAGTGAGCTAGTGGGTAAAGTGCAAAAATCGGAATTGTTGGAAGAGTCGACTCAAGTTAACAAATGTAGAAGAGTAAAGGGAAGATTTGTATTCAAAAGGCTGGGAGTGACATGGCTTTGGAACTATTCAGTTTCTCACCCACTGTAAAGTGGGAAAAATGATAATGTGCACTTTCAAAGTTTCAGGGGGGAGAAGACTTTTTAAAAAGCATATGAAGAAAGCCAAGCTCTGTGCATGTCACGAAGTAGATACTCAGACCGTGGCTGTCATGTTCCCCCTAGAGTCCCCAAGGCCAGGCCTGTGACCCGGGGGGAAAGGTGACAGGAAATTAGGATTTTTGCACAAAAAGTTTCAAACGAGAACATACGCGGCTTAAGTCTGTTCCGTATTTGCGGTGAAGTTCATCCAGGCTCAGTTTATGGTCATCCTAAGGAAAAGCAGAAACGAAAAGCACCATTAAACATGGCACCATCAGAAAGGCTTTGCAAAGAGCATCACCCGTCATTAGGCTCCGAAAGCAAGGCGCTCTTCAGGGCAGACGCTGGTCTGCTTCCCCATGGCTGCATGGCCCCGCAGCCCCCCACTTCCCACGGAGTCCCCACGGCAGGAGGGCAGAAGCTCAGCCGCCACACACCTCCGGGGAGCCCCTATGCCCGGAGCAGGGAGAACCGCCCTGCCTTCCGAGGATAGACTGAATCCGTGGAAGCCCCACAGCCCCCAGAGGCCGGGAGTTCCCAGTAATCAAAGCGCAGAAAAGCACAGCCCCTCTGGCTATGCCCCAGGGACCGGATAACGTCTCCGACCCTCCAACAGCTTTGAAAATGGAAAGTTTTCTTACTGCCCTCTAATTCGATAAAATCTGCACAAGTGCAATGACCGCGTTGCTTTTGAAATAAAGCAACTCTCGCCTGGCTGGCGTGGCTCAGCGGCTGACCTACGAACCAGGAGGTCACAGCTCGATTCCTAGTCAGGGCACATACCCGGGTTGTGGGCTTGATTCCCCAGTGTGGGGCCTGCAGGAGGCAGCCGACCAGTGATTCTCTCTCATCATTGATGTTTCTCTCTCTCTCTCCCTCTCCCTCCTTCTCTGAAATCAGTAAAAAATATATTTAAAAAAATAAAATAAAGTGTGTGTGTGTGTGTGTGTGTTGGGGGTGGGGGGAATCATACACTCAAAAGATACAACTACTCTTTAGGAGAACAAAGCCATGTCCCTCCTGGCATTTACCATAGACACTTCTTTCTTCAGCTCATCCATATCCCTCTCCTTCTTGGCCTTTTTCTTGTTGCCATGCTCGGAAACGGCCGCAGGCTCATATTTGTCACGTCCAACCTACAGGAGAAGGCGGGAAGATGTGGTTAGTTATGAAGACTGGAGCCGTTTTCAGAGAGCCATCATTTTGAATAGTCACTGGGCTGATCCTCATGGAAACCGATGCGCTTATGCCGCACACTCAGCAAGGCAATCTATTATGCACGCTGCCTCATAAGCTCAGGGTGCGAGGACCCCGCGGGGAGGTCGAGGCAGGCCTCAGGACAGCCCTGCAGTCACTTCCAGGTGAGGCGCGAGCTACCACTGACCAGCTGGGTACGCTTCCATCTCAGTGTTTTTCTTCTGTAGCATGGAGATAGTAATAGTGCCTCCCTCATTTAGTGTTTTGGAGAGGAATAAATGATAGAATACATCTGGGTACTTAGTTACTTTCAGTTAAATTCCCGGCTTTGCAAAGTCATTAAGTATCAAATTTAAATAATTTTGGGCCCCCCCTAAGAATGCTGCCCTTCCCATCTTCACGGGGAAAAAGTCAGCCTCGGAGTCCTTAAAACGTGTCAAACGAAAGCGCAAAATCAAGGGGTCCCCACCCCAACCTGCAGCCTGGGGAGAACCCCCCTCACCCCCGACGAAAGTTGCTGGAGATGTTTTGACTTGAGCAGGATGTGGGGAAAGCATGTGCTTTATCAGGGAACTCCCAGGGCCCACCCACGCCTCTTGAAAAGTGGAACAATTTCTAGAGAAAATGCCGACTCCCCTAGTTTAAATTTAGCTTCTTGCACACTCCCACCCCCCGTGTGAAACGCTTGCGCTGATCTCCACACAGCCTGGACCACAGTCCCTCGCTCCAGGCAGGCCCCCTCCCCCACTACCTACCACCTAAGACGGGCAAAGAAAGGAGGCATCAGCGATGTTCTTAAAGTGGACGCTCTCTGGTGCCAGTACTATTAGTATTTCGAACGTTCAGAGGCACATGCCCAGCTACTAAAACAAGGAGGAGGGACCCGAGTCCAGATTAAAATTTCATCGTGCTGAAAATAAAATTAATGAACACAAACAAAAGAACGCCAGCGAACAGGTATGTTTCAGTCATGGCTGGTATGGTCACAAGTAAATACAATACTCGCTTGAAGGGAGTACCCCCTTCATTCCCTACAGGGGAGCCCCGCCCCCCATGAGCCGGTACTGCCCACATGCGGGGACATGCACGGCATTCCCACGGTTCACCTCTGCAGTGGCCCTCGACCCACAGCTCCTTCCAGCAGAGCGCAGCTCTTTAGTTTCCGCCTTATCTGTTGAGCATGAAGCAGGTCTAAAGATAGCCAGCATTCCTCACATTCCCTCCACTGTGGAGCAACCACACAGGCTAGTCCTCTGTGCACACAGCCCCTGGTGCCAGCTGAAAGCAGACAGACAGACTGACAGACAGACAGACACAAAGGACAGGGCTCCCCGTCGGAGTACGGCGGCATCTCCTCCCTGGACTTAATGGGAAAGCACAAGCCTGAAAAAGCATCTTACAGGGAGCCCGAAGACTCGTGTGGCCAGTTTGTATCGATCTTTAAAACACGGCTCATTAGAGCCTCTTTAAGCAAGCGGGGCGCCGTGGAAATACGTTTAATTTAAATGTATGAAAATGAGAGTTAAAATCGCTCTCCTCACGAGGGAGGCTTTGGTTCTTTGCAGACTTTCAATATTTTCCACCCCGAAAAGAAAGAGGGGGGAGAGAATGCTGGAGCAGCTGGGCCTTGGACATGGTCCAAAGTTTTATCCCCATTTTTTCTTTTTTACAAAATAGAAATCTTGCCTGCAGCCTCAGGTATCAATGGCTAAGTCAGCTGAGAACGGAGATCCCCCTAGTAGCCTACCCTCTCATCAGTCCTCCTATTCCAGGCATCCTTTTAACTGAGGACAGTGGTGAGAGACACAGGAAGTATTAACATATGAGGTTCCCCCCCTCCCCTTGAAGATGTTAATTTTACCCGCTAGGAAACGTGTGTCCAGAAGACCAGGCAGTGTATACAATTTATACAATTTGGTTCTTCCCAACAAGTAAAACAATAGGTTAATTGCTTATCTTGATGGGAAGCACATGACTTAAGTCCCTATCAGTCTCCATCATTACAGTTACAAAGCAGAAAAAATTCTGTGTATGTGTGTGTGTGGGGGGGGGGCAGGGTGGAAGGGTGGGTACATGGTGGGTCTGGGGAACAGTGCTTAAAAATGGGTAAGATAACATTATCTCCTTTAAAAGCATTTTGGAAGAACGAAGGTCATGGCAAGGGGAATGGATAATAGAGCTTCCCGATGATGGCAATGGCCCTCCCACCCCTCTAGGCACAGAGCTCCTACTTTCCACTAGGAATGTGGCACCTCCCGCCAGGCCCCATGTGGCCCTCCCTGGGCCCTGCCGTCCGGGAAGGGCACAGTGGAAGCTCAATGTCACACCCTTCTCTAAAGGGCCACTTGTGAAAATGAAGTTGGTTCTGTTCTGTTCTTTTTTTTTTTCCCCTCCGTTCTAATTTAGGAAGTGGGAGGTCATGACAAGGGCAGGGGCTTGCCCACTGTGACACAGCTTAAAATGTGTCATTACTTCGTCCTGCGCTTCCTTCCCAGGGATTCCATCTTCTCCGCGAGTCACCACCCTGAGGTTGCTACCGTCTGATCGGGGCGGAGGGAAGGGGTGCCCAGGAGATGGGAAGCGGAGGTTCTTGGCCAGAGGAGCCAAGGTTAAGACAGGCTGTAAGAAGGTTCACTCACTTAAAAACATAAATGGGACCCTTACAAGGAGGGAGGCATCCCCGAGAACTGCTGGAGACTCCTTCCTCCTCCCTGGCAATAAACAGTTGAAAGGGGGTGAGTGGGGGGCAGGGATGACAGGCCCAGAGGACTAGCCTCTGCATGAGCTGAAGCTGCCACCCCAGCCTCCACACTGTCTCAACTACCAGCCTCCGCCCGGGCAAAGCTTCTAGGGCTCTCAACTGCGGGGATCACAGAGGCTCTGGCCTCCGCCCCCACCTGTCAGCACAGTGCCCAGGGGCAGCAGGGCGCTCAGAGTTCAGCCTTCCGAAACACCAGCTGAGAAAGTCTCAAGGGTTCTTGGAAGCTGAGCTGTCCACGCCCTTTGATAATGGCTGATAATGCACCCCCAAGTCATTCCAACTCTGCCTACGCCAGCTACAGGGCCTTGAACAGCCAGCCTCAGTTTCCTCATCCCTAAAATGGGAGCAACACTTGGTGTAACCACTAAAGAATCTAGAGAAGGCATCCTGATAAGGCTGATTAATCAAGGGGCTGCCATCAGATCTGAAACAAAACACCTGGGAAGTGCAGTTTCCGAACCCCACAAATATTCCGGATGAGCCAGAGGGCGGGAGGAGTAACCGCCCCAAACGCAGTCCCTCCAAAGCTGACCAGGAGGGTCACAGAACCGGCACCTCTGAGTCCAATTTGGCAAATTCCGCCTTAGCAGGGAAGCTGGGGGATGGTGTTTGGCCCTGCTGGCGCCTAGAGGCAGTGGTGTGGGCTATACCCCTCCTTTATGTAACAGGTGGTGGTGGTGGTGGTTGGGGGTTCCAATCGTCCTGGGATCTGATATTAACTAATCATCAAACACAACTGTCTATGTGCGCGTACTCTGCAAAGAGCTACAAAAGATTATTATAACTTGGTTTTAATTAACAAAAACATTACTGCTATTCCTCACTATAAAAATTCCTTTTAAATCTTAAAAAAAAACCCCACCTCATTGAGTATTTATTTCATCTCAATTAAAACTTAATATACAGATGACGTATTACAGAATTGTACACCTTAAACCTATAATTGTATTAGCCAATGTCACCCCAATAAATTCAATAGAAGAAAACAACTTACAGAACATATGAGAAATGATCACGCCCCATCCCTTAGACCTCCAATTGCTCCCAAATGACTAAATCCGTAGTTAGTTTACGTATAAGGAATTTTCTAGCCAGGTACCCGAGGACTGCCGGGTGGGGGAGGACCCCACACACTGCACCAAAGGGACGCTGCTCTCTGCAGAAGACCCGAGGGACACCCTGCCTCCACAGCCCTTCTCTGGACAGGTCACAGAGGCCACACAGGCCACACAGTGCGTGCGTCCCTGGTGAGCCCAGCCCAGTACCTCCAACCCTGGGCTGCAGCCCACCAGCCAACAGCAGACAAAGGAAACAGCCCTGGCCTGCAGGTTCCCTCAGCTCCAAATCAAAGAGGCTTTGCCTGCCTCCCCAATCTGCCTGCATGTCCATTTCCTAAAGCAGCCTGCCATAGCATATGTCATCCAGATCAAAAAGAATCTCAAATTGCTGAAGTATCAATATACTTTAGATTTACTCCCTTTCTGAAAATGTGGTTTTTTTTGTTTCCATTTAAAAAAGCAAACCCTTTCTTTTCCGTGGGGCATTCCACCTCTGCCTTAGGCACCTGGGCTGCAGTTCAAACCTCCTGCCTGCTCCCCTCCCTCTGCACCCCTTTTCACTCTGCCAGACCACTCCTGGGCCAGGGCTGCTCAACAGGAGTGTGGGTTTGAGAGAGCTGGCACCAGTGCTCCAAGTGCCCGAATCCACTCCCAAGAAGCCCTGACCACTCACTCCTCACTGGTGCCCTGCAGGCGGGGCAGGAAGTGAATTAGCTGCCAGGCTCAAGAAGAGAAAAGGCAGCAAGGCCCTGGGGACATGTCATGTGAGCTGCAACAATGAAACAAGTATGGTGCCATGGAAGCATCCAGGGGATAAAAGAAAAACACAATGTAACGCCCTGCCCTCACCAAGATGACAGGCTGGACAGATACATCCAATGCCAAGACTCACAGGCCCGAGACCTGACATTCGGATGAGCGGGGCCCCCAGTACAAGTCCCAAAGACAAAGCATAGCGACCAAGGGCCAACGTTTCAGATCCCCAACAGAAAGCATCTCATACCTGTCACTAAACGGGGTTTGAATAAAATCAGACACAGAGATAATGAACGTTCAGATATAATTCACTGTCAAGTCACAAAGGAACTAAGGAATGAGGTCTATTGGCCAGAATTCCCTTGGCTCAGGATCCAAATGAAACCAGAGAAAAACTGC
>NW_005871252.1:0-58902 GCF_000147115.1 Myotis lucifugus
AGGCCACCGCTCTCACTGTGTTGTCTTAGATCCTGGAATTGTCTCTTTAGCATCCATTCAGCGAGCGGGAGGCAGAGGAGTTGCTGCCCTGCCTGTCCAGGCAGCAGCTACGAACCAAATGAACCAAATGGGGACACGACGCCCCAGGCTGCCCTCCTCCCAGAATCCATAGTAAACATGAAGGTGGCTCCTCAGGGAGCCCTCGGCCCCTCTTGGTCCATCCGAGGACCACACAGAGCCAATTACATTAACTCTATTTTCTTTTCTTTTCTCTTCATCCTTTTTTTAAAAAATTATTTAAGACCTTTATTAAGAGGTGCTTGCAGTTTATTGACTTCTTTGAAAAAAATCAACTTGTAAACTTTTATTACAAATTAAAAATGAGGTTCTTAAAAATCTCAACTTGACCAGATATGAAACAATTTAAAAACCTTTAAAAGTGTATTAAGGAAAATCAGGCTTTTTTTTTTTCCCTTAAAAAACACGTTTGTCATTACCAAAAAGAGGCGTCTTTAGATAAAAATAATAAAAACCCCATCTTGACACTCTGGTATTTGGGGGCCTTTCAGACCCTGCCCCAGGGAGAGACTGCCCCTCCCAGGACGAGCCAGTTCTTAGAGAGCACCAAGGGCTGGGCCAGGAGCACGCCTCTCATATACAAGCCAACCAATCTGGAGTCTACCACCCCCAAGTACCTCCTTACCTAACTCTCACACACCAAGCCCCGCTATCCCTGCCCTAAACCACCCCAGGGCCAGGCACCTGGAGACCACAGCTCCAGTCCAGAGCCCGCTGGAACTGTGTCTCCTCTGCCCTGCCTTCCCTCCCTGGAGACCCAGTAAAGGCTCTGGCCAAGGCTTTCTCCTGCCTCCTGATGACCTAATGCTTCCTATGTGTGGCTCCTAGTCTCAAAAAAAGTAATAAAAATCACTTTCAATGGCACTGGCCTCTCTGTACCATCATCCAGTCCGACCTCTATACATTAAGACCTGGGCTCAGAGCAGCCACCAGAAGAGGCTGCCATGTAGAAACTAAGTAGCCATGACTCAGCCCTGATGCCTGAAGTCATCGAGGGAGCAATCCCTGTGAGAGCAGCATCTATCGACTGGTTCGTGGGTATACTCTGGCGACCTTCGTCCTGCTGAGGCCATGGTACCATCTGCACAGCACAGGTACAGGAGATCCCGGGGCACAGGAGAGGGGCTCAGGGGAGGGAGAACATGCCAGGCAGAGGCCCAGCCCAGGCCCCCTCACAGTCCGGAGAGCAGTGACTATTTCACCCCAGAATTCTGAGTCACAAGGAAGAGGTAAAATTATGATACTCACCTGCTACTTCTTAAAGTGGGAAAGTACATAACGTACTTCAGACCTTTTCAAGAAAAACTGAAAATAGTTTCGCCTGTAATTGGGGAAAACTGCAATAACTTAGGAAACTCACTCATTCTGAATCCCTCCTGCCCAGAAGACACCGAAGTAAACGAGGCGCCACTGTATGTTTGTCATTTTACTTTTAGTTTATTCTAGCTCTTCTCTGACCCTTATTCTCTGCATTTCCAGGACATCTTAGCCCTATTCTATCAACCTCAGCCTCGTTCCCCACTCCCTCCCCAACATCTGCTCTCCACCATGACCCCACCAGGCCACATTTACCTAGCATTTCTGTACAAGGCAGAAAGGACTCAATGCAAAAAAGGTGATGCATGAGCCAAAGCCCCTTCCTTGAGCAAAAATTCCATAGGAGAAGAGGTAGTGACACATATCAGTGCCTTTAAGAATCAAAGACCGTACACAACCCTGAAAAGCTTCTGCTAACACCATAGCGCAGGATAAGGAATTAAATTATTAACATCCTTTTAGGGGAGATGGAGTGTCTCCAAATCTTCTGTTCCTAAGGCTGCCTGTAACTTTTACTCCAATTCAGGCACAAGCACAAGCTCTGGGAACATTTGCCCAAGCATATTTATTTTCCCAACCGGCTGTCGTTGGGCTGTGCTCAAGGCCGGCTGTCACTGCCGATCCTTCTGAGGATACAGACAAACATGCCCCTAGTCACGCATGGGTAACCCCCACAAGTAACCCCCACAGGCATTTCAACTTCCCAGAACAAAGCAAAAAAAAAAATTTGAGAAACAAATAAACCCATAAGTCAATTTAATAGTAACGGTCCCTTTAAAAGAAAGGCCATATCCTTGAGGTCAGGGGCTATGTCAGACTCCTTTATATGTTTCCCACCTTTTTAAAGTATACCAGGTAGGCCTGTCAAGATATACTGTTGTTCATAATGAGTACTGTTTCATTTTTGTGATCATGTGTATTATTCATCTTCAGAGAGTGCCATTTCCCCCATTCACCCTAAAGTGGATTGCACGTGGTCATTTTGTTGGCTTCTGTAATGACAAGTGGGAACAGCAGCTCTAGGGGTAAGGTCAAATGTCCAGCAAAACAGTTCCTGAACTGGAAGAGGTCTGAGAAGCCTTAATCCAGGATAATACTGACCACAACTAAACTGAAAATCTCTAGAGCTCTAAGCAGCACATCCTTCCCACACGACAGCCTCCTAAATTCTGAGAGAGACATCTACAAGAAGTCCCAGAGCTGGTGCAGGCGCAGCATCCTGGGTCTTACTAGCATGGTACACAAACATTACCAGAGCTGACCAAATGGGCCCAACAAGTCCATGTCAGAGGAGGAGATCCTCAAAAGAGAAATGCAGTGGCAGCAGCTGGACCACCGTCTTCAGCAACTGTCAGATGTGTGCAAGGAAGAGATGTCTCCAGGTCCTAGTCTATCTCTTCCGCCCCTACGTAATTCAGGGGCCCCCAGGACAGTCCGAGGCAGTCAGAGGACACCCACTGTTCACAGGACAGGTTTGCTTCTGTCTCCAGGATGGAGCTTGCTACTCCGGCCGCAAGAGCAGAAATGATGTTCTGTTCCAACCTCGGGTGATTCCTTCCTCACCATGAGCTCTCTGTGGGCTCTCAGGATGGTAGCCCTGCTGCCTATATCCAAGAGCACACACCTTGCCCGGGACAAGGGTACCCACGTCAGCAAAATCCCTGAGTATACAAAAGGCACTTGCAAACTAGACATTAACTGTAAGGGAGGAGAAAGTCATCTTCTTTAAAAGCCCAACACTAAACACTCAACTCCTCTAGAACAGAGAGGTTAAATTATACAAGTTCAACACCACACCAACCAAAGGATCAAAGCTGGCATCACCAATATTGGCACAAAATGATGCCACGTGTCTCCTGATGTGATGTGCAGAGAAAGATGCAAATCATCATTTATATAACATCCCAGACAAAAAGTACATCTAATTGTGAGGCATTACCATACAAACCCAAATTGCTATGAAATGACTGGCTTATACTCTTCAAAAATGTCAATGTCATGAAAGACGAAGAAAAGCCGAGGAACTGTTCCCAAGTAAAAGAGACTCAGGAGACATGACACCTGGATCCAGTTTGCAAACCTGAGACTGAACCCTAGGTCAGGGGAAGAGCTGCTCGAAAGGACAGCATTGTGCTAAGTGGCAAAATTTGGATATGAAGTGCATATTCAATAACAGTACAGCAATGCTATATGTCCCGTTTTTGCTAAATGACCGGTAGTGATGGAAGAATGGCTCTCGTTCCTAGGAAAGACATGCTGAAGTAGTTAGAGGGAAAGGGGCATGGTGTGGGTAACTTTCACATGGTTCAGGAAAGAGCATCTATACTATGGAGAACGATAAAAGCAAAGGTGGCAAAACAAACAATTGATGAATTTAGGTCAGGCTATAGAGGAGTTTTTCATATTCTTTCAATTCATCTTTTCTGTAAGATGAAAATTATTTCAAAATATTTTAAAACAACACAAATTCAGATTCAATTTGCAAAGCATTTTCCATGGTAACATCTGTGGAATAAGGCAGGGCCCCGCTCCCCATCTAGAACTCATTGGTCAGGGTCTACCCACTCACAGACCCAGCGGACTTGTGCTTCTTTCACCTCCAAGCCAACAGGACACCTGCCCCGAGCTCAGCCGAGACTCCATTGGAAGTTCAGGCAACGGAGCTGATCTAGTTTTGATGAGCAGGGGAGTGGTGGCCTGTACAAAAATAGTCCAGAGCCCCCAGAAGGAACCCAGCCCTGCCCACACCTTGATTCTAACCCAGTGAGACTCCTATCAGGTTTCTAATCTACAAAATTATAAGACAATAGATTGGTAGTATTTTAAGTCACTATGTTTGTGGCCATTTGTGACAATACCAATAGAAACGAATACAGACCTTAATTCCCTCACTTGAAAATGAGTGGGGTTTTCATCCTCTTTGAGAAGTGGGGTTAGTGGAGCCTTGAGTCTGCCCCTTGACCTCCCAGAATCCCTCAGGACACCCTTGGAAAAACCTTGTCTGTTGACCAAAGGATCCCTAAAGGTAAATCACACAACAAATGCCCACTGTGTCAGACTGAACATACTTGGAAAAGAACGCTAATCTTTTCTTAATAATAAAAATAAACTCTGTCCCAAGTTACGAAGTAATTAGCAGATCCCAGTGTCCCAG
Organism: Myotis lucifugus; assembly: GCF_000147115.1. Classification (NCBI taxonomy): domain Eukaryota; kingdom Metazoa; phylum Chordata; class Mammalia; order Chiroptera; family Vespertilionidae; genus Myotis; species Myotis lucifugus. Next base: position 4,550 of record NW_005871252.1, read on the forward strand.
AGCACTAGCATCCAAATCCGTATGCGCCTCATCAGTAAACTCTCCCCAGCAACCACGCCCACCCCAGAGGGCTTTTGTGCTGCCTCTGATCTAGTAGTGAAATCACCAGGGCCACCTTCCAGATTTCTGAGTCATCCGCCCCACAGCAGGTCCAAGCAGCAGCAGCAGCAGCTGGATTGTGAACTTAAGGCAGCAAAGCCCAAACCCTGCCCTGGAAATTCAGCTGCCGCACAAGGGTCTCGCCCTCCCTCCTCCCACCTCATTACTTTCCCTAACATCTTCATGCAATTGCCCTTTCGTCTCCTGGGAGCCGTGCAGCTGGCTGAAAGACACGCTGCCAAATGCAGTCCATGGGTGCAGGGATGCGCTCCAGCTACATAGCAGCAGCCACTTAACTGATTGCCTCTGCTCTCAGAAGGGCGTTTGAGAATATTTTTTTTTCATCGTTCAAATATTTCCATTGAACAAAACATCTGGGGGAGACAGCTACTGTCCTAACTACTATGTGGTCTCGCTAAGAAGGCCCATGCCAAGCCCTGTGGCTGTTGTCAAGATGGTTTGTTTTAGAGGAGGGCCTCTTTGGAGCTCCCGCTTTTTCATTCTTATCAGCATTTGCTGGAAATGAGTGGGGTTTTCACTCAGGGTGTACCCCTACCCGCACTCTCAGCAGTTCCAGGGTAAGGAGGGCAAGGCAGCGCCAGGCTGACCCAGGAGGAAAGAGCTGCGATTGCTTTTGATAAATTTTGTTGCATCTACTCAACACTGAAGCCCACCAGGTAGGCTGCCCAGGAGCTCTATCCAGAGATAGAAAACATGACTTTTAAAGGAAAGAGCATAGATCAACTGAGGACTGGCACTAGAAATGGTTCTGGCCCAAAATAGAGATCCGTTCTACACACTCAGATGCAGAAATCTGTCAGACAGGGCACCGGCCGCTACACAGAGGAAGCCTGTTCCAAGGTGGGCAGGTCAGCAAAGCTCACCCCACAGGGAATTTTATCAGCCTGTTATCATCCTGTCATCATCCTCTCTCGTTAAATGCGAGAACTGCCACAGATGCCTGCCAAATGACAGAGAGGGACCATGACTCTGACTCGGAGAAATGCGCTTCTGACAAATGTCACAGAGTAATTCAGGGCGCCTGGGAGACCCCGGCCACAGACTGCCCAGCGTGGCCACAGCAAGTGTGCCGGAGAGCTTCCCTCTGAGCAAAAATGGAGGGAGGGGAACTGGCAGGAGAGGCTAGGGTTGCCATGGGCAGCAAGGAGCAGCCTCCGGCCTGACCCACATCTCCTCTCTCACATGCGCTTGAACAGAAGCGGCCGCCCCTGAGCATCTATCAACAACTCAGCACCACTGGGCACAAACAAGACCAGGAGGGAAGCAGAAACAAGGAGCCCTCGGAGAGAACCGGCCAAATCCGGGAAAGCTTTGTGATGAGGTCTTGGAGGCTGAACCAAAGGACCAGAGAGGTTGTCCTGGCAACCCCTGCTGGTCAGAGACTTTGTTTGAAGCCCTCTGAACTCCAGACCTGGCACGGTCATATTTTTAGAAGCCTGTATATATTCATTTAGTTTTCAAAGAAACAAAAATTGTATAGATTAACAACAGTCTGTGCTAGTGAGGGTCCCCACACAGTTGTTGGGAATATAATTTATGTCCTCTCCTAAAAGGTAGATTTTTAAAGGTAATATCTTTGGACCTTGAAATCCTACAGAAATTCCCACATGGTCTACAAATAAGTATTATAAAAATGCTCACTGCATTATTACCAAAAATAAAAGGCAAGGAGAGGGAGGAAAAGAAGCCCAGCTAGCAACAAGAAAATGAAAACGTGTGTAATGTAACTTTTCATGTAAAACATATGTAACAATTAATGCAAACAAATAATATGCAGTCTTTCGACATGGGATAGGTTTATATTAGCATGGAATCAATGACTATGATATTAGTTTTTAAAATATGTTTCACAGAACACTGTTATACTATATTATTTTATTTTATAAAAAAATAAGCATGCTTTCTCACACACAAAGGGTCAGGAAGGCTTTATTTTTGGAGTTCTGATACCATCTTGGAAATATTTTTCCTTCTCTGCAAAAGCAAATGGGATTAATATAGTTTATTGTTCTTGAGCCAGGTAAGAGCTCTGTCTGTGAGGAGGAGAAATAGAAACTGGCTAATTCCCAGCTGACTAGAAATTCCTTCAATTAGAAATCATGTTTTTTGAGCTTTTCTTTTTTAACAAAGAGAAACCTGCCTCTGCAGGTCTCAAGTGAGAAAAGAGCTGTGATTGGATGTCACCATGGACGCACAATTTCAGACAAGGAATGAAATGGATCAGAACCCCAGTTTACTGGCACTGAGCGCGGACTGCAGGCCGCAGCCCCAGCCCAGCTGCCCGGTGAGCAGTGCCGGTTCTGGGGTTGAGACCTTTTGAATGACAGAGATTGACAGAGTTCTGCGGTGAGGCAGCGGCAGCAAGCAAGGCTGGCAGGACCGTATCTGAATACTGTTTAGGCCTGCATTTGAAGGGGGAAGGGGACTGTGTCTCTGTCCCCAGGCACCCTAAAATGTGTTACATTGTAATTGCTTTTAAAAAGATACAATCTGGTACAATGAGAGGAGCCAGTCCCAAGCCTGGCTTGTAACATAGGCCGAGAGGCTGAAACTTTGGCAGAAGTTGCAGCATGAAGAATATTATGAGGAAAACTGCTTTCTTCCCTTTTTATAAATCCATTACCTTCATTTCCTTCTTTAAAAAATCAACAGGTTATAAATTACTTTTGTAACTCTGTAAAGTAAAAAGACATTTTAAAGAAATCCAAAGAAAACTTGTTATAGCACGGAATGTACTTTTTCTCCCACGACTGCAGATAACTGAAGGCCTCAGAGAGGAGGGTTTCTGACGTCCACAAACGGCTAGGAAGCACCTGCCGTGGGCTTACTTGTGAAGACTTGTCACTTGACCACTGTGATCACCCTGTGCTTGTGCAGGGACCCACCAGCAGTGCCTATACTTCACTGCTCTTCAAACAGGCTGGATCTACTTTATTTTTTTATTGAATTCAGAGAGGGAGAGAGAGAGAGAGAGGGAGGGAGGGAGAGAGGGAGGGAGGGAGGGAGGGAGGGAGGGAGGGAGGGAAGGAGAGAGAGAGAGAGAGAGAGAGAGAGAGAGAGAGAGAGAGAGAATGAATGAGAGAGAATCATTGACCGGCTGCCTCCTGCATACCCCCCTACTGGAGATTGAGCCCACAACCTGGATATGTGCCCTCACCAGGAATCAAATTGGGACTTCCTGGTTCATAGGTCGATGGTCAACCATTTAGCCACACCGGCCAGGCTAAGCTAGCTTTAGGTCAGCAAATGGAAGAAGGGAAATTACATAGTTGGGAAATCACATTGTTTCGTTCATTTAACAAAGATTTGAGCTCAAGGCTGAGGGCTGGGCCCTGGGATATAGGATAGATGAAACATAAACCTTGCCCTCAATGAGTTCATTTCTACAGACGGAGAAATTGGCTTCAGACACGGGAAAAGAGCTCAAATGGAGGGAATTCAGCCAGACACAGGTGGAACGAAGAATCAGTGGCCAAACTGAGTACATGGTGCCCTAAAAGTATCGCATCTAAAACAACTCTCGCTGCCAAGTACAAGTATTCTCCCTCCTTTCACTGTTGAGAAAATGGGCCCAGAAAAGAGAAGCTACTAGTCATTGTGCCTGTATGAGAAACTGAGGCACAAGTGCTACACCATGGAGATGGGAGGTGTTTCCCGTTCCCACCAGCTTTGGAGCCTGGACTCTGGGTGAAAAAGCAAGCATAACCTCTGAAACCTGAAGCAGCAAAAAGGAGCTGCTTTTAAGATCTAATTCCATCCCAGTGTGGAGGTGCAGGCATGGATTTAGTAACACAGAGTCTGCATTCAGTGGAATAGCATGGTTCCTGTCGTTGCCCAAAACGTAAGAATCAGAGTGCACACCGTGCCACGGAAGCCTAGCTCTGTGGGTTCAACTTAATTCTGCATTGGGTGCAGAGTGGCTCAGGATATACATGAAGCCAAAATCGAGGCACCTAACTGAAAACCCTGAGAAGAGCATATCTGATGCAGAATAGACCAAATAACGCTGAGCACAGCGAGGTTATTTGGAGATTGTCTTTGATAAAGAAATCCCACAGAGTGGCCAGAAAATGGCTTTCAGGGGCGAGGGAAGAGATCAACCAAAGGACTTGCATGCATTCATATAAGCATAACCAATGGACACAGACACTAGGGGGGTGGGGGCATGTTCTAGGGGTGGGGGTGGCTGTGGAGAGGTCAATGGGGGGGAAAGGAGACATATGTAAATACTATATGTAACACTTTAAACTATAAAGAATTTAAATAAATAAATAAATATAAATATAAATCACAGCATAAAATAAAAAAAAAGAAAGAAAGAAAATGGCTTTCAGAACACACTGAATGAACCGGACCCCTCGGCTTCTGCCTCCCAGCGATGAGGACCAAGCTGGCTCGCAGGCCCCACCGGCAGTAATCACAGTCCCCGTGCAGAACTGTCCCTGGGAGGCTGGCTGGGGCAGCAGAGCTGGGGTAAGCAGTTGGCCTCCAAAATGAACACACACCTTTCTCTTCCCTGTTCATCTTTGCCCACATTGACCAAGCTCGTCCCTTAACTCAAGGGGCTAAAGTGCTACAGAAACAATACTTTAGAGTTGACACAACAGGGAAGGCTCATACCCCAGGGTATAGACGGGGGTGGAGGGTGGAGACAGAAGGAAATAACAGAAATAACCAGCCACCCAGGGCCCGACAGACAGGCTGAACCCCTGACCCTGACTGTACCTGCTGTGTGACCCCGGGTGAATTCCCTCACCCCGACCTCAGTCTCGTCCTCTGTAAAACAGTGACAACCTGCCTAATGGGCTGTGGGGAGGTTTAAAGCACAAGACCCTGTGTCGGGCACTTTGCCCAGTGCCTCGTATGTTTTAAGTACTCCGTAAATGGCTGTTAAAACTATTAACTACTCAAGGGGAGACTCCAGTTGGCTTCTTGTGAAAACTGAAACCGACTTTTGAAAGGTCTGACGGCAGCAATGCCACGGGGCCGAGCCTGCAGCCACACACAGGTGTCTCAGGAGAACCACCCAGGCCCGTTCCCTGCCTGGACTCAGCACACCTCTTTGGCAGGGGTGCCTGGGCTCCTCACTCTGCCTGCTCTGAGGTTTCTGTGGTCAGTTCGCAGCTGCCAGCATGGTCTCTCTTCTCCACACCCCACTGAAGTGCCGCATTAGCCCGACTGACACAGCCTACTCTTAGGAACAAAGAAAACACCTTCAGTCTTTTCAGAAATACTGACGTATGGAGTAGCCACACTGTAGAGACCCCCACAGGATTTCATCTCATAAATCTAAAAAGCACATTATTTAAGGTAGAATTTCATTGACAAAACCACAACCTACAATAACATGAGGTACAAGCCCACAGACACAGGTGTGAGTAACAGGCTCCCATACTTTCCAGCCAGGCTCATGTTCCAGACCACTCAGCCTCATGCCGCTGAAGCCAGACACAACCCCACTGGGTCTCTTGGCGGCTTTACCGATACACAGCTCAGGCAGTTCACCAAGAGCCACACTCAAGGCCACGTCTCACATGCATCAGGAGGCTTAGACCTTCCTTCTCCAAGTGTGATCTACAAACTGGCAGCATGGGCATCACCCGGGCTGGTTAGAAATGCAGACTCTCAGGCCCCACCCAGACCTACCCAATCAGGACCTGCATTTTAAAATACCTCCAGATGACACTGCTTTAGAGCATTTACAACAGTCTACCCAGACAGACTTGCGATAATTTGTTTAGGTTTCTACTCGACCTTTTTCTTTCCTCATGGAAATTCCATGACAACACAGACTGTGCCTATCATAGCCACTACATATAATGCTCAAATAGTCATTGGCTGGCTGGTTGAATGGTTGGATGGTTGGATGGACGGATGGTTGGTATACCAAGTGACTGAAGAGACCTATCCTGTTGTAAATGCAAAGAAAAAAATGCAAGCAAGGGTCTAGGGAGAGAATACCTGGGATTGGGGGGAAGATGTCTTTAAACAAGGCCATTAGATAAGGCCTCTCTAAAAAGGGTTGGCATTAGGGGTTGCATTAGGACATGTCTTGGTGAATGAGGAGGAACATGCTGGAGAAGATGATAGCAGGCAGAGGGAACAGCACCTGCACTTTCCCCCTAAAGAGACTTTTCCTATAGGCCAGTAAACAGAGAGAATCATGTCTGGCTCTCGTGGTGGAACAAAGAAGCTCCAAGGAGGCAGATTCAGAAGGCCCCGTGACGATCATGACTGCTGAGGGCAGAAAGGCTGTGTCTGCAGTCACAGCTGCCTAGCCAAGGCTCTGGGAGCTCAGTGTGAGGGAGGCTGGCTGTAGAGGGAGGCATCCATCAGCCGCCCTGGTTGGACTTCGCGGCTGCTGGCCACAACCCCTCCAGCCTCAGATTCCACTGGTCTACAGTTGCTTGCAAACTAGAAACATGGAGATAACTTACTGCTTTCAACAAGTCAATCCAGGAACTTGTGGGTAGGGTAGCCCAGCATCCAAGGGTCCAGGAGCCCAATCCAGATGTTACCCTGCAGCAGCACACTGGCAAGGAAGAGAAATGACAGGTGTCAGTGCAGGGGACACATTAGCAGGTGGCCAAGATTCTCCTAACACTGAATGACACTGAGGAGGTTCGGATAATAAAAAGGGTGAACAAGGGAAATGTTAAGGTGGGGGTAAATGATCTTGGGGCACCGTGCAGTGACGCAGCTGGCAACCCTCGGCCTCCAATCTCAGGAGAGGTACCATCCTGCTACCAGCGGCTCCAGAGCAGCCTCTCTGCCAATTCCACAACGTGGAGTCCAGACATAGGGCCGCAAAGCGCCCTTGGAGATCATCAGGCCCAACCCCTCTCTTTACAGATGTCAAGAAACAAGACTCAGAAAGAAAACAGGCCTTGTCCAAGATCAGCAGCGAGTAATGGCAAGTTCAGGAATGGAATCCAGAACCAAGTCCATAAAGCTTAAATTTACCTGTAAATTACCTTCCTTAATAAAACTCAGTTTCTAAATAAATGTTATTCTTACTCTGTCTGGCTCTTAACCGAGAAGAAGAGACAAGGCAGCCTGCAGTTCCAAATCTTAGCCATTCCCCTAGTTCCCTCTTCGTAATCCCCAAAGACTTTCAACAGCCAAACTGAAACTCCTGGTTTTCTTCACAAACAAAATTTTTAAAAAGCAAAAGAACAAAAACCCCAGAATTGTTCGCATTTGACTACAAGAAGAAACTAAAAACTTTTGAGAAAAAAACCAAAGACCTAAAAATTCTTAATTTATGAGATATAAAGAACAACACAGACCGAAATAAAAGCTCCTTTTGCATACATTAGGGTTCCAGACCCTGAAAACCAGACTGTCTCCCCCCTCACCCCAGGAAATAGTACATTTCAAAGAGGGGTGGGTTAAGACAGTGGTCAAGGGTCATTTTGTTAAAATGAAATGTATGATCCAAATGAGAATTCTCTAGGAAATGTCTTCTGATTATGATTTCTTAAAATTAATCTTCATCTAATTATATATTTAAACCATAATCATTAAATAGCTGCCTCTTCCGCTGGGGTTCTAGGTCCAGCTGAGCCTGACAAGTTGAAGCAACTGTGGGCAGATGGCATCTAGCCTTACAGCCCCTCGGTCAACTCACCTGTAACAGGAAGATGGACAGGATAAAACTCAGGTATCTCTCAGCTAGGGAATCCCACAATTCCCTTACATGGCTGAGCAAAGCTGAAAGTCCCTCACATTAAGTCAGCTTATAGAAAGCATAATGACTCGCCCACTTTGAAGAAGTGAATGTCCCTTGTTATAAATTTAAATTGCCATATCTCTTAGGAAATAACTCCGAGGTTGGTGTAACAATAGTTGTATTTTGTTTCCAGGGAGTTAGCTGCAGCATTGACAAATCTGTCCCCACCCTCACTAAATGGGCATTTGGATCTGTTTCCGCAAAGATCCATTATATTTCTAAAGCAAAAGGGTTTCTTTTGCATAAAGTGGAATTTCATAAAGTGGAATTTCGGCAGTGAGGTCATCTGTTTTGAAACTACAACAACCATTCCAATTTTTTCCTCCACTTGAGCATTCTAGTTACTCTGGGTCAAGCAAGAGAAGGAGACGTAGGTTTCAGAGAAAATGCAAAGCCTGCTAGGCCACCCACAGCATAATCAGGGATTCCACCCTGGTAACTTCCGGCTCATTTCCCTTTCAACAGTGAGGCACGCTCAGAGGTAAAAAGTCAATGCAGACTCACACACAAGCAGACCAAACACGTTTCAAGAAATCTCCAACAGCCTCAAGATTCACTTAAAAACAAACACACACAACCTACCACAATGGCCACATTATTCCTTATCCTTATGGGGGAAGAGGGTCCACAAATTTCCCTGGAAATGTGATGGACCCTCTCACCCCAAAGAACGAAATGCCTTCAGCTTCAAAGGGTTTGTGAGCCACCTGAAATTTCTCTCTGTGCCTCTGGTTAAGGACCCCTGCTTAATTAAAATGTTGTAAGGAGTCCCCTTTTATAATTCTCTGAACTTTCTATAACCCCTTTGTAAATGGGACTGTGCATGGAAACCCCATGAACAAAGTGATCCACAAGTGCAGGGACCAGTGAGGACATGGGCTTCTTGCAGCATTTATGGTGAAGTATGACTAGCAAGGCTGACAACTGCTGGGGAGCCTGTGCTTCTCTTGGGATCCTTTGCATAACAGTTTCAACAGGGAGCTTCCCAAAGCTATGTTTGTACTTGGTGCTCAATTTCCAAAACTTATATATATATATACATACTAGAGGCCTGGTGCATGAATTCGTGCATGGGTGGGGTCCCTTGGCCTGGCCAGCGATGGGGGCCAGCCAGCCGGGGAGGGACTGCAGGAGGGCTCCAGGGAGTGTCCAGCCTTCTCGCCCAGTCCCAATCGGCTGGACCCCAGCAGCAAGCTAACCTACCAGTCAAAGCATCTGCCCCCTGGTGGTCAGTGCACATCATAGCAACTGGTTGAGTGGTCAACTGAACCGTCAAACACTTAGCATATTACACTTTTATTATATAGGATTGTTTATGAATGCATATATAGGTAATAAAAATAACAGCAAGGACTGGTTAAAACAAAAAGTTGGAAACACTCTTTACTTCAGAGGGAATGGGGGAGAATCTAAGGTATTCATAGTGTTGATTTCGAAATTAGGTGTTGGCTTTACAAATGTTCTTTTTAACTTTGCAAATTATACCTATATATGCATATATATAATCTGCCAGAGTAAAGCAATTAAAACAAATGACAGACGCATGTCAGTGACCCGGGCCTCCAAGAGTTCTCAGCCCCAATTTAAGACACACCAGTAACTCTGTAGAGTCCTGTGCTGATCAAGGGGTGGGGCCTGACAGGGAACAGTTACAAGCTCTGGCCCCAGGGGCACCGTCTATAAATAAACTTCGTTTTTAAAAGTCCACGCCCTGGGACAGTCCTGTGCTCTGGGCTGAGGCCATAGTGACCTCTGATGCCTCCCGTCACTGTGGGAATAGCCGGTGTTGGGTTTCGAGAACCCATTGGTCTTTCCCCATACACGCCCTGCAGGGCTATTTCCTGTGGCACATTCTGTCACGGTGAACAATAATCACTGAGTCTTCTTAAACAGCTAAGAAAGGAGCAATGGCCCAGACACTTCTGCAGAGTTCAGATGAACGTCTGGGCATCTCCTTCCTCAGGTGGATACAGGCTGGGGTTTCTTACATCTTCTCTGTCAGGTGCCCATCAGTATCTTCCTTTGGAGAGTTCTGCTCATTCAGTGATTGGTCAAGTCATCCACTGGCCAGAAAATCAGGTGAGGTGTATGGAGACATGACCAGTCTGTCTCAATTCCTAGTCCTTGCCACCTACTTACCAATAGTATCTTGACCAAATAAGGAAAGTATTTCTTCTTTCCTAATAATTTGAGCAAGGGTATGCCCAATTATTAAGGAAAAGACTTTTTTTTTTGTAATCTCAGTAGCAGACAAAGCTGTCATTTTTATTTTTAGTTGCAACAGCCAAACATTGACACCATGACATCAAACGTTTTTAATCTGATTTTGGATAGCCTGCACCATATCCTGTGCTGGACCCATGCATAATGTGAAACATAAAGGAAATACGGTAGCCTGGTCGGTGTGGCTTAGTGGTTGAGCGTCGACCCATGAACCAGAAGGTCATGGTTCGATTCCAGATCAGGGCACATGTCCGGGTTGTGGGCTCCATCCCCAGTAGGGGGTGTACAGGAGGCAATCGATGATTCTCTCTCCAATCATTGATGTTTCTATCTCTCCCTCCCTTTCCCTTCCTCTCTGAAATAAAAGCATATTTTTTAAAGGAAATATTGTAGTCCCTTATCTCTTGCTAATGGTCTCTTCTATTCTAACACAAGTCTGTAGTTAAAAAAAAAAAAAAAAGGCAAAAGCCAGATTAAAAATGCAGACCCACTCTCCAATATCACCTTTAAAGTAAAACATCCCACTGGACACTGCCATCTCTGCCGAGTTCAAGATGGGCATGGCTTTCCTGTGTGCGCGTGAATGAGTCTGTGTGAGTGTCAGTGTGTGATTGTGTGTCAGTGTGATTGGGTGAGTGTGTGAACATGAGTGTGTCCATGAACTTTCACGGGAGTGCTAACACGCACATGCAAGCCCAATGTTCTTCTTGATTGACTCTAAACAATAGCTTACAGGGAAACCATCAGTAAGGACTCAGGAAAAGTGCAAGACTGCCAATTCCAGAAGGACAAAGGGCTTCAGAAACTAACATGGGAACAAAATGATCTCATGCCCCTTTCCCAGTGAGACTGCGCCTAAGTGGGATCCTTCTCACATTCGAGTGCTCACTTCCAGGCAGTCACTGCTCCCACCCTAGGGGACCCTTTGGGAGGATGGCCAAGCCAGGAAACAGATTCCAGAGGTAGGTTTTGATGTTTAACCCAGGCAATCCACAGACAGGGCTCCTCAGCCCGGGACAGGGCTGAAATTCCCTGCGAGAAGTGAAACCGTGGCTTATGCTAAGGGCATTAGTCACTCTGACCAAAAGCTAGTTCTTTCATGAGGGTAGGGAACATCTGGCCCGAGGGCTGTATGGCCTGAGAAATCATTTGGACGGGCCCTGCCACAGCATTAGGGGTGGGTTAATGAAACCTTTGACCAAGCAGAATAATTTTTAAGTTGATAACTTTGTATGGCCCACGAATTATGTTCTAAATATCCCAATGGCCCTTGGCAGAAAAAAGGTTCCTCTCCCCTACTTTAAATCAAGGGCCTGGGTCGGGGCTGAAAGTGGTCCCTCCGATAACAGGCTTGCATCTGGGGCACTAGACTGTGCTAAACTTTAATTCCTACTGGTTCTCAGAGCCTGGGAGAACACAGGCAGGAAAGGCCCCAAGCCCCAGGCCTTATGGTGCCTCCTCCCCATTATCACAGCAGTGCAATGCGAGTGCAGCATTCAACCTAAGGGGATGGTAGGTCACATGAATGAGCTCTGTAGGTAGCTCTGCTCCTATATCCAATCATTTGCCCCCTTCATTTATTCGATATACACTGAAGTGCCAGGCTCTGTGCTAAGTGCTGGGAGAGGAAAAAGGTGGTACCTTTTAAGGTCAAAAAGTTTTGCAGACACCCCACCCCCACCCCCACCACCACTGCCACCAGCCCCAACACATACACACAATAGTTGTACTTCTGGTATCCTTAGAGAAGGGAGATGTCAAGATGAAAAAGCTCTTAAATGAATTAGTTTTTAGTTAATCTCAATAGCTGCTACATATGTTTTTTAAATAGTGAAAAATATTTCCAGGACATTATTAATTTATTCTATAGGCAAATACTAGATATACACAGATTAATAACTTCAACACAACAGGATAGTCTGTATTCTGCCCCAAACTGGTTGTACAAACTGGGGGTGCAAATAAACCTATATAATAAAGAGCTAATCTGCAAATGGTCATCATGCCCTCACGCCCTCGCGCCCTTGTGCTGGGGCCAGGGGACCTGAGGCCACGCCCCCCTACTCTGGTGCTGGGGCCGGGGGACCTGAGGCCGGGCTGGGAGACCTGAGGTTGCACCCCCCCACCCCAGCGCCAGGGCCGGGGGTCCTGAGGCCACACCCCCCGCCCCGGCACTGGGGCCGGGGGACCTAAGGCCGAGCCCCCCTGCCCTGCAGGGCTTGACTGGGGTGGGGCTGGCCGGGTCTGGGTCTCACGTGATTTTGAGGCACACACGGGTGGGCAGAGACTTGACTCTGGGTCCCGTGGCGCACCCCAGACTCTGACAGGAGGGAGATTTTCATATACATTTTACTAATTTTCTTTCATCTCTGATACTTCTATTATAGAGAAAGGACAAATAGCAATATTAAAATATTTCCTCTAATTAATTCCATTTTAATGTGCACGAATTTCGTGCACCAGGTCACTAGTCTATATAATAAAAGCCTAAGCAACCTTTACGGTGGGACAACCAGAACAACTTGTCGCTATGATGTGTACTGACCACCAGGGGGCAGACACTCAACACAGGAGCTGCTCCCTGGTGGTCAGTGGGCTCCCACAGGGGGAGTGCCACTCAGCCAGAAGCCAGGCTCACAGCTGGCAAGCGCAGCGGGGGTGGCAGGAGCCTCTCCCACCTCTGCAGCAGTGCGAAGGAGCAGCAAGCGGTAAGGAGCAAGCGGGCAGGCGGTAAGGAGCGAGGGGTCCCGGACTGCGAGAGGGCGCAGGCCGGGCTGAGGGACACCCCCCCCCCCTCCCGTGCATGAATTTCATGCACCGGGCCTCTAGTACAGTGATGGCGAACCTATGACACGCGTGTCAGAGGTGACACAAGAACTCATTTTTTTGGTTGATTTTTCTTTGTTAAATGGCATTTAAATATATAAAATAAATATCAAAAATATAAATCTTTGTTTTACTATGGTTGCAAATATCAAAACATTTCTATATGTGACACGGCACCAGAGTTAAGTTAGGGTTTTTCAAAATGCTGACATGCCGAGCTCAAAAGGTTCGCCATCACTGCTCTAGTATAAGTATATATTTGTCATACCTAGAGGCTATAGTGTTTCAAAGAAATTTTAAGTCACCTGTGAGGATAGGAAATATTTAAGTAAGCCCTAACCTGCATCACCTCCCACAGCCGTGTGGTGACATAGCTACTACCCCAGCCAGAACCCCGTATTCATTCCCTCTGCAGGGAAACCCCACCACCTCACCTCCATCCTGTCCCAGAGCCCTCTCTTCTCTCATCTGTCTCAGCCTGGAGCTCCTTGAGAGCAAGGTCTTCCCTTTCCTGCTGGCACCCCTAGACCTTTCACACAGCACCCAGTGAATTTCCAGGAAGGAAAGAGAGAGAAGGTGAAAGATGATTCTTCTATATGGAGGACTTCACAGGTAATGAAAACAAATAAGAGAGATTGGGGAAAAGGAAGGGTATGATTGGACCTTCTTCCAAATCCAGCATAACTCCATGATTTCACATTCAGGAATAAAGACATTTCACATTCTGTAATAAAGATATGAAAAAAATTTTACAGTCTTCCCAAAGTTCCAGCCCACATGAGCAGCCCAGCTTCCCCCATCAATCAGTCTGACAGCAGCAGAAAGACGGGAATCAGACGCAAAGGTGTTCACGCTCTTTTTTTTTTCTTTCTTTCAATCCTTACTCCAGGGTATTTTTACCATAAATTTTTAGAGTGAAAGGGAGGGAGGGAATGACGGGAGAGGGAACAAGAAAGGAGTGGGGGGAAGAGGGAGAGAGAGACACATCAGTTGGTTGCCTCCCGTGTGTGCCCCACCAGGGCTGGGGATCAAACCTGCAACCCTGGTACAAGCCTTTGACCAGGAATTGAACCCAAGACCCTTTGGCACATGAGCCGACTCTCTAACCACTGAGCACACATGCCAGGGTTCTTTCTTAGGGCTTTCCTTTCTGTGCTCCTTACAGTACTGCCTTTCCTACTTCCTTTCTTCCTTCTCCCCTGCACTCGGGATACGGCTCTAATTTCTTACTTTGGGATAGGAGGCCCTGTACCCTTAGACCTGCACCTGATTTCCCCTGACTCAGCCTCTTCCCATAGACACCCCCCGCCACGAACCACAAACCAGTCCCAAGAGTGTGTCTGAGATTCTCCCCACCCCACGCACCACATCCTGTCTTCTACTTACCCACTTGGAAATCTGTGCCCAAGTCATTCCTCCCAGCAAAGTCCAACCTCCTCATCTGATGTAAATCTACCTCCCCCCCAAAACCCAGATCACACCTCTGGCCTCCACGCCGACCCCTCTGATCATCCCACCAAATAGTCTTCCCTTCCCCTACATGCCCTGAGCCTTGTCTCCCTGCGAGAGACCTCGTACCAGAGAATAGGGCTTCTGTGTGCCCTCACCATCCCCAGACTGAGCTCCTGGGAGGCAAGGATGCCACCACCTTTATTTTTGTACCCTAGGTGGCATCCTACATAAACCTTGGCAACAACAAACCTTGGCTTAGTGTTTCAAAAGTTCTTGTGGGTGGCTCTCTGGAATCAAATCAAGCACACAAACTGCCTGAACAAGAGGATAGATTTTTGTTGGGGGGTGTTTTTGTTTTGTTTTTTGGGGCTTTTTTTGCACACCGCACCAATACAAGTATTCCATCACATCAGTCCATCTGTCAAGACACCATGTCCCAAGGGACGAACAACCAGACTTCCTCAGCAAACTCCACGCTCCTCCGGGAGCGACTGAAGAAGCCCGTGACCTCGGGACGCACAGGCACGCTTTTCCATAGGAAGGACACTGCTTCTGGATAAGTAGCCTGACTAAAGGAATGCAATTTATAAATTCCCGCTAAAGCCATATATTTCTTTTGAGACAGATCGACCCACACGCTTTCTCTTCTGATTCATTGCCTGTGTTATGTGGGTCTAGAATTTAGACAATTCCCTATGGTCGGAAAATGCATGTGCTTATGACCAGATAGACACGGCAATGTTGCTAATGCTCGTCCCAGATCAGTCTGCTTAAACACGCCAAATAAAATAAGAAATATTTGACCCCAGTAAAGAAGCCTCTGGAATCTCCCTCCTCCCTCCCCCCCCCCACCCCCAAACACAAATGTTTCTCATTTGGCCCAAGCTGTTTCAATTACAAGCCAAGAAAAGACAAAGAAAACCCCCACTACTACCCATTCCTGCTTTCATGAAACGTTATAAATTATCTTTATTACATCATATAGTAAAGTTGCCTCACAAAAGGTGATGCTGACAAATGGCTACAGGAGCCTTTCCTCAGCGACAACTTTATTCGTAGGTGTTCCTTTGCTGGCTTTTTTTTTCCCCTCCAGAAACCAGAAGGCAGGAGGATGTGTCCCATCTGAAGCCCTGATGTTCGTTTCTAAAGAGCTGTCAGGAACATCAACATCTAAAAAACAACTCCTTTGTGACATGAAATAATTTCAGAAACAAAAAAATGACTGGAGGAAGTACCTTCATATCCCCAGTGAAGTAAGTCCCAGCTATGAAGGGACAGCAGTAGTTTAAATTATAATACTGACCCCATAGGCCAACCGCCTTGTCACCTGCCTGTGGTGAGGCAGTTCAAGGAAACTTATTCAGCATGCTACCTCCTCCGGCACATTTCTTAGATTAGGCAAATTCTTAGGTAACAGGCATAAGCCCTGAGGGTCCCACAGCTGCAGGAGACTCATCCTCTTTTCTGTTTTGGTTACAGACTCACACTCCAGAATGAAGACAAAAGCTTTCCCATAAAAACCAAAGGAAGGGAGAAAAACTTGAAGAGCTTGAATTCTTAAAGGCTAGCCAACCTTTACTATTATTGGCCATTCTTCCTCAAGTCCGCTCTGGTGGTGGGGGTGTGAAGTTATCCACGATTCTACACCAAAGATGTCTGTTTTCTGCTCCAAGCAGAAATTTTAGAAGTAAAGGAACTCTGGAGCTCTCCAGGCTCATCATTTATCAAGTCCTCCCAGCAGAATCCCACCAGACAGAGTGGTGGACCACCTGGCACTGGGAAGCCCTTCACAGCAAGCATGAGCTTTCCCTCTGTTATTGGTGAAGTTCTCCCTTCTAGCTTAAATTCATGCCATACAAGTTTTGCACTTATTCAATATGTGCATCCTTTCTTTCACACTAAAATAACCTTTGCTTCCAAATCCCCTGTGTAAAACGAAGGCTCCAAAGAGAGTCTCGGGTTTATCGGGTTCACCACCCAGCACTTCACCTCTGTCCAGGAAGCAGGAATCTTGGCTCTGCCCTTCCTCCTACAGATGAGAAACCTGCCACCCGAGTGTTTGGAGACCTGACCAAGAGAGGTGCAGGCAGGCCCAGGTGTAGAACACAGGTCTCCAGCAGCTCAGTCTGGGGCTTTTCATCCCTTTGCACCCGTCAGTTCACAGCCCCTCCTTAACTCACAAGGTCATGATCCCTGTTAACATCTGCCCCCACATCTGCTCTAGGTTTAAGTTGATGAGTGTCCTCTTCTGAGCTTAGCATGAAGTTCACAAAACGGAGGCCTCATTCTTACGTGGTTTCAGATTCCTAAGATCTCCTTGGCCTTTGGAGTATTTTCACTCCTCACCCATTAGCTAAAATTAAAAGTACAAGCTGCTGCCCTGGCCCGGTGGCTCGGTTAGTTGGAGCATTGTCCCGTACACCAAAAGGCTGAGGGTTTGATTCCCCATCAGGGCACATATCTAGGTTGTGAGTTCGATCCGATTGGGGTGCATATGGGAGGTAACCAATCGATATTTCTTTCTCTTTCTCTCTCTCTCTCTCTCTCTCTCTCAACATCCTTAGGTGAGGATTTAAAAAAAAAAAGTACAAGCTGCTTAATGGAGACAAGTCATCAGCATCCAAAATCTAAAAGGAAAACTGAAATCAATCTATTTGAGGGAAAGCTGTCATCCCAAACACAGTGCAATTCAATTTAGAATGGTGTTGGCCATTTTCCTAGAAATGACCTTTGAGCCAGTGTTATCTACTATAAGAGCTGTAGTGACCACTGTTCTGGCTGTATATCTCACATTTCAAAGCAAAAGGGGAAAGGGGCCAGGCTCACATAAAGTTTATGAATTCCGGGGGACATCGTACTCCTCTAAAGCAGTGATCCTCAATAGGGAGCCATTTGCCCCCCTCAGAGGGCCCCGGGCAACATCTGGGGACATTTTTGCTGTAGTGGCATCTAGAGGACAGAGAGGCCAAGGAGGACACTAAACATCCTGATGCACAGGGCGGGCAGTCCCACCACAGAGAATCGCCCAGCCCAAATTGTCCACGGTGCCAAGGCTGAGAGCCCTTCCTTAAAGCAGGAAGCAGGAAGAACTCTGGGGCAAAGGCCTGAGTCCTCATTCTTCCCCTTGTGGGCTGCTTGGCCTGGACAGAGCACCTCAATTCCTGGGTCTCTGCTTCACTGCCACTAATGGGGAGGTGGGCCTGCTTTAGATTCTGCAACCTCTGAACTGGATTCAACCATTACTTCTCAAGCCTCCCAGCAGGCAGGCCTCCAAGCCTGGAGCCACTGTCTCTCACCCTCGCAGCCTGGAGCAGGGCATCCCCGCAGCCTCCTCTCAGCGCGGTCCCATTTCCCCTGGAAGGAGGAGCAGTGCTGAAAGCAACTTGTTTCTCCACATCACCACCCACCAAACAAGTCTCTGGTGACCTCCCAGGCCACAGAAAGGAGAAGCTGAGAGAGTTCCTGGGCTCGATGACCTCTCAACTCTAAATTTTTCCGATGCAGTCAAGACACTAAGGACAGAAATGGCAACTTCATTCTGAATTCTGTATTCTGCTATGTAAAAATGGGTAAGCAAAAGGAAAAGAGGTAGCTTTACAATAAAACTTTAGAAAAATAGCATGACTGCCAACTGCATTCAATAACGAACAGTACTCCCCACCCCTCTCCTCAGTTTCAGTTACCCGCAATCAACCATGGTTCAAAAACATCAAATGGGAAATTTGAGCGAGAGAGAGAGAGAGCGAGAGTTCATATACCTTTAATCATAGGTATATGTTATTATAATTGTTCTATTTTATTATTAGTTATTGTTGTTAATCTCTTACTATGACTAATTTGTAAGTTAAACCTTATCCCAGTTATGTATGCATAGGAAAAAAATAGTATATATAGGGTTCGGTACCATCCCATTTCAGGCATCCAATGGAGGTCTTGGAACACATCCCCCACAGATAAGGGGGGACTACTGCATATGGTTTTTGCATTTTTATAATACTGGGCAACCATAAATCAGCTCACCACCCCAGCTTAGGGGGAGATCAGTACTGAAGCCATTGTCCCATGGATAGAGAAAACATGCTACCACGTTGCCACTCCCAAAACCATCTCTACTGGCTCCAGCTGTGTGCACAACTGCCAGGAAAGAGCCCAGCTTAGCTGAGAGGCTGACCCCTCCATGTACAACCCATGGTCTCAGAGCCACAGAACCCAGGAGCCGTTTTACAAGTAAAATTCTCATTTTCAGGTAAAGGAAAGTAACGTGTCTGCCTGGGGGGAAAGGTTATCATAGACTCCATAAACTCATCATTGTTTACTGATGTGCACACTTTCACTCTTCCTCCGAATCCCGAGCGTAAACCACCTGCCCAGCCACGTGGCATAGGAATCCCATCGTCTCCGTTACACATGAGGCCATGGGTTCTCCCGATCCCGAGCAGCTAGGACAGAGCAGCTGGCTAATGGGGACAGTGGGAGAAGACGCCTAAAAGAGAAATCAGAGGGACGTGGAACTTCTAAGGCTAAAAGGCAACAGCACACACTCCTGCTAAGAACTAAAGTTTAACACATTTCATTTGCCTCAAAAAAACAACAAAAATACCCCACCAAAACAAACACACACACACACACACACACACACACACACACAACACAATACCACCCACTGACAAGTTTCCTAGTACATCTATCAAGCAAATGGGACCGGAAATCCAAATCATTTAAGGGGGAGAAACAGACTAGTGAAACTCTGCAGATGGCAAGAGAGGGTTAATGTCCTGGAGCAAGGCTTCCTCTCAGCAAGTACAAATCCGAAATCATAATAAAGATGCTGAAGGATTTAGTCATGAGCCCTCCCCTCGGCCATCAGAAGGAATGGCAAAAATGCAGAGTGAGTGCTGGGAGCCAGAACAATTCCATTTTCCTTCTAACTGTGCACAGAATTTGCATTTAAAATGAGCAGTTCATCGGGCCTTCTAAGAATGCTCGATATTTGGCTGCTAAGAATAAAAGTGATCCTCCATAACATCAAATTTCTAATTACTTAATTGCAATAGAAGTATCTGGGTTCCCGAGTAGGCTGAAGAACACTTCTAGCTAATTATATCTTTCCATGTCAGGTGTAACTTAAAATATAGTCAAACAGAGACAACTCTTAAAACAGAGTTAAATCACATTAACAAAAAGAAACAAGGATAAAAAGGTGCCTCCCTGGAGGTGACTAAACTCAAACTTTGCTTTCTATATAATTTCACATTTGCAAGGAAAGTAGTACAGGAAATAAAGATTCGCATGAGAACTAACGAGAAAACTATTAGGAAAGGCTTTTTTTTATTCAGCAACTCAGCGTTGAGTGCCAACCAACCGTGAGAAGCCTGGCAGGGGAGCGTGATGGAGGCGAGGAGCCCAGTGGCAGGAAAATGCACGAGAGGCTGCCCAGCCAGGGAGGTGACTGCTGATACCACAGGACCTGTAAATTAATAACCCTGATTCTTAGCACCCATATCCCAAAAAGCAACTGGAATGTGATTTTTGAAGGAAGGGAGAAAAGAAGGGGGGGTGGGTTCCTGAGGGGAATACCAGCGAGCGCCTCCCAACTCCTCAGCACCAGAGGTGGGGGCAGAGAGAGGGGAAGTTGGTGGGTGGCTTTCGCCTGGCTCCCACAGAGGCACTGTTTTAAGTGGTTTATTAAATACACAAGAGCTTTTATCTTCTTTACTCACTAATAACATGAGAGTAGAAGGAAATGCTACAAAAACATCCACAGAAGTTCAGAAGAGGGTTCCCAGGGCCATGGGGCTGGGGGGAAAGCAAGAGGCACCCCTGTTCTGAAGGGGAATCAATACTCCAGCCAGCCACAGGGCTCCTGCGGCCATCGGCCAAACTGTACAACACAAAGAGAATTCCTGGGCGTCTGAAGTTGTTCGAGTGTCTCCTTCCACATCCTCCCTCCTTATGGGGGTGGCTGGCTGCTCTGCGGTCAGGATAGCGTTTCACCAGAGCTCGAAGATTTCCTAACAAGGGCATTTTAATTAAAGATGAGACACAAGGCAGTGCAAGAAAGAAAGAGAAGTCACCAGAGGATGCTGTCCAGCCTGCAGCCTCCATGTGGTTCCCATTCCCACCAGAGTCTGCTCCAAGCTGGCTTTGTATTCGATAGTCCTGGAAGGGAGGCCTGGACCAGCTGGCAAGAGCCACATCCACAGCTCAGGGCCATTGCTTCCGGCTGGGTCTCTCATTACTCAGCCTGAGAAACCACCCCACCCTTCTCCTAAAGACAGTGTCCCCTGGGCCTAGGCAGACTCCCCTGCACCCCTAAGGCATCACACCTCTCTATCATCCAGGCCTGGTAAATTCCCAGGCTGGGAAGCTGGATCCTGAGGGTCTGGGAAGATGAGTCACTGGCTAAACACCAGGAACCCAATCAGTGCTGTGCTGGTTTCCAAAACAAAAGGCCCTGACAACACAGGAACTGACCGGCCAACTCCATGGCTTCCCTCAACTGGACCTCATGGGCCTTTCAGGAGACCAAGGGCCAGCTGGGGACAGCACAGCGTAGTCACCGAACATGTCACCTGGCCCTCCTGGTGACTTCTGTGAAACAGTCCATGCAGTGCTCCTTCTTCCATCATTAATTCTGTTTAAAAAACAAAACAAAAACCAACCCTCTCTCCTGATTCCTACAAAGGAAGGTGTCCTGGGCCATTACTTCATTAGCTTGGGTAGGGTCTAGCCAACACTTGGACTTGACCATGCTGACCAGGCCAGTCTTAAGGCAGCAGCAACCACCATCAGAGCTTCTGCCCGTGTTCCTCCCTCTGCACAGAGTATTCCTTCCCCAGGCCACTCACCTGGCTGGCTGGCTTTTATCCTTAAAGTCTGTTTGAATCTCACCTCTTCAGAGACCCATCCATCCAAAATAGCTTGGCTATCTGGCACTCTTCCTCCACCAGGCCTTGCTCCTCTTGCTCCCTGCTGTCACCCCAGGGATGGCACACAGCTTGTCCCACAGTGGATCCCAGTATTTACTCAATAAACGAGTGCGCGAGCAAAAGTAAATCAAAACGCATCTGAAACGCTGCTCCTAGGTATAAACCCACCGACGACAAAGGACATGTACAAGAATAACCATTTTGGGTTTCTTTATAAGAGCCCAAATCTGGAAACTACCCAAATGCCCATGGACAAAAGGATAGATAACATGAATGTATAGGTTTGAGAGATGCTCTAGGAATGGAACAGAAAAACCAGAACCAACTAGACCCATCTCTTTATTAACAATTAATAAGTGTGCAGTTTCTTATTAGGCTCAACTCAGAAGAAGGTAGAATCACAGATGGACCTGGTCCCCAACATATAAGAGACAACAGATTTGCCATTTATAATATCCATCCCAAGGAATGGGGGGGGTGGGGCAGGAGGAGGGTGATCCTGCCTGACCCTCAGAATGGAGAGAAACTGGAAAAAGATCCAGGCACAAGAGCAAGCTTTGTCCCCAGTCCCCGTCCCTACGCAAGCCCTTGCTCCAGTGGTGATGCCAGCACAGCCCCACGGCAGAGCAGAGCGGCTCCGGAGCTGCCAGCCAAGAAAGGCTCCATTGTGGCCTCATATGAATATTTCCAAGTCCGAGAAAGGAAGCCAACGACGACAACTGTTGGTGAGGAACAGTGGGTCAGACATGACTGTCACTCACTGCATTTGAGAAAACATTTATTTTTCCAGCTTTCTGGTAGACCTGCTTCTAAGCTATAGCTATTTATATCAAACAGGTAGCAAGAGTAACTACCAGCCACATGAGAAAAAAAAAGGGGGGGGAACAGGGACTCTATCCCAGGCACTTCAAGCAGGAAGTGGCAAATGAGAGAGAACTGCCTGAAGGCAAGCAGTGAAGTGGGTAAAATGTGACTTGGCCACCTCCCTTGAACCAACCAACCCAGGGCTCCTTCACCTGGCAACTGGCCCCACAAAGGCACAGGCAAGCGTTTGCCTATGCACACTCCCACACATCTCCCCCCTGCCAGGTCCCTCGTCAAGGCTGTATCATTTCAAGACAATAGAAAGTGCCAACGCCAACTAGCCAGCTTCCTCCCCCGCCACATTCCATATACCTTGTTGCAGCAGGAACTCTCCCTGGGCAAGCCACGATCCCAGGGAAGCAGGTCATTTAAAAGGCTCTTCTTCCAGCAAGGTTTAACGCCCCACCATCACCACCACCCCGAGGAAGACAAGGCCCAGCTCCTCTGCAAACACCTGTGCCTTAAAGAATTGGCAGCTCAAAAATCTCCAGGAAGCCCTAAGGAGATCCTTCAAGGGTACCACAAGTAGGCAAGCTAAACAGCATGTCAAATATTCACAGTTTGCAAGACTTAGTTTGTAAAGCATGATGTTCTACTGTCAAGTCGTCTCCCACCTTGAGCCCCTATCCCACAGCTCCGTGACCTAATGCTAGGATGCCAAGGAGCCCTGTACTCCCTCTTTCCTGCCAGAGGACAGCAGGAGGGGGCACAGTGAGGGAGAACCTGGGCAGTGAGACAATGTCCCCAACAATACCCTGGGGCTAGGCCAAGCCCCAGCAACAGGAATGGCCATAAATGTCTGTCCTTCCAGTCTCCCAGGGAGATCAGAGCCTCTGAAAGCATACGGACTATGTGATAAGCCCTCATTCCCGGCCCCAACACTGGGAACCTAAAATTAGCCAGGAGAAGGGTGTGCTCAGCCCTGTGGCTCCTACACAGCACCTGATAAGTGTCCCTACCTCCTTTGGCAATAACTTGTCTTGGGGAGCGCTATAAATACCCTTCAAGCCTACCCGATGTGAATTATGAATACCAGGAATAGTTTCAGGGTTTCCAGGCACTGGCGATGTGACAGGGGTGTCAAATTCAAAGTCGCCTGTGCAAGACACAGACCCGGAGAACACACAAATCCCTCGGGCTCAGCCCTGCATTCTGAACCGACGGGAGGCCCCACTCAAGCGCACCTCCGCCTCCAGTGCGGCTGAAGCTGCTGCAGCTCTAGAAACCCGAGGAGACGCTCTGCATCTCCTATCACATTACTAGGAAGTGTGAGCCTAAGGGACGTAGTTGGAAGTTATAGAAAAGGACTAGTAGGATTTTAGCCTTCTGAGAGATGTATATGTCGTTCAGAGCTTTCAAGGGATGGGGCCATTAGACACAGAAAACCAGAGGGAAGCAGGTATTGGCCGACGATCCCAGGCTGCTGGGATTTGTCTCCCCAGAAGCTTGCACCCAGAGGGTGCTTTATAGATGTCTGTGGAATGATCTTCAGTTCTCTGGCTGTTAGGGGCCCACAACTGCAGAATCCTAATCCCCCGGAGCTGGGCTGGCCACATTGGTGTGGACAAGGGAACTGCCAACACACAGAGCGCCAGCCACAACAACCCCGGACCTGGGTGGATGTAGGTCCACACAGGAGACAGGGGGACAGCGGAAAAGGAGCCGTCCCAGGAGAAGGTGGTCAGTACAGGAAGGCATCGCAGAGGCAAAAGGGAGAGAGGATGTTGGGAGAAGAGGATGCTAAACAGCAAAATGTGCACGCAGCCCAGGATCAGGGCACCTGGGAACAAGCTGGGAGACTGGCCCCCACGGGGCTGTTGGAGGCCTTCCAGAATGACGTCCGGTACAGTGCTAACTCGGAAGTTGAAGTATAGGGGCAAGAGGCATAGGTTACTATTTTTTAAAGTTTGCTAACAGACATCTAACTTGACACTAGACTAGTGCCAAAAAATAAAAATAAAATAAAAATCACACCCCACTGGCTCACAGCCACTGTCTTTATACAATCTTTTTACAACCAATTTTCGCCCCCTGGGCCGTTCATGCATCTCTCCCACCCAGAGCACCCTCGGTCTGCTTTCTGATACCTTACAGAACTCTCGAGAATCAGCTGACACTGCACTTCCATGACCCCCCTGAGCTCCAGCCCTCTCACTTCCCCTCCCCTGTTGGGTCCCCCTCTCCTGACCCACAAACTGAAAACTGCAGAGATTTTGTGCTCCCGTCTCATCACAAGCTCCTGTAGGGGAGCCAGGGCCTCACGGTTTCTGTGTTTCTCTCACCAGGTGTCATCACCTTTTGCCCATGACAGATCCTCAAAAAAGAGCAGTAAATAAGGCTGTTTTGTTTAAAAACAGTTATTTTCCTTCCTCTTTTCCTCGAATTCTTTGTGCTTAGTAACAGACACAACTGCCCACACGCCACTCCTATGTCAAATTATTTCCCCTGCATGTAAGATTCTGTCAGCCCCTCGGGAAAACAGCAGAAAATGAATCTGTCTAGAAGGACTGGGGGGTGGGGGTGAGGGGGCGGGGAGAAAACAAGATGCTAGAGGCTCTCTGTTCTCCCCAACCCCTGCCCAACCCTGCCCCTATCCCACATGGTCCAAGGAAGGCAGAGAGGGCCTTGGGAAGACTCCTCTGGAAGCCATCTCCTCAGACCTTTATCCCACAGAGCTCCCTCCTTACCAGCTACCCTGGTCACTTTCTCCAAAGGGCTGAGTAAAGGAAACCCGTCTTCTAGGGTCTAAGCCAAACTAAGAAGCTGGACTTCAGTGCTCAGAAGTAAACCCTCCTGCCCAAGCCCCGCCCTCCCAGTGTGAGGCTGAACTCCTACAGAGGCGGGGCAGATGCAGCACCCCACTTTTGAAACATTTGCTCTGAGGCTCCTATCAAACACCCCACCCCTAACAACCAGACCTGAAAATGATCCCACACCCCATGAAGGTGTCTCCACCTGGGATCCCCACTGAGGCTCCTGACCAGCAGCCCTGCAGGAGACAGACCCCCTGGTGCCATTTATCACAGCCAACCCGGCTCCTCCAGCAAGCTTGGAAGCAGGAAGCATTGTGCATTAACACGTCAGGGCTGGGCCTCCCCAGTGCATGGGGGGAGCAGTCGAAGCCCACTCTTGGGGTCCCGGAGGCCTCTCTTCTTCCATTTCTGCCCCTCCCCTCCCTCACACAAACACTGGCTTTGGGGAGTGCTCTGTAAACTGACATCAGTGGAAAAGAAACATCCGGAGTATAATCAAGAGTTGAGTCATTAAATATTGCATAGTCCCTTGAGGAAGGAAAAAGCCAAAATGGGCCACAAAATTACTAGGGCTTCAAAACCCCAAAATAAAGTACATATGCTTTGCTGTATAATGTATACCCACGTCCTTGGAGCCCCGGGAGGCCCCTTCCGCAGGCAGCCCCCTCGGCGCTCCCACAGGCTGCTGGGGGGCAGCCATCCCATCTGTGGGCGGGTCTGGCCCCCATGGAGAATAGCACCAAACACTGATTTTGTTCCACCTACACACCAGCAGCTCAGGCAGGGCTCACACTGTGTACAAACCCTAAAAAACGATCATTTTTCTGTCCTCCACAAGGCTGGGGAGAAAGCAAAACCAGCCCCAGGGACCTAAATCCAAGGGGGGAGGGGTCAGTGAAGACAGCCCCGCGGAAGACACGGAGAAGGCATGATTCAGTGCCAGCCTGACTTACTCAGGGCAAGCACTCCACATCTGTCGTGTTTTTATTGAATTCTCACATGGAAGGCTGATTCAGAGCACCACCAAAAGGGACACAGCCGAGGACAGTTGACTGCTCAACAGGAAGGGACCAGAGGGAAACTTGGAGTCAAGTTTCAGTTTTCACACAGCACAAAACCACCTCTCCGCAGCTGGCTCCATCCGTCAACAAGACAGACCACAGCCAGGCACACACGCAACTCTCGCCCCAAACACGTTCTCTCTGGGTCCCTGCTAGCAGCTGCGTATCCAACCTGCACAGAAATCAGCAACCTTGGATCAGGGCTCCTACTGACTGTGGGTACCTGTCATGTGCAGGTCATCTTTCGATTAGCAGGTACTTTCTGCCTCTTTATCTGTGGACACAATAGACAGAAGTCTATGCTATTACTTTAAAATCCTACTTTTAGGATCCAAGTTTTTAATATTGTACCAAAAGTAGGTTGACAATGCCAAATCAACTTCCCACCCTCCCTAAGTCCCAACCCCCTCTCGCCCCCCTCATCCTATGGCCACTTTATTTTGTGTTTACTGTTGGGTGGCCCAGGTTTAGCAATCGATAACCTATTTAAATATGACTTGCAGAGAAACCACAAATAATTCCTTAGGATAAGTATATCCCGGGCAATATTTGGGATATACTTATAATTGGGATATACTTATACTAAAATTAGTCACTGTTTATCTGAGATGTAAATTCAACTGGGCAGCCTGTATTCTATCTAAAATCGTAGTTCAACATTCAAAAGAACACGCTGAGGCCTGAGAACAGCTGGAAGCAAATTTCATAGGCCCCAGTTGTCAGCTCATTCCACCCAGAGGATTAGCTAAAGCAGCGCCCTAGCCTTGCTACTCTGGACAACAAGGACAGGCATCGGGCGGGGAGGACTGCTTCCAGAGAGAGAAGCCGAGTCCGTTCCTCGCTCCCTTACTCCAAGAGCTTACTTAAAATCTGCACATAGAAAAATGTGAACTGAAAAGCAAGCCAGATACAAAAGGGCAAATATTTCATAATTCCACTTATATAAGGTACATAGAGGACACAAAAACTCATAAAGACAAAGTAGGATGGTGGTTGCTGGGAGCAGGGGTGGAATGAGGAGTTAGTGGTTAATGGGTACGGAGTTCCAGTTTAATGAAAAAGTTCTGGAGATGAAGGTTGCAAAACAATGTACTGTACTTAATGCCACTGAACTGAACACTTAAAACCAGCTAACATGCTGCCCTAGCTAGTTTGGCTCAGTGGCTAGAGTGTCGGCCCTCGGAACTGAAGGGTCTCAGGTTTGATTCTGGTCAAGGGCACGTTCCTGGGTTGCAGGTGCAATCCCTGGCCCCTGGTCAGGGTGCCTGCAGGAGGCAACCAATCGATGTGTCTCTCTCACATCAAAGTTTCCCTCCCCCTTCCAACTCTCTAAAAAATCAATAGAAAAAAAACATCCTCGGGTGAGACTCAACAACAACAAAATGGCTAACATGCTAAATTTTATGTTATATATATTTTACTAGAACTTTTTTTAAATTAGCCCATTTTCTTCCCATTTCCACATTAGCTAGGTTTTTCCCTCTCACGTTTAATTCATCTCTAACTTGGTGTTATTGGTATCCCCTAAGAATCTTAACTTTAAGAGGAAATCATATCAGCAAGACACAGATGAAAAGACCTGGGAGGAGGTTTGTTGCTCTTGCACCCACCCATGGTCCCATCTGTCCAGGCCTCGGAGTTCCCTGCAGAAGAACCCCTCACATACACTTCTCCCTCTGCGTTCTAAGGGCCCTGTCATCATCCTATGCTCAGCCTTTAACAGGCTCTAGAAACCTCCCAGTAACAAAATTTAGAGTCAAGAAAGCTCATATCTACAGGCTTCGGGGAGCCTCCAAGCTGGAGGAAGCCATTCCCCCTGACCTCATACCATCTCACTAGTGGAAGAACTCCCTTTTCAGAAGAAGCAACCAGGCCTGAGAGCTCTGAACTCACCTGCCAGCAAATGAAAAAGCTAGACAGTGGACGAAGAATGAGGAAAAGAAAAAAACAGTTTGACTTCCTTTGGACCCAGAAAGAGTTCTTTCCCGTCCCATCACACAGGATATGACCTGCGCATTCATCCCAATTCGGGGAGCCCCAGAACAGGGGTCACGTCAAAGATCTGACTAAAGTTGCAGGTCACCTGCCTTGGAGGGGGTTTGACACAAAACAAGATTGGGAACTTTAGATATGGCTCTGACATGTACAGTGAAAAAAATATAACCAAGGCAGAGTCAAGGGCTAGAAAGTATTATTGAAGCCCATCAACCTCTAAAAGGTTCAAAGGTTGGTCAGAGGCCGTAGAGAAGGGTCCCCCCGACTCAGCCCTGGTCAGTCCCTGGCCCAATAATCAGGGTGTGCAGACAACTCCTCATAGAAACCCCAATTCTCCTTAGATCTTACTTGCCCAACCGGACCTGGCCAGGCTGCTAACTGGCCACATCACCCCTCATACCACACACCAGACTCATGGGGCAGCAGGGGCACATATGGGTGGGCTTGACGTAGAGGTTCTGTAACCTCCCTGGGCCTCAGAATCACACCAGTGATTCCCATTTCACCTCCACCACCACCCGTAGTCCACTTTTCGCCAGCAGTGGGGTTGGGGAGTCCAGGTTTGGCAAGTACCCCAGGCAATTCTAAGAGATCCTCAGACCACACATACAACACTTCCTCTCTCTCGAAAATCAATACAAAAATTTTTTGTAAAGTTTTAAAAAATATATGAGGACTATTAATAATGTGGGGAATGTTCAAAAGATAACATTAGGTGAAAAAAAAGGCTGAATACCCAGCTGTATATTCTATAGGATTCTAAGCTGAATATGTATTTATATACAAACTGAATTTGTACCCAGATTAACTTAAGGAGTAAGTCTTCTATAAATATGGTGACGTTGCTGCCCCCATCAGATTCTGAAATTGCCTGCTCACTGAACTATACCTGTACACCTGCCAGGCTCCTGTCTCCATCCGTCTGAGAGTAGGATCCGGTTTCTAAGGGAAGACAGTGTTTGGTGGGAAGAAGAGGGTTCCAGCCAGGGGTCTTTCCTGAATAAAAGCTGAAAAGTGAGGACTCCAAAGACACACTGAGAGGTCAGCTAGAAGACTGGCTGGCCAGAGATCCCACAGGAGGTGGTAGAAAACAACATTAGAAAGGTGAGGTGGGGTCCAGCTCCTGAGGCAACTGGGGCTATCGGAGGTTGTGTGCAGCAGTGCACGCATAACTGTGTGGCAGAACTCAACAGGGAATCCAAATCTTTTTACAACTGCAGAATGGAAGAAATGGCAAGGAGGGGGGCGTCGAGATTAAATCAGAAAAGACAGGAAAATCGTGGAGCCATGCACCTTTGGTTACGAATACTAAGCCTACATACATAGCCACTTTCCAATTTCCTCTCATCCTTTCCACACACAGCTTTGGCCACAGTTCTGTGTGTCTCTGTTTTTAAAGGGAACCTGGGCCAGTGGCTCTGGACACTGCACTGGTCCTGATGCAGCTGGTGATAGGATTTCTAAACTCCTCTGCCTCTGCCAGCTAACCTTCTTTTGGCCTGTCAAGCACCTACTTGGGCCCCAAGGCTCCTGAGAGGAGAGGGAGGAGCAGAAAAGGAAGAATGCCAGCATCAGGACTCAACTCTGGCACAGACCATCCTTCAGAAGCAAAGGATTCCGTTATGTATAAAACTTCCACAGACCCCTTCATGAGAAACTACAGCACCAGGCACCCCAGCACTTAGCACTCACCATCCATCTGAACCCCCTCCGCACAAGGTGGTGTATCTCTAAGGCTCCTCCTGAGAAGTTAAGCGGTTCATTTCAGGCCTTGACAACTAATGCTCTGTGACACTATTTTTCCTACTGCCAAAGAGTTTAATAACCAGCATTCAGTATTTTACATTAAACACGGTTATCATTTTTTGCTACACATCAAAAGCCAATTTCCCCCTAAACCATAAAGCTGAGACACCATCAAGGGATGCAAAAAGAAAAAGAAGCCAGTTGCCCTGCAAAGTTATGCAAATATTGCCCTCTCTCCCTGAAGAAAAAAGAAACCCCCTAGACAAATAAAGGAGAAAGAATTGAAAAAGAATGCTCCATCTTAGTTATCTGCTAATAGGATAAGTTGCATTTTAACATTTTAAACTAGGTCAGTACTTGGGCTCTGGTGTTGGGCTTTTGAAGTATTTTTTTGCTTCAGATTTGAAATAACAGACTGGTGACTCTAGAGACTTCACCCTGAATTATTACTCCTAACAACCAAAACTTATTTCTAATATTTTGTAGCTGTTAAACAGCTTGCTGCCCTTTAAAACAATAAAAAATGATTAAAAATGAGCTGTACTATGTGATAGAAATGTGTCTTTTCCTCCCATTGATTTCAAGTGCTCTAGCCCTTCATCAGAAGTAATCAACCTGTCATCTCTCTGTAATGAGTATTCCACGTGGGCTTTAGAAAATAAGCATATGACAGAGGACACTAGAGGGAAATGCAAGCCCACACACCATAACGAGACAAGGCCCCTTCCAGCCTGCCCAGTGCAAGCCCAATTCTCCCCTCCCTGGATTGCTCTAACTTGATCATGCATTTGTATAACTACATTTGCAAATGAGTGACTCAATTCAATAACTGCTACCTAATTCTATAAAGACTTGGGATGTACTTATTTGAGGGGACCTGTATGGAATTAGGGCCTTGTAACAACTGGGAACTCTGTTATTCTTCACTGCTGTGGGCCTGGAGTCCATAGCACTCAGATCTCCCAGGTCTTTCCCAGGACAACTCTGGACCCAAGGGGTTCAATGGAATCTAATGTCAGGTGAGTCTGCAGACTTCCTGGGCCCAACCAGAGCCAGGCTGGTTCAGCTCCATCCAGGTGCATTACCTGTACCTTGGCCTTGAGCCTTGTAGAAAATATAGATTCTTGGGCCCCTGTCACCAGGCCCCTGTTTCGGTAGCCCAGGGAAGGGTAACCCCAGGTAATTCAGTACAGCCAATCCTCGGGGCAGCTTTCCCAGCTCAGTCCTGGCCCACTGTGGGGAGGAGTAGCCAAGTTCTATTTCGGTGCCATGAACCCCTCACAGGAGCACATTCAGAAAGAAATCAGCCTATTGTTAGGAGCAAAAACAGAAAGGCACCCAAGTGAGAAGTGGTCGGAGGTGAGTTCCCCTAATGCCCTGGGGGCATTTGGAACTTGATGTGAAAAGAGCGCTTCTCAGAAGGAAGGGTGAGCCTGAGAGACTTGGGAGAAAGTACCAGGGTTCCTTTGTACCATTCCCTTCACTTGTCTTGGCAACTTAGCCACAGGCCAGTTTCCACATGTGCCCTCCTGCTCTGCAGCTATGCAAACCCACCCCAGCATTCCAGACTCAGTCCAAACCCCACCACCTCCTTAAAACGTTCCCTGGCCACCCAACCTTGAAGCCACAACTCCCCACTTTCAACTCCTAACATACTTATCATTAATACCAACTTTTCCAAATTGTATTACTTAGTGCAACTAACAAAAACTAACAAACAAACAAACAAACAAACAAACCCTATGGTTTCCTGGACAGTAAAGTCTGGAGACCAAAGATTATGCAGATGTGCATTCATTCAGATTCTGAGGTCTTTAATAGATAACCTGATTAATTTTGTCGGACCAAGCATTTTTTAAGCTCAACTGACCTAGGAACCTATTAGTCAAGGAAAACCTATTTCCATCTTGCAGAACTGATGATCCACAGAAGGGTTTGGGGAATGCTGACCTATCCCATTCATCTAACAACTAATTATGTCAAGTCTTTAGTTTGCTTTTTAATTGACTTGAACAGTTACTTAATCTGTCATTTAGCTCTGTGTGCATCTGCATATTATCTTAAATACAATATTTGTTTGAAGTAGGAATATGTCTTACATGTCTTTGAATTTTCAGCAGCCCAGTCCAGCCCCAATATAGGAGAAATACTCAAGAAATTATTATTTTTAATTTGAAAGTGTTGGATCTGATGTTATAAAGTACATATGTATCTTAGAATGCACAATTTTAAAAATTTCAGAGATCAACTAAGCTTCCATTCATTTTTTTTTACAGAAGGAAAGTGAAACCCACAGATGTAAAATGGATTGTCCAAAGTCACAAAAAGTTAATAAAAGAACCATTTAAATAAGCCTTATCCTCTTTCAGCCTCCAGCGATTTTCCAGCAGGTAAAAGAATAGAGGTAAAGGAAAACTTTAGTGAGTTGAATGCCACAGGCAGTATGACACAATCGTATCATGTACAAGGAACTGAACACAAGAAGAAGATCCAAGAAGCCCCAGAACTCACTAGACAGGAGTTAGGCACTCTTTGAAAATTCTAGAATGTTTATTAGGAGTTTAAGGCTTCAGAGTCTGGGATGAAGAATATCAAGATGGACATTTGCAGTTTGTAGAACTAAATAAGATGTGACTATTGTCTTTTGGAACATCACATTTAAATTTCAGCATTTACTTCTTAGAGAGCTACATTTACACATGTAAAGCATGATTTCATTCAAACAAATGCTACCTTAAGTGTGTAAGCATCCGTGTCATGTGCCTGGGTCTGTGTGCATGCATATGCACATACATGTGTGATCCCTGCTTACTCCCAAAGACGTTCAATAATGAAACCATGATATCTCAATCTCATTACAGGAATCACCTCATCATCCACAGAGTTTAGTGCCTTAACCAGTAATCAGTAGTGAATCAGTAATGAACATGGCTCAGAATTGGTCTGACACATTAGTGAGTCAGGCCTCTGTGGTTAAGAACTATTGACTTAACTAGTTACTAAAAGCCTTATGCTGGTCTTGGAAATAGACAAAGTAAAGAGGAATAAGAAATGATGGTCCTACAAATAAATTGATTCAAAGTCTATATTATTGCATTTAATGGGATAAATTATACACTATGGGACTATTCACAAACTTGTTAATTCACAAAACCTCCAAGACAAAGGCCTTATAAAAATCAAGATTACTTAGTACAATGCTTCTGTTATGAAACTGATCTCTTACATTATGGTCAAGAACCACACCATCCTTGGGGTCAAGGCCACCTGAAAATACAGGTCTACATGGGATTTGTCACCTCCATGGACACAGATAAGGTAACCAACGACCTCAGGTCAATAAAGACAAAAGCCATTTCTCAAACGTCCTTGTCTGTTCTCTCAACAGCACCTACAAATTACACAATCATAGAATCATAGACCCAGGAGAACCTTATTCCTCCCTCTCTGGCCACACCTTTTTAGTCTCTTTTACAGGTTCACCTGCTCCACCCATTAACTGTGAAGGT
The DNA here is from genome assembly GCF_000147115.1 of Myotis lucifugus. NCBI lineage: Eukaryota > Metazoa > Chordata > Mammalia > Chiroptera > Vespertilionidae > Myotis > Myotis lucifugus. The sequence continues at coordinate 37,760 of NW_005871252.1, forward strand.
CCTTCCAAGGCTCACATCAGTAGGCGCTTAGGAAAGGTTTCTTGACTAGATGGTGAATTCTTTAACACCGATGGATGAACTGCTAGAAACGAGGGAATCCCACTTGACAGCCACCTACAGACTGTTCCGACTCTCCAACCATAAGTGAAAATGAGCGCAGCATCTTCATACCCAATTCCCTTCTCTTCCCAATACTACTTTTTGTTTTAGGAACTTCAGTGGACTTAGATTACTTCTCTGTTGAGGTAGCTCATAATGAAAATTGCTGAACAAGAAAATAAATTGCCCTTTACAACTTTAATAAAGAGTTCATTCATAGGCCAACATACTTTCTTTTTTCCCAAGCTTTAACATTTCAACAAAGGATACAGAGCTTTTACCAACAAAGGTCACAGTCCGACAGAAATTGTTAATGGTGATGAAACAAACTGCAGTTTTATATTAGAAACAGTTAAGGAAGTAGGAAGGGCATGGACAGAAACCAAACACTGAAATCAAAAGAAATACTAGAGGTCATTTACTAAACTCACCTTTTAAAGAATAAATGTAACAAAGTATTAACTGTGCTAGGCTGAACATGGGCCTCCCGAAGACATCTGCATCCTAATCCCCGAATCCTGTGAATATGTTACCTTACGTCCCTATGGCCAAAGTGACTCCGCAGATGTGACTGAAGACCATTGGGGCGGGCCCACTGTAATCACAAGGTCCTTAAAAGAAGGGTCAAGGGCAGAAAGATGTGATATCAGAAGCAGAGGATAGAGAGCAAGCTTGGTGCTATGCTGTTGGCTCTGAAGATCGAAGAATGCGCCACAACCCAAGGAATGCCGGGGGCTAGAAAAGTAAAGAAATACAATCTCCTCTAGAACTGCTAGAAGGAACCAGCCCTGTTGACACCTTGATTTTAGAACTTCTGACCTCCACAACTATAAGAGGATAAATCTCTGTGTGGCTTTAAACTAGGAAGTTTGTGGTAATTTGTTACAGTAGCAAAATGTCTTATTTTGACTTCAAAGGTTGAGTACATATCTGAAATATTTACGGTCATTTTCAGTAAGAAAAACGTAACTTTTCCTCTGGGAAGCAGAAAGTATCACATCCATTTTTTCCAGAAGAAAAGAAGTACTTTAATAAAAAATAACAATGCCACCTTGTCAGCCTGCATGTGAACATTGTTTAAAGATGTCTAAAGTCGTTTATGCCCTTCGTGTGAACATGCATCACCTCCTGATAATGTCATCTGCTCCTTGAGCCAGGTCCTGCCTGTGGGCATGTTTGCAGATGGGCAATTCAAGCTACCAACATGTCACTGAATACCAAACTGAAAAGAGATGCATCAGATGTGCTGGTGTCAGCCAGCAGGGCAGTCAAACCCATAATTTTCTGATTCGCAGAATAATTAATACATGCCTCATTCTGAGAAATGATAGGGTACTATGAGATACTTTTGCAAAGAAAGTATTCTATTAAAAAAAATGGGGGAAAAGAGTATTATATCCCTCTACTCAGACAGTCATACATTAAAGGCTCTGACAAGTTCTGCAGTTTTTGAAAAAGCCCAATTATCATAGTTAAACTCGGTGTTCTGTACTTATACTCAGGGGTGGGCTCCCCTGAAGTTCACGTAAGTTAGAAAGCCTGTTCTAGGAGAAAATACAAAATTAGGAGCGGAGCGTGAGAGGTTCTAGAACTTTAACTTCATAGCTTCATGGCAACTCCATCCCTGCATGTATTGTAACCCCCTCGTACTTACCAACATCTGACATGTCACTAATTCAACGAAACACACATCAGGAAATGCTGTCCTGGAGCATGAACATGGAAAGGGCAGGAAACTGAGAAAGTCCTGTTGAACAAGCTATCTATTATACACCAATGTGTCTCTACCCAGAACCTAGGTTTGTTTCCATGGGCCATTTTCCAAAAGATAGAAATAGCCTTGTTTTATAGACTGCTTCCTAAAGGGAAGTATTCACTATAATAGTCATTCATTCATGGCTTCAGCATTGGCTGAGCAGCACCTGGGGCGGATACAAAAATGGCTGAGATTGCCTCAAGGAGCTAAACTCCGAAGGCTAAGAGGTGTGCCCTGTATCACAGGCTGCCGTGCATGACAGCTCCATGTTAGAAGAGAAGTATCACTCCCAGGCAGGAGGGTGGTCAATAATTCCTGCCATGGAGATCCATAGCCCAGGGCAAGATAGGGGTTTGAGGGAGTGGGAAATGAGAAAATAAAGAGGCTGCTGGGCAGTTAAAACCATATTTAAGGTCATTTAAGATCAAACACTCTCTAGAGCAGAGGACCTTGTCCTCGGGCACGACACAAGCATCACTCTACTGTCCTGCAGGCTAGGGGTCTATTTCCAGAAGAAAAAAAAATGCAATGCTTTGCCATTCAGGTATATTATGGATCTGCAACCAAAACCATGCTTGCCAAGTTCAAGACACATCACACTCAAGAAATGGAACCCACCCATATATGCTTAGGCTTGTGACATAGAGAGGTAAAGATATGCAAAAACTGGGGACAACTTGGTCTCTAGTTCATGTTTAAATGCAAGGTGTCCCATAAACTTAATGGTTTAGTTCAGCATTAGATGCCAAAATCTAAGTTACGTACTACCTCTGAAAGGTGGACAGAATCAAGTTCATGAGAGAACCAAGCAGATTTAAAGGACTGGAAGGCACATGAGATAGAGGAGACAGGTATGCAAAGGCATAAAGGTGAGAAGGAACCTGGGACAGACAGCACAGTGTCTGCACGTGGTGGGTTCTTTATGAACATCTTATTCAACCTCGTGTTGTGTGAGTAAACATGAACATGTCCAGACTGAGGGAATGAAGAACCATCCAGGTTGCCCTGCCCATGGCGCCGATCTAGTCAGTACCTGGAGTGCTGCCTTGCATGGATCAGAGCTCCTGTCCCAGCACAGGGAGTTCCTGTCCCTAGAAGAACCTTGACCCTGGTTAACCCTGAGACAGCTGCAAGAGAGAGGCACCAAATACCTTCTGGTCCCTCACTAATGGCTTCTGACTTCATCCCAAAGCAACTTTTGAAATTTCATATTCACCTAATCCAGGCCAAAATCTGTGTTCCCACAGGACAACTCGTTCCCTAAGGGAAAGAGACCAGCACTAACTGGCCAGAGGCTTTTATAATCAGAGTCATTGACTAGCCATTCACCAGAGAGAAACACTTACTCCCATGTGGGGTTTCCGGAAGCTGGTGGCATGCTGACCCAACTTGTACAAACTGGATAATATAGGTCAAGTGTCCTGTACCTCCGGATCAATCTGGGTCCAGAATGAAACAGGTTTTATCACCCATGGCAATTTCCCCGATTGGCAGAGGCTGCCTCTCATAGGTCGGTGGGAAAGTGCCATGATTTCCTAGCAATGTCTGCTGTGGGTGTAAGACAAGGTGATGTTACATGAGCCATGCATTCACTATATCTGACCTTAATTTAATTAGGTTACATATTTACATTTTGTATACAGGCATACCTCAGTGATAGTACAGGTTCGGTTCCAAACCACCACAATAAAGCAAGTGTCATAATAAAGCAAATCACATGGATATTTTGATTTACCAGTGTATATTAAAGTTATGTTCATACTATGCTATAGTCTATTAAGTGTGTAAAAATGTACATAATTTTAAAATACTTTAGTATTGCTAAGATATGCTGAGCATCATTTGAGCATGTTGACCAATAGACTTGTTCAAAGCATGGTTGCTACAAATCTTTAACTTAAAGATTTAAAACAAAGCACAATAAAGCTAAGTACAATAAAAGAAGGTATTCCTATATAAATATATGTATATGCATACACATAATACGCACCACATACAATTTTTTCTGATTAACTTTAAAAAATAAAAGCTACATTACAAACAACTATGTAGATCTAAATCGCAACCATACTGTTAAATCCTTCCTAAACAAAAGAAAAGAAAGTTGAGAGTAGGAAGCATAACTTCAATCTGCGCCCAACATGTTCTAGCAGAGCTGCTGGTGGGAGAATCCGACTGCTCAGCCTGGCCAGCCAGGGGGCCCTCCCTCCCTAGATGGGCAAGTCCCAGGATGAAGAGGAGTTTCGAGGGAGGCACTTTCCTCCCCCAGCACTCAGAGTCCCCTAAGCATCTTTGCTGGCTTAAGTGTTTTACTGGGAAACTCAGCAGGACAAGGAGGACAGACCCTGCAGACCTACCATTTACTGCTTAAGGCACTGTTTGGGGCCCTCATGGGGTCTCAATAGCCCTATGATCATCCTTATTCCAAGGCTCGGACCTAAAGAGAAAGAATGCTGGCTCCAAGTTAACTCCCAACTTCCCTTTTGTCCCCCCTACACTGTAAACAACACGGGGGTGATCAATGATGTGCCAAACTCTATGGGACAAACAATAAGCACTGCAAGAGCCCCAAGGTCAGGTGACAACCAACTCCTTGATGTTTAAAAGGATGGAACATTGCCCTGGCCGGTTTGGCTCAGTGGATAGAGCATCGGCCTGTGGACTGAAGGGTCCTGTGTTCGATTCCAGTCAAGGGAACATGCCTGGGTTGTAGCTTGATCCCCAGTAGGGGGGTGTGCAGGAGGCAGCTAATCAATGATTCTCTCTCATCATTGATGTTTCTATCCCTCTCTCCCTCTCTCTTCCTCTCTGAAATCAATAAAAATATATTAAAAAAAAAAAAGAATGGAACATGTGCCCAGCCAGAGTGCTCAGTGGTTGAGTGTCTACCCATGAACCAGGAGTCATGATTTGATTCCCAGTCAAGGCACATGCCCAGGTTGTGAGTTCTGTACCCAGCGGGGGGCAGGGGGGGGGGGCGTGCAGGAGCCAGCCAGTAAATGATTCTCTCCCATCATTGAGTTTTCTATCTCTCTCTCCCTCTCCCTTCCTCTCTGAAATCAATTATATATATTTAAAATAAAATAAAAGGATGAAACATGTGTAGAGCAAAAGTCTAGCACATAAAGATGTGCTTCCTTCCATCTACAGAGGGAAATAAAGCTGAAGATGACCTGTGTGTAATGCAAAGTCTGTCTTTAACTCATAACGAGACACATTTCCACACAGTAAAGTAGAATAACCTTCATTTAAATATCATTTTAAATGCACAAAAAGCTAGGTGATGGTCTGGCTGCTCCCCAGGCCCTCTGTTTTCCATGAAATGACCACTACTCGATTATGTCATTTTGTTGACTATTTCTAGAGCAGCAAACAATGGCTTCCCGCCAGATATCCTGGAAGTTTGATTTTCTGATGAAAGCTGCCTTGTAATGGCTCCCAATGCGTTTTGGCTCTGAGCTCATCCCACTACACATCCTCTCTAATGCCTGCCTTCCCCATGAGCTGTGGGAGGCCCAGGCAGCTCCCACTAGAGGGTGGGTGGGAAAGGGGATGGGCTACAGATGCCCAGTGCTCCGCCTACACCCTGAATCCAGTACATCAATTAGTTGCACTGCCAGTTATAGCATAAATGATTCATAGCTGTGTTAATCAATACATTTTTGCAGATGCTGCTATTAACTCTGATCATTTCCAGGGGAAAATATAGCTCCGGATAGAGAGGTCACTGCGCCAAGTTGGTGGACACACACACATAAATCCTGGCACTTTCTGAAAATATGTAGTTATACCAAGTAAAAAAGATGAACCTGACCTAAAACATGGGCATTAGTATCCTTAGGCTGGGACTAGGGTTAAAAGTTCACGTCAGTAAGGAGATGGCTCCATGTGCCCCAAGTCAACAGCGACCCTTGCCCAAATATACCTGTGCCAGACACCTAGGCGCAGGGTGAAAGAGCACCTTTCTTTATAACTGATGTTCCAGGCCACAAATGGCAAATAGGCAGCACCATGGCAGTCATCCCATTTTCTGTGCTGTGGCAGATATGATTAACCCATCAGCACACTCTTAACCAGAGAGGCTGATCTGGCCTCATGACTTGTCTCAACGCTATCCTCTCAGAAGCAACTCTAACCACCAGGAGGTAAAACTGAAGAGGAAACCCATTGCGTGTCTGCTTAACTCCTAATGCTGCTGTTGAGAAATGTACTCATCCGAAAGAATTCCTAGATCTCACAGGCTGTACATAGCATGGAAGATGTTCTCCCTCTTTTTTTTTTTTTAATATATGTTTATTGATTCAGAGAGGTAGAAACATCAATGATGAGAAAGAATCATTGATCGGCTGCCTCCTGCACGCCCCCCAATGGGGACTGAGCCCACAACCCGGGCATGTGCCCTTGACCGAAATCGAACCTGGGACCCTTCAGTCCGGAGGCTGATGCTCTATCCACTGAGCCAAACCAGCTAGGGCTAGATGTTCTCTTAAGAAGTCTCAGTATTTTTCCTAAAGCAGTTTATAATTAATAAGGGATTAAACAGAACCATGCAAACAACAAAAAGCCAAAGTGATAAAATTCCATTGAACCAATGTGTTGGGAATTCTACTGAGATGTTAGAGGATGTACATAAAAGAAGTCCTAGAATCAAAGAATCATGGAACAAATGACCAAATCTGTAACATAGCCCAGGAGACCCTCCCCAAACACCTTCTCCTCTGAGCCCCTCGATCCTCCTCTCAGGCTTATTCCAGCTACAGTGGCCTTTTGCTGGTTTCTCAGACACAACACACCACTTCCTACTCCAAAGCCCTTTCCCAGGCAGCTTCCTTGACATGGAAGATCTCTGGTCCCTCTCCACTGACACCCTGCCATCCACTCCCTAAAGCAGCGATGGCGAACCTTTTGAGCTCGGCGTGTCAGCATTTTGAAAAACCCTAACTTAACTCTGGTTCCGTGTCACATATAGAAATTTTTTGGTATTTGCAACCATAGTAAAACAAAGATTTATATTTTTGATATTTATTTTATATATTTAAATGACATTTAACAAAGAAAAATCAACCCAAAAAATGAGTTCGTGTGTCACCTCTGACACGCGTGTCATAGGTTCGCCATCACTGCCCTAAAGTCTTGGTAACTCCCACTCAGGCTGTAGGTTTCCATTCAGATGCATTCTCTCAAGAAAGCCTTCCCTGATCACCCTCATGACCTCCCCCACCCCAAATTAGGGTAGGACTCCCGATTCTCTGTCATAGCCTTCATCCCATTTTCAATGACTTTTGGAGTGAATCCCATATACTGCTATGCTTTCAATGAGCTCTGTGAGGACAGGGCAGATGCCCCTGTGTTCACCACTGCACCCCCAATCCATGGCACAGTGCCTAGAACAGGGGTGGGCAAACTTTTTGACTCGAGGGCCACAATGGGTTCTTAAACTGGACCGGAGGGCCGGAACAAAAGCATGGATGGAGTGTTTGCGTGAACTAATATAAATTCAAAGTAAACATCATTACATAAAAGGGTACGGTCTTTTTTTTTTTTAGTTTTATTCATTTCAAACGGGCCGGATCCGGCCTGCGGGCTGTAGTTTGCCCACGGCTGGCCTAGAAACTGTAGAGAACACTGAATCAACAAGTTGATAATTCAGTGGATGAATAAACAAATGACAAGGCAGACAACTTAATTAGAACAGAAGGTCAAACAGGAGTTTAGTATATTTGTGATATACGAGTGATGGGAAGTCAGGAAACAGATGTGTCTGTGACATAAGTTTGAAACAATTAGGCACAAACAACATCCTAATGGGCCCTGGCTGGGTAGCTCAGTTGGATAGAGCATCAACCCAATGCACCAAGATTGTGGGTTCAATCCCTGGTCAAGGCACATACAAAACTCAACTGATGAATACGTAAATAAATGGAACAACAAACTGATATTCCACCCCTCCCCCCACTCTCACAAAAAATCAACCAATAAATAAAATAAAAACAGTATCGTAGAACATGATACAAAATCCAAGTCATACAAGAAAAGTAAAAGTAATAAATTTGACTACATATAAAAATTAAGTTTTGGGCAAGGAAAAAGCTAACAAGCAAAGTCAAATGGGGGAAAGCATTTGCAGCATGTAACAATGCTAACTTTCATAATATATAAAAATAAATACAAGTCAATATAAAAAGTCCAACAAAACGGGCAGAGGACACAAAGACAATTAACAAAAATGCAAATGACTTAGCATACAAAAATATGCTCAACCTCATACACAATAAAATAAGTGACATGAGATATCATTTTTATCTAGAGGATCAGAAAATTATCAAAAAGTTAAATACAGAGAAACAGGTACTCTCATACAATGTTGTTTAGACAATTAAAATGCATACAACGGGGGATGGGAAGATAAGGACACATATTTAATACCTTAATCAATAAAGAAAATAAATTAATTAAAAATAAATAAATAATTCATAAAAATAAAATAAAATGTAATAATCTGAACAATAAAGATTTAATTATTAAAAAAAAAATGAACATACTCTCCAACTCAGCCATTTCAATTCTAGAAATTTATCCCAAGATGTACTCATGCTTGTTTACAAATGTATGTGTTTGCATCAAAAGCATTGTGTAAAATAGGAAAAGACTAGAAATGCCATGTATTCAATCAACAGATAGCCAGTTAAGAGAGCCAATGAACTATCATACTGCCACTTAAAAAGAAGAGGCTAAAAAAAAGCAATAGAATATACATCCTTCTCAAGTGCACATGGAACATTCTCAAATACAGACCACATGTTAGGACACAAAATAAGTTAACAATTTCAATAAGACTGAAATCACACCAAGCATCTTCTCAAAACACAATGGCATAAAACTAGAAATCAACTACAATTAAAAACAACCTCAAAAACACTCAAACACATGGAGGCTAAATAGCATGTTATTAAACAAAGAAAGGATTACCAAGGAGATCAAGAAAGAAATCAAAAATTACTTGGAATTAAACAAAAATGAACACAGTGACCCAAAATCTCTGGGACACAGTGAAAACAGAGAGGGAAGTTCATAGCATTAACAGACCTTCTTTTTCTCAAGAAGCAAGAAAAATCTCAAATAAACAATTTAACACCTAAAAGAACTAGAAAGAAAACAACAAGAAAAGTCCCAAGTAGGCAGAAGGAAGGAAATCATAAAGATCAGAGTGGAAATAAATGACAGTCTAAAAATAAAATATGAAAGATCAATGAAACCAAAAGCTAGTTCTTTGAAAAGGTAAGCAAGAATGATGAGCCGTCAGCCAGACTCACCAAGAAACAAAATGAAATCAGAAATGAAAGAGGTGAAGTAACAACTGACATCACAGAAATACAAAGGATTGTAAGAAAATACTATGAACAACTATATGCCAACAAATTGGACAACCTGGGCAAAATAGACAAATTCCTACATACAACCTTCCAAAACTGAATCAGGAAGAATCAGAAAACCTGAATAGACTGATAACAACTAATGAAATTGAAGCAGTAATCAAAAAACCTCTAGCAAACAAAAGTCCTGGACCAGATGGCTTCATAGGCGAATTTTACCAAACATTCAAGAAGAATTAACACCTATCATTCTCTAACTATTCCAAAAAAATTAAGAGGAAGGACGACTTCCGAACTCTTTTTAGGAGGCCAACATTATCCTAATCCCCAAACCAGATAAAGACAGTACAAAGAAATAAAAGTATGGCCCAATATTCCTGATGAAAATAGATGCTAAAATCCTCAACAAAATACTAGCAAGCTGGATCCAGCAATACATTAAAAATATTATAGTGGGATTTATTCCAGGAATGCAAGGCTGGTACAATATCTGCAAATCAATAAATGTGATACATCACTGGAACAAAATGAAAGGTTAAAATCATATGATCATATCAATAGATGCAGAAAAAGCATTCAATAAAATCCAGCACCCATTTATAATTAAAAAAAACCACCACTCTCAGCAAAGTGGGATAGAGGAATCATACCTCAATATAATAAAGTCCATATATGAAAAACCTACAGCCAATATCATACTCAATGGGCAAACACTAAAAGCATTTCACTTAAGATCAGGAACAAGACAGGAATTTCCCTTTCACCATTCTTACTTAAAATAATACTGGAAATCCTAGCCATAGTGATCAGACAAGAAGAAATAAAAGGCATCTAAATTGGAAAGAAGGAAGTAAAACCCATTATTTGCAAATGACATGATATTGTACATAGAAAACCCTAAACACTCCACCAAAAAACTACCAAATCGAATAAATGAAATCATCCAAGTAGCAGGATACAAAATTAATATCCAGGAATCGGTGGCATTTTTATACACCAATAACAAACTCTCAGAAAGAGAAACCAATCCCATTTACTATTGCAACAAAAACAAAATAAGGTACTAGGAATAAACTTAGCCAAGGAGGTAAAAGACCTGTACTCGGAAAACTATAGGACACTGAAGGAAGATAGAGAAGAAGATGCAACAAGTGGAAGCATATACCTTGTTCACGGATTGGAAGAATTAACATCATTAAAATGTCCATACTACCCAAAGCAATCTATAGCTTCAACACAATTTCTATTAAAATACCATTGGCATATTTCACAGATCTAGAACAAATATTCCAAAACTTTATATGGAGCCAAAAAAGACACCGAATAGCCTCAGCAATCTTGAGAAAGGAGAACAATGTTGGAGGGATCACAATATCGCATATCAAACTATACTACAAAGTCACTGTAAACAAAACAGCCTTGTACTGGCATAAGAACCAACATATAGATCAATGGAACAGAACAGAGAGCCCAGAAATCAACCCAGGTCTTTATAGTCAATTAATATATGAAAAAGGAGGCAAGAGCAGAAATACAAAGGATTCTAAGAAAATACTAGGCACTACTATCTAATGATCCCACTTCTGGATATATATCCTAAGAACCCTGAAATACCAATCAGGAGGAATATATGCACCCCTGTGTTCATAGCAGCATCATTTACAATAGCCAAGATCTGGAAACACCCAAAGTGCCCATCAGTAGATGAGTGGATAAAAAAGCTATGGTGCACTTACACAATGGAATACTATGCGGCTTTAAAAATGAAGTAACTCTTTCTTATTTTTGCAATAGCATGGATGGGCCTGTAAATTATAATGCGGGTGAAATAAGCAAGTCAGAGAAAGACAAATACCATATGATCTCACTAATATGTGGAATCTAATGAACAAAATAAGCTGACAAACAAAATAGAACTAGAGGTATGGATACATGGAATAGCCTGATAAATATCCGAGAGGAGGGCGGTGGGGGGACTGGAGTAAGGAAGGTGAAGAGATTAGCTAAAGAACATATATGCATCGCCCATGGACACAGACAATAGTGTGGTGAGGACCAAGGTGGAGGGCAGGAGCTGGTGGAGGTGGGCAAAGGGGGGGTTGGGAATGGGGGATATCTGCAACAGTGACAACAATATAAAAATTAAATTTTAAAAAAGGATCATAAGAACCACTTCATATATGTATATATACACACACATATATATGAATTTATATTGATCAGTAAATATAGATGCTTTTTAATAAGTACTTTTACTTAAAATATATGGTTATTTTTTTTTCTTTTAAAAAATACTTTATTTCAGAGAGGAAGGGAGAGGAAGAGAGAGAATCGCTGATCAGCTGCCTCCTGCACGCCCCATGCTGGGGATCAGGCCTACAACCCAGGCATGTGACCCGACCAGGAATTGAACCTTGACCTCCTGGATCACAGGTTGACACTCAACCACTGAACCATGCCAGTTGGGCTATAGTTATTCTTTAATTAAATAACTTTAAGAGCTCAAATTTGAATATTAATTTTTTTAAATATTGTTTTTTATTAAAAAAAATAAAAAATCAGAATAAACAACCTATTCTATGAGTAGACCCAGAGTAAGCAGGTATTACATTCAATCTATAGTCAAGAGGACTTAAACATAACTTTCAAATACCTGAAATTTGCTAACAGTAAGACTAGAAATAGAGGCCACACCCCAGAGATCTGCACGGGTGACAGTGTTGGGAATTTGTCCTCTGGTTCTCAGCAGGCCCTATCAAGTTTGAAAACTTTGAGGGAATTGGTCCTCCTGGAGCACAGGAAACCATCAGTCTAGAGAGTTACCACAACCTTGGAGTTGATGTACTAAAGATGTAAGGAGGAGTTACAAAGCCAAAAGCCTCTGGCTTGTGTAATAGGTTATCCCCTGAATTGCTGGGCCAAGAGCTACAGGTTTTGAATGAACTGCCCAGGCCAGAGCCTTGTCAGGGCTGCAGTCTCTCTCAGAGGCCACTGCTTAACCTTGAAGTTGACCACAGTAGAACCAGGTGCAGACACAGTTCTTTGCCCCAGGAGTACACCTCTCCCCACGTCTGCCCCTCCTCGACTTGGGGCCCGTTTCCCAATGCCTCTTTCAACATACCTATCTGAAAATAGAAACCAAGTGACATAAGCTGTGGGCTATTTCAGAAATTATGTCAAACACATTTGGACGTGAACTCCCAAATGCCTGCCTGGCAAGGGCTTCTCCTTGGCACTAGAAAATAGACACAGACACTTCCCTCTCCCCTGCCAGTTGTGTGAGGGATTTCTGGAGTCAGCACGTTTCCCAAGCAGCACAAGAATTCTGTAAATACATGTTCTAGTGAACAAACCAAATGAACTTAGATTAGTCATGGCCAAGAAAGAGTTTCAAATACAGGTATTTAAATGAGCTAAACAATTTCTAGTTAGGTGCCAGCAACATAGAAGCTCAATAAAAACCCTCCTGCAATTTCTTGGCCACTAAGAGACCTCAAAACATTTAAAAGTAAAACACAGAACACACATTAGCATGACTCTGCATGTTTCCAAAGTGCTCACACATGTTCTCTCATATGTATATGGTCCCTTATCTACTTCCAGCCCAACATCGGGGTGGCTGAAGCACGGTGCATGGTACACAGGTGCCCGATAAGTGGTGGATAAATAAGTAAACAACCTGTCTTTCCAAAGTGCAAGTTTTCCAGAAATATGAGACAAAAAACATAAACATCTCCCAGCCTGTGTTCATACAGGTTGGTTAAATTATGAAATTCACTCACGGATTCACAGAGCAGACCCTAGCTTTCCACAGCTCAGAAACATTGCTTTGGACACTCTTAGAAGCTTCTAACTCGGTGTGACAGTAGAGAAAATAAATAGCACTGTTGTTTTCTCTTCCATTTGAGAATCATTTTTGCATAGTGTTGATTGTACTTCTTTTCCACAGAGCCTCTTATAAAAAATCTAATAAAGACACTGTTAACATTTTTGTAAGTTTTATTAGCCACACACAGACACTGAACATAGCCTGGCTGCCACAACAGCGGGATGAGGCCTGCTAAGATTCTGACTCACACGTGAATTTGTTACTTGCATATCTGGAGCTAAAAGAGCAGTGTACCCCTTCCTGAGGTTGCTCCCCAGGTGTCCTGCTGACCCACAGCAAGGGGCAGGCCTGAGGCCTGGCTACGCTCACCTTCTGTGCACTCCTATCCTTGACATTTTGTTCAGTAGAGATCAAATCCCGAACACATTAACACCAAAGCCGGCAAGAGGCACAAAACTGGATATGCTCAAGTTTCAGCTCTTCCATTTCTAGAAATTTCTCATTTACTGCCATTTACTTAAGGACCAACTACTGCAATTTTCCCTTTCTCCCCTCAGAACATTTTTCCAAACAGAGAAAGCTACACGAATCCGTATTTGCTGAGCTCTTATGATCTCTTCAGCATCCAAACTTAAACCAAACTCAAACAAGACACTTGTCAATGTTTGGTTTCAAAATTCCCGAATCTGAGGCTCCATGTGGGCCTTGTGGGCACAAACCTGGAGAAACCAAACACAAACAGTGCAGTCTCAGTTGCACTTACTGAACCTTGGAGGATATCCTGGAGATATGGAATATTTCAATCGCCTAATTATGTAATTATCTAGCTTCATGTTTAATATGTCGTCAGTGTGTAGTCAAATTATATCCACAATTACGCACATGAGAGTGTTGGTATTACCCTTGGGCTGGGCTGCTCTGATTTCAGACTCAAAAACATCATGCTATTGAACTAGGTCTTTTTTAAATGTTCACTTTTAATGTATACACACACACACACACACACACCCTTCCTCCAAGGGAGAACGCTGCACGCATACTGCCACATGTACCCCCAAGCTGTGACCAAAGCTGGGGAGACTCTGGGTAGGCACAGTCCTCTGCTCAAACACACAGGGCCCTGCAGAGAGAGGTCTACCTGCTGAAGGAGTTGTTTCCCCTCAAGCTTCGTCTGTAGGCCTGGAGCTCCATAGGCAGCTCAAAGTCATTATTTCTCAAGAATCCAGATTGAGGTATCCAAATCTCTCAGCTCCTCCTTTGTCTTGGTAACCCAAATACCACCATCATCTTGAGAACAGTTTAAAAAAACAACAACAAACTTTTCTCCTTCTTTACCACCTTTCCCATCTCCTCCAGAAAGCCTTTGAGGCTTCCAGGACAAAGTGATCTATCTCCCCAATGGCTAAAACCAACAACTCAGTACCTACCCAAGCCATTTACTCTGAATTATTCATGTCACTACATTACCTTGAAACTGTTCCCTCTATCTAATGATCTCTTTGCTTTATTCTGAGTATTGAGCCATGTTTTAGTCTTTGTTCGTTCATGGTCCACATGGGTTTAAATACAATGTGAGGAACTAGTAGATGATCAATAAATACTTATTAGTTCAGCTGATGGAGTCTCAAATAGTGGGGATGGGTTCTCTCCACTACACATGTGAACTCTTGCAGAAGCACAGCCATGGTGCCAAATCTGTGAATGCAACTCATTAACTCAAACAAGTTCTAACCTTCCCAAAAGATTGCTACCCCCAAGTAATAAAGATTAAGTGCCCTTTCGAAGACAAAGGCCTGCGGAAGAAGATAAAAGCTCAAGTCCTTACATGGGGCTCACAGTCTCCAGGCAGGTGGAGCTCCAACAGGAAATAGCCATTGTAGAGTCTGTTTTGCTAGCTACTTTTTCTGTTTTAAGTTGAACCATGAATAATACAATAAAACAGATGCATTATTTTCAAACTCACACCAATTGGCTTTCCACTTAAAGAAACAAAGTAGTTTAACTTTCCAGACAATGGAAAGTTTTCCAAAGTAAATAAAACTAATGGAATTCTCCCCTTTTGAAACACCACCAATATACATTATTGATTCTGCTTAGAAGTCTAATAAAAGTGTTCAGAATGGGTGGACAGTCACAAAGACCTCATTTTAAAGAACTTGTACACTTCTACGTATTCCGAAAAGCTCATACACAACTAGAACAAATTAGTTTTTTAGAATATCACTAGAGTAACCATAAAATTAAAACCTATTTTCTTATCAGTTGGTACCAGATTTCAGGGAATCTCTGCATTTATATTATGTAAAAACCCTAACCAGTGATCTTAAGTAATTTAACTTCTAGGATGAAATAAGATACTTCTGGGGAAAACTTCAGACTTATTGGCCTGGATCATCCTTGCCAAGAAAGTTGAACAGATGCAAATACTCCCACATTTAGTTATGTTTGCTTCTAGAGTGTTGCTGGTATTGCTGTTGTTGGTGTGCCAGTGTTTTAGGAATTCACAATTTCCAAGCTGCTTTCTTTCTCCAGTTTTTCTGAAAATCGCTAGTAATTAAATACACTGATCAGAGTGAAGTTCCCCACTGAACTATGAACCTGGCATAGCCAAAAAATTAAAAGGTAACTAAACCCTGGACAGTCCAGATAGGTCTAGGGCAGGATGGGGGTGGGGCACATGTGTAACGAAGCCAGGCTTGCCAGAAACCACAATGCAAGTCTGGAGCATTACACATGTGCTGCTTGTCAATTTAAGACGTCAGCTATACAGCACCTAAAGGGAGGGGGTTCAGACATTTTCACAAGCATTTAGTGAGTTCATCCTCCTGGCTTCCCAGCAGAGTTAGGTCAGATATCCCAGGGGAGACAGACCATCACGCCCACAGACCCCTCCCCCGCCCCCGTTTGCTGCTACCAGGCATCTTCACCTCCTTCCTAAACAGTGCCATCACAGACAGCCATGCGTAGGGTAGCCTGGCCACCTGTCAACACGGCAAGCTGCTCCAAGCCAGTGTTCAGACAGACTCTCCCCTGGCAAGCTTTTAAGAAAAGGACTGAGTGAATGTGTTGATAAAGAAAATGTGGTATATATACAAAATGGAATATTATTCAGCCATGGAAGAAGGAACTCTTGCTATCTGTGACAATATGAATGGACCTTGAGGGCATTAGGCTAAGTGAAATAAGTCAGAAAGACAAAAACAGTAAACCCTCGATTTTTCGGACCTCGATTTAACAGACAAAATTTCCAGTCCATATGTCATATGTGAAAATTAACACCCTGTTCATTTTAAAATGCTTTTAACCAATATTAACTTATAATTAAATTTACAGGGTTTTTTGTTATGATTCACTGTTATTTTTAACAAATCTTAGCCAATAGGCCCTATGTTGGAAAAAACACTGTAGTAATTTTGCATATCTACCACTATAGTCTACATATTTAAATGAGTCACCGCTCATAAACAATGTTCAGCACATGATTAGCACGTGATCACACCACATTGCTCGCAGTAATTGGTTATGTTGATGTGTGGCATGACTTTCTGCAGCAGTTTTAACTCATGCCAGCAGATGTTCCCACGTGCACTAAATCACGCCCCAGCTGTGTGCATTTGTTTACTCTCAGTGACTGGTGAATGCATGCATTTACTAAACCTATTCAGGATAAATTAAAAATTGCAGTAATACATATAGAAAACTTTTCTGTGAAATTAAACTTTTCATACATACTTAATTTTAATTACACAAACATGTCTACATCAGTAAAGACCGGTAAACTAATTTGTCAATTTTTAACATATGCATTCGGAAACCTACTTTATTATATAATAGACTTTTGGCTTTAATGGACATCCCTTGTCCGAATTACTCTGTTAGTCGAAGTTTTATTGTACCATGCGATCTCACTTATATGTGGAATCTAACACACAGAGAAAACACTTACATAGACACAGAGAACAGACTGGAGGTTGCCAGAGGTAGGGGTTTGGAGTGAGCAAAAGGGGTGAAGGTAGTCAAAAGGTACAAACTTCCGGTTATAAAATAAGTCTGGGGATGTAATACACAGCGTGGTGATCATAGTAAATCCTGAATTGTATAGCTGAAAGTTGCTAAGACAGATCTTAAAAGCTCTCACAAGAAAAAAATTGTAACTATGTGTGGTGATAGAGCAGGGGTGGGCAAACTTTTTGACTCGAGGGCCACAATGGGTTCTTAAACTGGACCGGAGGGCCGGAACAAAAGCATGGATGGAGTGTTTGTGTGAACTAATATACATTCAAAGTAAACATCATTACATAAAAGGGTACGGTCTTTTTTTTTTTAGTTTTACTCATTTCAAACGGGCCGTATCCGGCCCGCGGGTCATAGTTTGCCCACGGCTGTGATAGAGGTTAACTAGACTTGTGGTGGTGATCATTTTACAATATATACAAATTCAGAAGCCTGTATTTTCAAAGTTCCCCCAAGTGATTCTGAAAGACCAGCCAGGATCAGGAATCAGTGTGCATGCTAAATTCATATTAGTGATAACTCAAAGGACAGGTCATAACCTTATCTGCAGGAACAGGAAGTAGTGGCATTCTCAGAATTCCCATTCACAGGATATATGATACTCAGCACATACATCAATCTACACCCACCTTTCCCAGAGGCATCTGCTGGGTGCCTTTTAGAGAAAAAAAAAAGCACAAATACTTTTTAAAAAGAGCTTTTTCCTCTTCTCAGAAGCATTTCCCATGTTCGGCAATGGGAAAGAATCTAAAGAGATTCTCCTGTGAATGTGGAAAGCTAGGCCTACTCAGCCCACTCTGGACATCGTGGGGCAAGGGTTGGAATTGCCCTTGAAATGGCCAGGCGACAAGGCAGGTGGGCTTCCCATGCTTTCTTCCTTGAACCAAGTTTACAATCCTGCTCCTACTATTGTTCTTAATATAAGTTCTAAAGACTCACAAACATTACAGTCAACACACAGAGACCAAATAAAGAAGGAAGTGAAGAGAAATAAACATTTCTGGTTGTAAACCTTTCTGCTTCCATTAACCCAACTCTAGTTGCAAGTTAGTTGTGACTAGAGTTAAAGCCACCACGGCCAGATGTGACTCCCTCTACCCCACCTCCTGTTACTCTTCCGCGTAACTCTGGAAATTCTCTAAGAATGCCAGTCTACCTAAGAAAGGCAACACTGTGAATTATAAAACATTATTTGTTGTGGGGAGCCAGCACGGCCATGGCATACTCATGCCAGCTCAGCCTGGTTCAGTGACCCTGAGTGGGGGCGATGAAAGGCTTAGAAAAGGCAGACAAGAGAATGAAAGCTGGGTCTCGGTGGGACGCTGCCCCTCTGATGGACAGCGCCGACACCCACAAGCCGTGTCTTTATTTTATAGCAGATGCCACGAGGCAAAGTAAGGGCGTGATCAAGATGTTTACAACATTCTCGTGGGTTTCAATCCTACTCAACTACATGCACCTGAACTGTATCACTCAGGCACGTGGAGCCACGTGTTTGGATCATAGGTTCGAGCTTACAACTATAGCTGTTGGCTATAATTGTGCTGGGAAGGCTCTGCCCTCCAGCTGGGACTTGCACGTGGCAATGAGGACTGTGCCCTCTCCTTAGTCCAAGGATTGAACCTATCCAAACACTGTAGCCGCGCCCCACAATTTGTTTAACAAATAAGAGATTCTCCCATCCTTTCTTGGGAACAGGCTGTGAAATGAGTCTGGGGAAACCAGAATCCATCAGAATGGGCCTGGGAGAATGGGGAGAGGAGACGGTGGTGAATGTTCAAGAAAACGGGCTGAGGATTCTGTCTCCCCCACTTATGAGCCCCAGGGATTCTTCCTTCCGAGAAGTAAGCTCCTGGTGCAGTGAGGGGATAACACATCAGTCATTCCACAAGAACTTATTGACATCGTCCAAGCATTCGCCACCAAGCCTCGCCCTGGTAACAATCCTCGGGAGCTTCAGGGTAAGGAACTGGCCATTATAACAGCATCTGAAGGGCAAAGTGAGTGTGGTTAACAAGGCAGGGAGCCAGGGAGACTGCCCGAGGAAGACACCTGAAATCCCCGAGATCTGATTGACCAGGCAGAGTGACAGGGAAAGGAAAGAGCCAGGGTGTGGGCACAGAGGCAGGGCTTGGCTCAGGAAGGACCTGGATCCCAAGGTCATTGTCCAGAGAGGAGGGATGATCTGACCCAATCTACAGGTCAAAGAGTCCTCCCCCACAGTGGCCTGGGGAATGAAACAGGATAGCTGGGGGAGGCAGCAGGGTCTTGAAGGTACAAAAAGGCTGTGCCCAAGAGGGTAATGAGGGCTGGTTTCTGCTGGAAAGAGCCCCCAAAATTTGGTGCAAAACTGTAATTTGGCCACACTGCAAACAAGACTTGTTTTGTGAGTGTAGCATAAAGCTTCTCCTTTGAAAAGTTAGCATAAGCAGCAGCAAAGAAAAGCCAAGCTCCACAGCTCCAACACCATGCATGCCATGACCTGATTCCAGGATGAGGAAGAAGGGGAACACCTGGACAGACAGACCCACATCTCATTCCAAGACTCCCCAGCCATGACGTCACTCCTGGAAGTCTAAGCCTCGCCTCCTTTGACAGTCTCTGCAGAACAGGCTCCGGTCTCCGCTTAGAAAGTGAGCAGGGCTGGGTTTGTTCACTGCTCTACCCCCAACGCCAGAACAGAAAAAGGACTAGTCAACGTTCGTCAAATCGATGGTTCTCCACTGGGGTGACTCTGCCCCCCATGGGACATTTGGCAATGTCTGGAGATACTTCTGATTGTCCCAACTGGGGAGGAGGGTGCTACTAGCATCTAGTGAGTGGAGGCTGCGGATGATGCTAAATACCGAACAAGAATTAGCCGGCCCCACATGTTAGTTGTGCTAAGGTTGAGGAACCCTAGGTTAAGTCAGTATATCTATGTAAGAACACTGGCGGCCGCTGGCTCAGCATGAGCAGTGGGACAGGCACCTCGGGGACACCAGGCAGGCTGGGCCTGGGAAGGGAGGGAGGATCGTGAGAGTGCCAGCTGAGCTCACCCACCTCCAACCTGGCAGTGCCAAACATGACCAAGTTCTGCCCATCTCTTATCCTGCGTATGCCCCCCCCCCAGCTGCCTCTTCCTCCGCCTTTAAGTCCCAACTGGGGGGCTTACCTCAAGTCACTCAAGAAGTAGAGGGTATCTCAGAATGGGGGCTACAGCAAGGCCAACATATAGCAGCTTAGCCAAGGAACATGGAAGCAAGGAACCCCATGTAAACAGAACGTTTTTATGCCCCAAGCCATAAGTCTGACTAGGTCCCACAAATTAACCCCCAAGCCCAGGAGACACACTATCCCAGCCCAACTCTTCAGACCCATAATTCCTTACACCTGTGCACAAGAACAGCGGGCTATCAGGCAAAGACCTCAAGATCAACGTGCACAGAACTGCCACCATCACTGATAATATCCCTGGAAGCACCCAAGCCAGCAGCCGCAGGTCCTCCTGGACACCATGCTGCCTCAAACAGCCCCTCTCCCCTGTCTCCAGCCCTTTTGCCACCATGAACCCAGGTCCCCATCATTTTTTTGCCCAAGTGGTAGCAACCAACACCTCTGGACACAGCTCTTCGAGCTTTTATGGTAAGCTGGGAACTCAGAGGAGGTGTCTGGGAGGCTTGTGAAAAATGCAGACTTAGTAGCTGGGGATGGGGAAGAATCCGCCGTTTTACCAGGCACACGGGTCAGCCAGACATGCCCAGACCACACTGGGCCCTGCAGGCTTCAGATTCTCAGCCCCTGGAGAGCTGGCTGTGGTCAGTCTGTGTCCCAGCACTCACCACAAGTCAGGGCGTCCAAGAAAAATGTTTGCTGAGGGGGAAAAACAAACAAACCATGAAGCTACAGACCAACTGGAAACCACAGAAGAAAGACAGGGCTGAATGACCCGCTTCCCAGCATTCCCCTTCCAGTGAGGCCAGTGATGCGACCAGGAGCGAGTTTAGGTAAATGTCCATATGTGAGGCTTAGTCCTCGTATCACAGAAAGAATCACCAGCCAGTCCAGGCCGAGGGCATCCAGGTCTGAAAGG
>NW_005871252.1:59012-172975 GCF_000147115.1 Myotis lucifugus
CATGCGGCTCTTTGGCCCCTTGAGTGTGGCTCTTCCACAAAATACCGGCTCTTCCACAAAATCCGACTTCTGTGCATGGGCCACGAAGTTTCAATTGCACTGTATGTGCATGCCCGCACGTGGTATTTTGTGGGAGAGCCACACTCAAGGGGCCAAAGAGCCGCATGTGGCTCGCGAGGCGTGGTTTGCCGACCACGGCCCTAGGTGTCTGGTACTGGACCTAGAAGAGTTTGTTAAGAAGGTAAATGAAATGGGGAAGGGGGCCAAGGGGAACGTTCAGGTTGTACCTTTCCCCTACTTGAGCTATGATACAGGCAGCGCCACATAAATCATGCTTCTAGGACACCATCCCATAGGCTCCTCCAGGGCCTTCACTAGGCAGGGCCCCGGGGCACATGCTTCCAGGGAAATGTAGCTGACTGGGTCATGTTTCAGTAGATGCCTCCGTTCACTATAGAAAGGCAAGTCCCCATAACCAACGCCCCCCATTTTCACCCAATAAAGATGCAGTTAACTGCTCAAGAGGCCTCAGAGAGAAACTGAAGACCACAAGCAGAAAGCTGGTGGGGTTTTGCCTCCCAACAGTTCTAGCACGAGTCTGGGCTAAAGGCTCTCTACGAACAATGACTCATTATACGTGGGGCAATGAGTAAGTTCTCCCCAAAAACAATGACGGCCAGTTAACTGCAGCTACTTTTACTAAAAGCAAACCAGAGAAAAGCTACACACCGAGGGGGTCCTGAAAAAGAAAGGCAGGCAGGCTGAGATGCCAGCTCTGGTGAACCAGCACCTCCATGAGGTTTAATTAAACCCAAGAAGGACATATCCTGTGCAAAAGCTTTCACACAACTTACACACCAAAGCATGAGTACGTTCTTCTATCTACGGGAGGAGACAAACACCAAAGCAGGAAGATTTACTCCCTGGCCCACAGTATTCACAGATTGAGACAACTGTGCGCTAGTCCCTCCTAGTCCTCTTGGGAACGTCCCTTGGGAAACCCAAGACTCTCTTATAAAAATCCACCAGCCTCTGGGATGCTAAGAAGGGTTTGTCTTGTGACCGAATCCCACTGCAGTCAATGCCATTCACCTCCACTGTGAAGGGAGGCCAAGGGTCCTCGAGAGGGAAGGGGCCTTACCAGACCGCTCAGGAAACACACATCTCAGGCAGAGAGCTCAGAGCACCCCAAAACTGTGCGGGAGGTCAGCAGCACGCAGTTGGCCCCACAGGTACCTGGCTGCACATTCAAATCACCTGGGGATCTTTCAAGACAAATAGCGATGCCTGGGCTATAGCCCTGGCGGTTCAGATTAAACCGATCTCAGGTGTGACTGGGCACCACGTGGTTTAACAGCTCCCAGGTGGCCTAATGAGCAGTCAAAAATGAGACTGTCTAGTCATCCGTCCCCAGGAGAAAGCCAGCTATGCAGCTAGAGGAGCTCAGGGATACACCGAGACAGCGATGTGGCTGGTCTGCCAGCACCAGCATCCATTCCCCCTACTCCCTGCAGACTTCACTCAGGGAAGACAAAATGAAGTCTGTCTGAGGCCTTCACCACTCAGCCTCCCATCCATCTTTCCTTCCGACAGCCACTCACAATTCCAGGCTCCCCCAGAGAAGCCCAGCCTATGGCCACGAGTAGAGGAGTCGGGGCGCAGCAAATCACAACATAAGCGAGCTCCCTCAACCATCCCATCACCACCATCTTCAGGCCGAAGAGAAATAGTCGGTGAGCACTCACTCTGTGCCAAGCCTAGTGCTGAGTGCCCTTTATGCATCATTTCATGGAACCCCACCACAACCACTGGCACTCAGCAGCAACGCAGACATGCCTTCCACAGGAATGAGGCCGTTGCTGTTCTTATGCCCATTTATAGATGAGGAAAGTGAGGCTTGGACAGTTAAGGATTTATCCAATGCCTCACAGCAAGTAGTGTCAGAACCAGGATTCAAATCCAGGTAGTGGGGCTCTAAGTCTGTGCTTCTAACCATTCTGCTACTCAAATAACATCTAGGTACAATGAACTTAAAG
Organism: Myotis lucifugus; assembly: GCF_000147115.1. NCBI lineage: Eukaryota > Metazoa > Chordata > Mammalia > Chiroptera > Vespertilionidae > Myotis > Myotis lucifugus. The sequence goes on from NW_005871252.1 coordinate 61,049, forward strand.
GTCGCTGTGGCCCAGAGAGAATGTTACCAAGTAAGAGTCCTTTAAAGCCCTCTATTGGATGTCTTAAAAATCAGTTTCATCCATATAGATGAGGAGACCCTGATGTTACTGACACCTCATGTGGAAAATATTTGTGGGTGCAGGGACCATGCATTCATTCATAACGTATTTGCAGGGCACCTGTAGGTCAGGCACGGGGCTAGGGGCAGGAGACTTGGGGGCACAGGCCATACCTGTCGATGACTTTCTAAGAGCCAATGTGATCCTCAGCTTCATCAGGACAACCCCGCCCTGTGGGAGAAGCCCGCCCCACGCTGCTGCACTGGGCAGACGACGTCGGAAGCCTCTGAGGGCAGCTGTTTGTGGGCTTATCGGACTGATGGGGCAGTCATCTGATATTGGTGCCCACACTCCACTGGAGACCCTCTCAATTGATCTCTGGAGGTGGTCCAGGCCCTGCCAGCTGACAAGCTTCTATAGCTAGGTTGAGAACCAAAGGATGAAAGAGCAGGTAAAAAAATCCAGAAGCCACATACTTGAAGCATAGTTGAAGATGGGTTGAATAAAAGTGACTTTATTTAGCCTGGAGAAAAGATGGCGTGAAGGATGGGAATGGGGCCTGGGGACTTTCCTGTGGAAGGCCCGGCTACATGGCTGCTGAGTGCCAGGGGACAGGACTAGGACCACTGGTACACACAGTGGGAGGGAAACAACAGCTCTTTCAGAGGATGAATCCCATTGGAGCCAGGGCTCCTCCTACTCTGGTTACGATGCTCTGAAAAGCTGCGGAGGAAACTACCAACTGCTCAGATAATTCGAGCGCAGACAACTACTGTAATACATTAAGAACAAATTTTACATTAACAACTAACTGCTTTCAATCTTCTGGACAAGGAACAATCTGAAGTCATGCGCCCACTAGGGAGTCCATTTGAGGAGCAGGGCAGTTTGTAAAATCACTTCCCAGGCCTCACCTCCACCCCAGGCATCTGCACTTTAAACAATCATCTCAGGTGATTCCCCCCTGATGCAGGTGATGCCTGGACTCTACTTTGAGGTCCCCCCTGATAGGCAAGTCTGGCACACAGAATGAGTCTGCAAACCTTCCCTGACCACCCTAATCACTCCTTCTTCTAAACAAGCGGTTCTCAACCTGTGGGTCGCGACCCCTTTGGCGGTCGAATGACCCTTTCACAGGGGTCGCCTAAGACCATCCTGCATATCAGATATTTACATTACGATTCATAACAGTAGCAACATTACAGTTATGAAGTAGCAACGAAAATAATTTTATGGTTGGGTCACAACATGAGGAATTGTATTTAAAGGGCCAGAAGGTTGAGAACCACTGTTCTAAACCTCTAAAACACTCATTTGGTTTCCCACACAAGCTTATGTTGTCTTTCTTGATATGCAGATAATGGTGTAGGTGTGTTAACCTCCCCAACCAGCGAGATGGCACTTTACACCCTTCTCGATGCTCACAAAACACTAAGCAGGATATCCCACACACAGGGGTGCTCAAAGGATGCTTTCTCAATCGGTCATTAACACACACGCAACTAATTTTTAACGTCAAGACTGGTGAATCATTACCATCCAAAGTGACATGAAATTCTATTGAAAATATTCATCTCAAAGTTCATTACCTTTAAAAAATAAGCATTAAAAGAAATTTTTATACAATTCAACTAGTTGGCAGGGTACCTCCCCTGGCCCATGACTTCCTGTGAATGCATCAAACTCTGGACCACGTGCCTTTCAGGCTGTCTGCTATACAGGGAGTCAATGTTTTGAATTTCCCAGTGTTATAAAGCTCATTGGTTTTACTGTTCTTCAACTGGGCACCTGACAAAAAAATCAGAATGAAGCAATGTTGGATCAACAAGGAATCACGAGGCGTGGTGGTAGAGCCTGTCTTTTGGGAAATAGACCTGTTGTAGGTGAGAATTCAGGCTTCCTCCTGGAGCAGAGCAGCCTTTAGAGAAAAGGATGCTCTCTCTCTCCCACTTGCCCCCAGGAGGACACCGTATTAAGATCAGGAAGATGTGCCAAAGGTTTGCCGGCCACTGAGAAACACTCCAGAAGCATCACTCTCTCCAGGAACTCCTGGCATTAGCAGCTTCCTTGTGACCTTCAAGCCAGTTTCAGATACACCAAGGTCTAAGGCAGTAGAAATATAATAGAAATATAATGTGAATCAAATATTACTTTAAATTTTCTAGTAGCTACATTTTAAAAAGTAAAAAAAAGGTGAACTTGCTTTTACTAAATTTTAATTCAATGTATCCAAAATATTATCATTTCAACATCTAATCAATATAAAAATCATTAATGAGATCGTTTACATTCTTTTGTATGCCAAGTCTTTGAAATCTGGTATGCATTTTACATTTACCGCACAAATCCCAATTTGAATGCTAATTCTTCATCGGAAATGTTTGATCTACATTTCAATTTCATATTTACAGCTGAAAAAGCTGATTCATATATCCAAATTATTCCAAATGCACTTAAGAGTTTTCCAAAAACCAAACTGAGAACTGGGTTTTAAATATAAATGAATTAAATAAAATCAGAAATTCCTTCAGTCCCACGAGCCACATTTCAAGTGGTCAAAGGCCATTGGTGGCCAGAGGCTACTGTGATCACACTGGGCAGGTCTAAGGTGTCTTCTTTCCAAATCTCTCTCCCAAATACCTTCTGCTCTTAGTCATCAGGAGCTTTGAGGGCCCCCGGATGACAACAGCATGAGGATCTTTGTTGTGAACAGCTGAAGGGCCTTTGGTAATAGAACAGTGTACACTGTAATGTCCTCTCCGAAGGATGAGGAACCACGGAGTCTCCAGGTACAACCAGGAGCGGATTCCCAGAGCACCTCCTGTGGGCCAGGCACTGCTCTGAGTGTAGAATAGCCAGTGTAGGGTTGAACCAGGCAGAAAAGACCATTTTCAGATCCAGTAATTGAAGGGTGACCAATTGACTGAAGCAGCATCTGAGGGAATTTCTGCATATGGACACTGTCATTTAGCTCACAGGTTCTTTGCAGAGTCCTTCATAAGGCCACAGAAAAGTCATGTGCTAAGCTTCAGGCACTAGAAACATAAAGATTTTTCCTGATTCTGACTGGAGGGGAAAGCAGAGACAAAGGTGTTGAAGGCGATAAGTTGGGAGGAAAAGAGATAAATTAGGTGACCTTAATTAGGGCGAGCCAGGTACAAAGAGGAAGATCAGAGAGTAACTGTCAGACGCAGACTTGTCCCCTGAGACCTTCCTGGCTTGGGGGAGAAGGAGGTGGCCCTGCCAGCTGGTGCCCCTAGACCTGATGCCATCTCTAAGGCACTTCCCAGCTTGAATCCAAAAGCAGGTTTGTAATTCGATGATCTGCATATGTATGGATTGGTTAGATTTCTGAGCCAGGCTGCAACCAGTGCCTGGCCAAGGTGTTCTGGGTGTGAAAAGAAAAGAAATGGCAGCTTGAGGAAAGGGATATGGGAGCAGACCTACAAGGTAGAACTTTAGTCCAACACCTTTTTTCCGGTGAGGATCTTGCAGCTGTAGAGATATTTGTCCAGTCCGCACGGGCAGGGACACAGAGCCCTTTCTCCTAGGAGCCCCTACAAGCTAAGGGCAAGCCCTGATTCCAGGACACTTAAGCCACCCTCACCAGGGCAGGGCTGCTCCTATAAGGTCAAATGCTAAAGGAGTCGCCTCTTTGAAATGTAATCATCAATCTCTATCTCCCCATTTCCTGGCAGGATGTGAGCCTAACTGCAGCCTTCAATTGGACTCCAAATTATAAGCCCTACCTCCAGTAGTAAAGGCATGATAAAGTTAACAATTTTTATCTTGAAGCCATGACAATGACACATTGTACCCATTAAAAGAGTAAGATTCTTTCTACCTTTGCAATCTCCAGCATGGCGAGCCTTGCAGCGGCCGTGCTACGCATCCCATTCTGGTTTAATGCTGATTCAAAATAAAATTGTTTTTCTTTCTCTTCTACCTTTGTGGAGAGGTGTGCTGAGTTGGGAGGAGATTTTGCTTTTAATTATATTTCCCCAACACTCCTCACAGAATCACCTCCATCTCCACCTAGCCGTGACCTCCTTGAAGTTATTTTTAAGCCATCTTCAACTAAAATGGGTTACAACTATGGTTTTATTATGTAATTTACCCTATGGACGGAGAGAGGCACCCCATGACTAGCTCAGAGATCCTAAAAATATAGTGGGACTTGGTCTTCTGAACACCACTTAGGGACAGTCTCTTAGATCAGCTCACACACACACCGAGGACCACAGATTCCAGCAAGGCAATCACTCCTGGCGGGTCCAGCCCTTAGGACACACCGTGCCCTCTGCCAGGACAGCCTTTCTCTGGGTGACCCCTGTCAGTGCCAGAATCCGGTCTCATTCTGTTCAGTATGTTCCCCAGCACAGGGCAAGGCCTGAATGAATGGAAACCTTTAACTCTATTCCCTCAAAGTCAAAATCAATACTATCTCAACACTCAAGTTTGTTTCCATTGGAAACATTTGTTCCACAAGGAAATGTTTCTTAAACAGAGAGCTCTATTTCAATGGTTAAAATGAAAAAGGCCTTTCAAGACAAGAATGCTCATCAAACATTATTGCAGAAACATAGGTGGCAAACACCCATGTCTCAGCTCCCTGAGATATTTCCTCAGCGGAAACCGGTCTCTTTGCAAGGCCCTCAGCCGGTTCTGAAGCCTCTCACACCCTCTCCTCCCTCGGATCTGTCCATCTGTGCCTGGCCCTGACTGGAACGTGACTGTCAAAGGCATCCTTGAGAGGAAATGTGCTCGAACTGACTCCTTCTCGAGTCACAAACCAGGACATGCTTTTTTGCAGAGCCCAGTCAGGGGTAAGCTGGACTGACTGTCCATCTAGACCAGGGGTCCTCAAACTACGGCCCGCGGGCCACATGCAAATACAAATATTGTATTTGTTCCTGTTTTGGTTTTTTACTTCAAAATAAGATATGTGCAGTGTGCATAGGAATTTGTTCATAGTTTTTTTTTAAACTATAGTCCGGCCCTCCAACAGTCTGAGGGACAGTGAACTAGCCCCCTGTTTAAAAAGTTTGAGGACCCCTGATCTAGACTGTGGGGCTGTGATTGAATAGTACTGAGCACTAATGGAAATCTAACTTTATTTACCCCAGTGACTTGGCCTGAGGTGCCAGAACAAGACACCAGCTGAACATGAAATGCTTTAGAAAAGGACCCACTGGACAACAGCACATCCAAACAGCTTATGCTGCTTAAGGGCCACAGAGCAGTGGTTCTCAGACCTTGGGGTGCATCCGAATACCCCAGAGAACTTGTTCAAACTCAGGTTCCTAAGCCCCACCCCCGAGTTATGATTCAGTAGGCGGGGGCTGGGCTGGGTACTCTGCCTTTCTAGGAAGTTCCCAGGTGGCGCTGAGGCTGCTGGTCCCAGGATCACACTGGGAGTAGACCTGCTTAACACAGCACCTCAGCCACCGGTTGAACGACAGAGCCAGACCCTGGCTTCTTATCGAACCGACCTAGTAGTAAGACTAAAGCCCCGTGGTTCTCAAACCCAGTTCCCCTACAATGCTAGTCTTCTACCACAGGACTCAAAGCATGGAATCTCCCTCCAGCTTCCAAAGCAAATTAAATCTCTGGCACCACTGACTACTTGCTGCTATTATAATCCAAAAGAATTTAATTTCTCAACAAATTATATATGTTTGGTTAAGGCTTCACTGAGTTCACCCAATATGACATATGATTGAGACATTGCAATGGCCTGGCGGATGCAGCCAACAACACATGGAAGGACACCAAAATTCAGTGCACTTGACCTCCAGCTCAAGCCCGACTTCCCTAAGGCATCTGCTGTGACCCCTGCAGCCGGATGTGCTAATCGCTTAACCACATACCCCTCGACCCCCTGGACAAAAGGAGGGATTGGCTACCCTTAAAACTCAACCTAGTGAACAACATAAAATGGGCACACACATTCAACCATTTTTAACCAGAGCAATGCATATCTAAGGCCAAACTCTGTGGCATCAACATTACAGGCTTTAGATTTTCCACACAAGCAATTTGGCATCATAAACGGCTACATCCTCCACGGGTCTCTGCACTGGAGCCCTTTAGGATCCCCTACTTAGGCTAAAAGAATCGTTGTAAAGTTTTGGCCTTCCCACAATTTAATTTTAAAAAGTGAATACGCATTTCCCTGCAGACCTTGGCAGGAGCATATGAACCCACACCCTGACTCTGAAGACAAGTGTTCTGCCCACGTGCAGTGCAGAGCTCTCCCCGGTCCTGTGTGCTGTACGTCACTCGATCTGGTGCCCCAAGCAGAGAGAAACAGCCTAGAGAAGCATCCCTTTCAACAGAGATATTTACTGGCTTGTGATTTTTCTTCCCCGACCTTTATCCCTTGTATGCGAGGGATAAAAAGACTAGCAAATGCAACTAGCACATTAAAATATTCTATTTCATAAAGAGAAAAAAAACACCCCACCGTGTTAGATTTAAAGCCAGCACATCTGGATCCAATCATTGTAAAGTTTCACATCTCAGCATCTTCCTCCGCAGAGGGAAGGCAGCAGAGCACAGGGACAGAGCACGGGGTGATCCAAGATCCCCGGACCCTGACTCAGGCTTTGCCAGTAGCCCCGTGTGTGACCTTGGGCAGAGTCCTTGAACTCTAGAGCTCAGTTTCCTAAAGAGTCTTCCCAGCCACAACACCAGTGCTAACTAGTAATATGATTCAAGTGTTGATGAATTTATAATGACCTTTGCTTTTCCACCTGATTTTATCTGCAAAGATTCCAGTTCTCCTGGGAGGAGACATGGCCGTTGTTGCTTTTTCTCGGGGGCACACTGCTCCCTCTTCCTCCTCCCACCCTCCACTCTCCCAAGCCTGGCTGTCTCTCCACTTCCCCAGTACAGCTCCTCTGAGCGGGGGCTGTGATGAAAAAGCACCCCCGGGAGTTTCACAAATTGGCACTGAACGCTCCCCGACTCATGTCTAGCACAGCAGGCCTTTAGTTCCTCAAATAAGCTTCTAATTGTCTTTTCAGAAATGTGCATGGGCACTTATTTCAAGCCATTTGGCAAGTGCCTCGCAGGGTATTTTCTCTGACATTGTGGTTGGAGAAGGAGGATTTAAACGTCTGGAGGAGCATCAGAAAAATTGCACTCGGTGTGATCCTGTCCTTGGATGGAAATAAAACCGCCTTTCCAGGGACCCGTCAGTGGTATGACGCAAACTGCCACAGGTCTCCAAGAACTCAACATCGCCGCCTCTTACATTTGGACCTAAGTCTTCTCCCAGGGACAGTGAGAAGGTCTCGTAACAGGGTTAATAGAGGCCAAGATTTATGGACCACCACTCCGGTGATCCCAGCAGTGCCCTCCTGTCCGCAGGCATCATTCTTCCCGGGTGCGGCATTAGCAGAATGGTGGCGACCCTCACATCAGACGGGAGTCAGATCCCAAGTCAGTAAGAACCACAGTCAAGAGGACGTGGGACAAGCACTCAATCTGGAGTCAGAAACTCAGGAACCTGAGGTCAAATTCTGTCCCTCCCCTCTGAAGAGGTCATCAGACCTGTCACCACCACCTCCCCGGTTTAACCCTTTGTACGCCATAAGCGTCTATAGACGCAAGCGGCGGATTTTTAAAATTAAATTCGAAATATCGTGGTGTGAGGAGATGGTTTACCTCTTGGACGCGTGGCAGCTAACTGGTTAAAATGTTGCCAGGTGTCCCCGCATACACATTCGCCTCAGGATCCTATTAAACACGCTGATTCTGAGTCCGTCGTTCTGGGTGGAGCCAGAGGTGTCCAACAAGCTCCCCAGGCGGAGCTGATGCTGATGTTGCTGCTGGTCCATGGACCGACTGTAAATGGCAACCGACTCCAAGGCCCCAACCCAGGCCAGGGCAGGCCTGGTGAGCTGGTAATTGAACAAGTACTCAGGGAGGTATTTTATCAGGGAATTTGGGGAACCCTGGTCTTGTCATCTGCATCTCTCATTTAAAACTCCTACATAGCCCGTGGGTGCCCTTGCTTCCTTTCCATTGTTCTCTTCAGTGAAGTTAAAAGCTAGTAACCTAACACCTGCTTCTGGACGCCCTGTAGAGCACATTTAGAGAGCTGGAGTTTCTCCAAAACTTTCCCAAGTCCCGGCATGCCTGGAAAAGGATCATCTCCGTACGGCTTAAGCTCTGGCAGCCCTGAGGACTGAGCTGGACTGGGGGCATCGCTGTCTCCGCACACCTGTAACCATAACCCAGCTCCCTGGCTAGAAAGCTCTGCTCCTGCCTCAACCTCATTAGTCAATGAGCAAAACCAACCAGCACAGCCCTTCAATACAGCTCCGCACTGTTCTAAAGACGATCCAACACACAGAAGAAAAAATAAACATATCAAACTCCCATCCTGAGGTTGTCTACAATAGCCAAACAGCACAAAATGAGAAACATGCACATCCATGCACTCACCCTCTCCAACAAATTACAGCTAATTGCCATGTGCCCAGAAGTAGGCACTGTTCTTTATAGGCATCTTTTCATTGAGTCCTTGTAACAATTTCACCACGTAAAGACTACGTGTCATTTTACTGATGAGGGCACTGAGGCTTACAGAGGTTACAAAACTCACCCAAGGTCACATGTAAATGGTGGCCGCTGTGGGACAGTCTCCCCTATGTGACCCTTTGCAACACTCATCCTTCTTCTGGTTTGTTTCACTGCTTCCTGCCCATGGGTGTCCTCCCAGACTGTGCTTTCCATGAGGGCAGGGCTCGGGTCTGCTTTGTTCCAGACTGCATCCACCATGCACCTCGCAGACACTCAGAAAACGATTTGCCAAGCTGATAAAATACTTGCAAAGCAAGGTCTCCTCCATGATAACAGGCTGCCTCCAAAACCACAAGCATACAGATGAACCCTGGTGTACGACCCCCAACTGATAAAGTATGACTTTACAAGGCATAAGTTGGAGAAGGAAGGTGAAAGGGCGCTGGCCTGGGAGCCAGAGGCCTGGGGATTCTTTTCCCACTTCTGGCCATGCTGCCCTCACATCTGGACAAGCCACTTGGTCTCTCTGCATCTCAGTTTCTCCACGACATGATGGTTTAATTCATCCCCAAACCTTTGTGGACTCCCACCATATACCAGATGTGGTGCTAAGAAGTAAGTGAGCCAGAGGAATGAATGAGAGGCCAATTCCATCCCTCAGTAGCCCTGTGCCAATTCCACTCCTCCTACCACACTAAGCATAAATGGAAATAAAGCACACAGAACAGTGTTCAAACAAGATGGAACATTTGCATCACAAAAGGAATATTCACTTAGCAAATGAATTCACAAAAAGAATGGCTAAAGTGACATATTCCCCTGACATTTTTTGTCAGTTATTGAAGTATTATTATGTACAGTAAATTTCATTCTTTTAAGTGTATAGTTCTACCAATTTAGACAAACACATACAGTTCCTGCTACAGTGTTAAAAATTATTTATTTATCTCTAACTTTTCAATAATCTATTTATGTATATAAAAGGCTAAGCGACTGGCTGACCGGGACACGCACTGACCACCAGGGGGCAGATGCTCAATGCAGGAGCTGCTGAGCGACAGCAACTTTGCAGAGTGCCCTCTGGCACTCCGGGACCCCTCCGGGGATGTTGGACTGCTGATTTCGGCCCAATCCCCACAGGCCAGGCATGGAGCACAGAGTATAGGATCTATTTGTTGGTCAATGCAATTGACTCTCCTGTACTAATAGAAGAGTCCCTCAGCCCAGACCACCCCCTCTCATATGAAAGCATTTACCAATTTTTTTAAATATGCACACAGAGCCCAAAAACAAACATATTTCTACCAAAGGCCATCCTAAACCACGGGTGCAGTTTAAAACCACAAAGCCTCCTTGAATTAACTCCAAAAATCTCTAATAAATGTCACATACCAATGGAATTTACCTGGACAAGGAACATAACTTTTGTTTTGGCTTGTTTTAAGATGTATCTTTAAATGAACTGCATAAGCTTATGAAAAAAAGGGAGGAGATAATTATTCCAATAGAACTCTCCCAATCCATTAAAATTACATCTCCACTGCAGAGTGAGGTCCTGGTAACTTCAGACCAGAAAGCTGCATTACAAACCAAAGGAACAAATGCTGCTGTAAACAATCTAACAGTGTTTTTAACCTTGACTATGTGACTGATAAAATGCAGAACTGATTTCTAAGCCCTAGCTCAGTGTCACTCAAATTTCAGTGTATCTAAGAATCTTCTGATTATGAAAACTACATATTCTTGGGCCCCACACAGAGCTGCAAAATTAGAATCTCTAGGGATTGGGCAGCTATAGTGTTTAACCTTAATCCCAGGTAATTCTGATGTGGTGATCTAAGAAATGCAGCCTTAGCTAAGAGATCATGCGCTTTTGTTATCTATATCTGTATCTATCTATCTATCTATCTATCTATCTATCATCTATCTATCTATCTACCTACCTATCTATCTATCTGCCTAAGCAACCATCACAACCGAACAGATGACCAAACAGGCTGCATGGGGCGACCATGCCGGCAGGGGGGTTAGTGAGGGACGAGCAAACGACTGAGCAGCAGGCTGCAAAGATGGGGGGGCCGACAGCCAATAAGGAGGGAATATGCTAATTGACCGCCATGCCCTCAAAGATGGTGGTGCCCATAGCCACAAGATGGCCGGCAGGGGAAGGCAGTTGTGGGCAATCAGGCCAGCCAGGGAGGGCAGTTAGGGGTGACTGGGCCTACAGGAGAGGGCAGTGGGGGGGGGGGGACCAGGCCGGCAGGGGAGGGAAGTAAACAGGTAGTCGGACATCCCCTGAGGGATCCCAGATTGGACAGGGTGCAGGCTGGGCTGAAGGACAACCCTCCCCACCACTCCACCCCAGTGCACGAATTTCATGCACCAGGTCTCTAGTATAATCATGAAAACAAAGTTGAGATGGTGGTAATGTGGACATTGATCCTGAGTGTGGGCTATAATCTACAGGCTAATGGTCCAGGCTTAAAATGTTTTCATTATTCAGAGAGCTTGCCATTGCAATATCAACAAATGAACTACACAGCATTAATCTTTCATTAATGTTTGGTTGCCTGCTCTCAAGTGTGGTCACCAGACCAGCAGCTCAGAATTTTTGAGTCCCACCTCAGAAAGAAAATCCCTGAGGGTGGGGCCCCGGAATCCCTGTTTTAAACATTTTTCCAGGTGATTCTTCTACACTGTGCACGCGCCAGCGTGTTTTAATGTGAATACATTTTAAACTGACAAATACTTACTAACCACAATTTTTTCTTGTCTTGTCTTCTTGCTGCTTTCATTTTTGCATTGATAACGCATGCAATGTTCATTACCACACCATCTCAACTTACCTCCCACCACCTCCCCACTGTGGTGCAAGGAGCACAGAAAGTTCAAGCCAGATTTCTTTTCCATTAGTCAAGGGACAGATAGCACAGCCTGGGCAGGCAAAGAGCTCAGACCCTGCCCATCAGTACAGCAGCAGGGATACTGCATCAGAAGGTCCCCTGATGGATTCTAGCCAGCACCTTCCCCTGATGCCTCCAGGGACCTTGCATGCAAACCAGCAGACAAAAAAATCAAATGGGAACTTGGTGGTGGTGGTGGGTTTCTCTGCCCCCCGCCTTAACTATTGTGTCCATGCTGGCGCACATTAGTTCTCACATTTGGGAGAACATCAAAATCTCCAGGGGAAACAATAAAAATACAGATTCCTTGGTTGCAACCTCATCTTCTGATTCAGTAGGACTCGGGAGAGCCTCCCAAATCTGCATTTACAAGTTTCCCAGGAGATTCTTATGCATATCAAGGTTTGAGGATCACTGGTGTTTGAGGAGAAACCTATGACATGGAACAGAAAATCTGAGCTTGAGCCAAACGTACCCAGTATTTAGTGTGTAAACCTTGGTATGTGTCAACTTCCTCAAAGTAGAAATAATAATAACTGCCTCACAGCGTTGTTATAAAAGCAATATATATGCAATGCCATAGTAAGATGCAAAATGCCAAGTATAGCTCAGTAAAACTGTCAGGTGCAGAATTCCTCAACTACTCCTGACTATGCTTGCCTAAAAAGGTAACTTCCCACCCGGCCAGCATGGCTCAGTGGTAGAGCGTCAACCTAGGAATCAGGCAGTCATGGTCCAATTCCTAGTCAGGGCACAGGCCCGGGTTTTGGACTCAATCCCAAGTGGGGGGGGGGGGAGGCGTGCAGGAGGTAACTAATCAATGGTTCTTTCTCATCATTGATATTTCTATCTCTCTCCCTCTCCCTTCCTCTCTGAAATCAATAAAAAAATGTATTTTTTAAAGGTAACTTCATTAACAAGCATTCCATATCAGATTCAGACTCTGAGGCACAAATCAGTTCAACAATCTGTGTTAGTCATTGAATTGTGTCCCCTCAGAAATGATATGCTGGAGTTCCACACCCCAGAACCCCAGAATGTGACCGTATTTGGAAATAGGGTCCTTACAGAGGTAATCAAATTAAAACGAGAAAGTTAAGGTGGGCCCTTGTGGGGCGCGGCCAGAGTGTTTGGACAGGTTCAAGCCTTGGACTACTGAGAGGGCACAGTCCTCTCATTGCCACGTGCAAGTCCCAGCTTGGATGGCAGAGCCCTCCCGGCACAACTATAGCCAACAGCTATAGTTGTGAGCTTGAGCCTGTGGTCTGAACACGTGGCCCCACGTGCCTGAGTGATAGAGTTCAGGTGCAAGTAATGGAGTGGGATTGAAACCAATGAGAATGTTGTAAACATCTTGATCACGCCCTTACTTTGCCTCGTGGCATCTGCTATAAAATAAAGACACGGCTTGTGGGCGTCGTCGCTGTCTCTCTCCATCAGAGAGGGCAGCGTCCCACCGAGACCCAGCTTTCGTTCTCATGTCTGTCTTTTCTAAGCCTTTCATCACCCCCACTCGGGATCACCCTTGGCCGTGCCAGCGTGGCACAGGCCCTAATTCATTACATCTGCTGTCCTTATAAAAAGAGGAAATTTAGACATAGGAACAGACAGACACAGGGACGAGACAGCCAGCTACACACCAGGGAGAGAAGCCTGACACAGACGCTTCCCTCGCAGCCTCAGAAGGAACCAACTCTGCTGAAACCTTGACCTCAGACTTCTAGCCTCCAGAACCGAGACAGTACATTCCTGTTGTTTAAGCCCTCCGTTCGTGATACTGTGTTACAGCAGTCCCAGCAAACTCAAGCAATCTGTCAGTTTCCAATGAAAAAGGAAAGTGTTCTTCTCTTGTTTCTTTTGTGAGGGATACTGGGCCACCTGATGCTTCTCGGATTCCACCGGGCTTCTTCTAATATCTTCACCAGGCACGTCCTCAAGGCTCGGATAAACTCCTGTCCGGCCCATCAGAGAGGCAGCCTGGGAGGCAGGGCATCACTGCAGGGTTTGCTGTGCAGTCTTGAGACTGGACCAACTGTCGCAACATCTGCAGCTCACCGGCGAGTGATTTGCCATCCCTATTAAACTGTCCGAACCTACCCCTGCACAGCCAGCTCACACCCTCTTCCTTCCGTCAGAACAGCACTCACGGTTCCCTCCTGGCTTCCAGCCGGCCTGAGAGCTGGGGAGCCACTGTCCGCATTCAGACAACGAGGGACCCTCAGCCAGCGGACCCACCAATACCCTCAAGGAGATGGTTTTCTTAAACGGAATGCAGCTTTTATTCTCGCTGAAGTGGGACAAAACACACTGGGAAAATGCCCCAAAGAAAATAAAAAGCCCTTTCAATATGCATTAAAGCTGGACCATACTTGGTCTCATTCAGGAACCAGAGGGGTTGTGAGGGAGAGGCAGGCTGACCCTGTTGAGATGGCTGTCCTGCGTGAGAAAGGAGCCATGTCTGTGCACTGTGCAAAGCCAGCAGGCATGTCCCCTGCAGGGTGACCGTCTTCCGTGCCCTGGCTACCTTTACCCACTACAAACTCCGCCTGGGCCACCTGTCCTAGGAGCCTCCCTAGGGAGCTTAAAAAAAACACCAGGTGTCCGGGTCCCCCTTTCAGAGATTCCAATTCAGCAAGTTAGGTGGGGTTCAGGTAGCAGCACTTCGTTTTTAAATTGTTTATTGCTGTTAATCCTCACCCCAGGGCATTTTTCTATTGATTTTTAGAGAGAGTGGAGAGAGGGACAGAGAAACATCGATGTGAGAAATACATATCAATTGGTTGCCTCCTGCTCGCGCCCCGACCAGGGCCTGGGATCTAGCCTGCAATCGAGGCATGTGCCCTTGACCAGAATTGAACCAAGGACTCTTCAGTCTGTGAGCTGAAACTCTATCCACTGAGCAAACCAGCCAGGGCTAGGAAGCAGCATTTTTTAAGGAGCTTCCTTGGTCATTCTGATGCACATGCAGGTCCAAGTACCATGCAGGCCTGGCCAGGAATTAAAGTCAGGGTCCAGGTGGACATCCCAAAAAAAGGAGAGAGTGCCCAGTGGGGGTCAGGAATGTGAGATTCCAGTGCCAGGTTTGCCAAGTAGCCCCAGAAAGTCTCATCCTTCTGGGCCACAGTTCTTTCCCTGTCAAAGGGAAAGGCTGACCTAGAACAATTCAGGCATCCCATTTTTAAAAATAAATTTCCTCAAACCATTCTAAGATGTCCCACAACGACATCCACCCTTTCTTCTTCTTGGACGTGCTGAACCCAGCTGCTTTGAGCCTGCGCCTCCTGATGACCTCACTGATATCTCTCCCACAGGGAGGGCTCCTTAACCCCGTGGGGCAGGGCCCAGGACTGACAGGTGCTAAGCCCAATAGAGAGCCCTTCAAGGAGAACATTAAGCCTCTTACAGTGCCCTTGATGTAATCTCTCAAACCCAGGAATAATCCACACTCCCCTTGAAGATTTACCAAGCATGACCTGGGGCCACACTCAGGAAATATCTTCATATACATCAAACTGGGTCCTAGACTGATGCAATTAAGTGGGCTGTCGTGAAGCAATATGAACGAAGAAGAGAGGAGTTTTAATTTGAGCACGAAAGCTTTGGGGCTGTCTAACCTGGCTGCTTGAGAGCAGTGCTGAGGGAACCCTGGGACAGCCGCATGGATCTGCGGGAACACACTCTGCCGTGGGGGGGAAAGGAGACATCGCTCTGCACCGTCAAGTGGATTCTGGGGACAAGGGATGCACCAAAACAATTCACCAGAACATCAAGGTCAATGCGAAACCCTTCAGACAAGCAAATTAACCATCTTCAACCCGGTGACAAAAGTTACCATGCAGACTGCTTAAGTGCCCTCTTCAGAGATAAAAGCAGAGAGGCAACCATTTGTCTCCATCTAGCTATTCTCTGCAGGTGCCTTCCGTCACTCAACAAGTAGTTAGCAGGATGTGCTTCACGCATTCAACACTTGAACCCCTAGCTCTCGACACGTGACCTTGAGACACTGCTTTTCCACCTCCACATAATTCTCTCTTCCTTAGCTTGCATCTGGGGCTTACTTTTCCTCATCCAATGCTAGCTTCTGTAACCAGCAAGTTTTCTTCATCAATTACTCATTTAAAATTTTTTTGTTGAGCACCTACTATGTGCTGGGCTAGACACTTGGGGACACAGTTCCAAAGATGGTTTCTCTCATGGAGCTTATATCTAGTGCATAAGACACACAATAAGCGAGTCATGGATGTAATATCAAGGAACGATAAATGATATGAAAACAAAATAGAAAGAGGCTGAGAGCGGGGGCTGGGGGATGCCAGGGAGACCTCTGAGGAGGTGGCACTGAGGCTGACTCCTAAACAAAGTGGCGTGTGAGAGAGCGCCTCCAACCTTCACACGCTCGGCAGAGGAGATCCGGCAGGAGAGCTGGAGCTGGAGCGGCCAGGACACAGGACGAGAGCCCACTGAGGACGGTGGCGTGGGACCCAGGTGGAGAAAGTGTCCCCCAGAGAGCGCGATCAGCTGGCTAACTGGTGCTGAGAGGCGGCAGAAGATGGCAGCTAGGTGGGCCGCCTGGCTATCACTGGTGGCTTTGGTGAAGGGACAGGGCGAAAACTGAACTGGAGTGGGTTCCAGACAGAATGAGAGGGGAGGCAACGGAGCAGTGAGTAGGACAAGCCTTTCAGAAGTACTAGTAGGTACTGGAAGGGAGAGTCCAAGAATGGGAGGACAGCCGCCTGGGACATCGGGTCAAGGGGTGCTGCTGTTGCTGCTGCTGCTTTTTCCTTGATGAGCAACCACAGGCATGTTCCTCACAGGGATTATCCTGCAGAGGGGAAAACGGGATGCATGCGTGAGCGAAAGGCCTGCATGCCCACAGAGAACAGGGGCCACCGCACATGTGGTTACAGTGCACGTGTGCGTGTGGTACAGGGAGGCTTCCAGATTCCGCGTGGGCAGATGATGAAACTAGTTTCTAACTGCTTCCTTTTCTCAGTGAAATAAACCAGGTCATCAGCTGAGAGTGGGGTAGGGACAGAAACAGTGGACCCGGCTGTGCCAAGAGTCCCCTGGAGGGGTGTGGTCATAAATCAAGTGTAAGAAGATACAGACGGCCGCATGTTTTCTCCACCCAGGGTCCTCAGCCTGGGGCGGGAGCAGGGTGGGCAGAGGGTGGGGTTTTCTCAAGGAAGATGAAGGGAAGGGACAAGGGAGTTGACAGGGTATGTAAGTCCCTCAGCTGGGGGCGGGGGGGCGGTGATGAGGACAGGAGAAGGATGATGGACAACGAAAGTGGAAGGGTCAGAGGTTGAGGCCCTCCCCCGTTGAGGGTGAAGACCAGGTGGAATTGGGTGCTACAGGGAAGGAGATGAAAGAGAAAAGGTGAGGGTCAGCCTGGAATGCTTGTCAAATGTTGGTGGAGGTACAGTTATTGGTTTACAACCATCATGTTTTTCAAATGCGCTGCAAGTTTAGTGGGCAGTAAAATCAATTTTGTGAATGATGATCCCCGTTTTGTTTATAAACAATGAAAAGTGTAAGTACATTATACCTAGTAAGGGTAAGTACTGTTCTGGGAAACCTGTTTTAGTTGTATATGTGGGTTTGCATGAGGGCATCACGTAAGATGTTATTTCTCCTGTAAGTTGGGGTTACATAAAAATTCAAGGACACTAAGGCAAGGTTTCTCAGCGTGGCACTGCTGGCGTTTTAGGCCACACAGTTCTTGTTGTGGAGCTGACCTGCGCATGGCAGGGTGTGTACCAGAATCGCTGGCCTCCACTCACTCAATGCCAGCAGCACCCCTTCCCCTCCTCAAGTTGTAACAGACAGAAATGTTTCTAGATGTTGCCAAATATACTCCGGGTGGCAAAAATGCTGAGAACCAGTTGTCTAGAGAGAACGAGGAGAGGAGCAGCTGAAGTAGGGTAGAGAAAAAGATAACTGGAAGACAGTTGGTCAAGGGACTGAGTTGGGTGGACAAGCTATACACATGTTCAAGTTACCAAAAATGTTGATGGGGGGTGGGACTGTGGGCCAGATGAATAAAATCTTCAAGGAATGAAGTAAAGCGACCCAGATGACTGTACGTGACTCTTCTCTAACCTGGCTACACAACACAGTTACCTGGAGAACTTACCCACCAAGGCCCAGGGCCCATCCAAACCAACTAGATCAGAATCCCTAGGTGATTGCACTGTGCAGAAGAGACCTATCCTATGAGGCTCAGCTTAAGTGTGACCTCCTTCAGGAAAATTTCCCTCCCATTGTGCTTTCATGTACCCCACTACTGTGACCAATTCTGCTTTATTTATAACTTACATGTGAAAATCATTAGAAAAGAATAAAACGCACTAAAATTAAGTAGCTAAAAACAGAACAAGTATTTATTTACTAAAGAATTTTGGAACTAGGGGATCCACTAGTACTACGGAGGGGAGCCTTTTAGGGAATATTGTGTCCTTGAGCTTTGTGTCATCCAAGCTCCTCAAGGGCGTCCATACAAGTGAGGGGCCCGAGGGAAGCAAGCGCTCATGTGTCACTGAGAAGCATTAGAAATGTGTCCCCTCTGGCGACACCGTAATAAACACTTGTTGAAATTAATGGCTATTCACTTATCTCCTCCAAAAACAAAACAAAATGTGCCAAATGATCAGATTACAATGCAATTTAAACAACATTTATCATATGCTCACCATTTTCTTCACAATATTCTTCACAAGTAGCCAACTTTTTATTAAAAGAAATCAATGACATCAAGTCTTAAATATATATGTATGTATGATGAAAAAGCAAAAAACAGGAATCAGAGAATCTCTAACAGTCCTCTCCACTTTCCCATGGGAATCCATTACAGAATAGTTAAAACAATATCCATGGACTTTGATTTACACTGTTGATTAAACACATATATCTATCTATAAAATACCACTAAGCCCTGGCTGGTTTGGCTCAGTGGATGGAGCGTCGGCCTGCGGACTGAAGGGTCCCAGGTTCGATTCTGATCAGGGGCACATGCCTGGGTTGTGGGCTCGATCCCAGTGGGGGGCGTGCAGGAGGCAGCCGATCAATGATTCTCTCTCATCATTGATGTTCCTCTCTCTTTCCCTCTCCCTTCCTCTATGAAACCAATAAAAATATATTTTAAAAAATAATAATAATAAAATAAAGTCCACAAACACCTACAACAGATACAGACAACAGTTAAGTATTATAACTTAAACATTTATTTTCCCCCAGCTTGGTGAAATTGATAAAACTGACCAATCTTGCTGTGGTTGGCATTCTAACTTTTGGCCATGATAGGGCAGAGCACTGGATGAGAACACAGATTCTGCAAAACAGAGGAAGCGGTTTCTCTAAACCAGTGGTTCTCAAAGTGTGGTCCTGGACCAGCAAGGGTCACGTGGTATGTACTTTTTTTTAATATAGAGGGAGGTTCCCCTGCTTTTGAAAGTTTGGTTTTAGCAGTAACTGCCAAGAACGCATACATTTTATCAAGTTCCAAAAATCACATTAGGAGGCAGGATTGAGAATGTCCAGGCGGAGCAATCAGCTAAGCTCAGGACAGTGTGGAAGGAGACCTGGGTTCAAATGCCAGCACAGCCATTACACGGTGAAACTGGCCTCTCCGGGGCTCAGAGGGGAACGCCCAGGTGCTGCTACGAGTCAGACCTCCGCTCCAAGGACCACCACTGGTCTTCCCTCTGGGGAGGGTGAGGAGAGTGCCGGCTAGAGCTTCTGTGATCTCTTATGCTCACTACTCTCCTGGGGGGCTTGAGGTCAACAGCTTTTCCTGAAGCCACCCTTTTCACTGAAGAAATTTACTAAAAGTTGGGAGACTCAGGATTTTAGAATATAATTAACTGAAAGGTTCCAAAGAGATAAAAAAAAAAATGGTTGCAGGCATCAGAGATACTGACCAGTTTCTGTTTCCAAAATGGTTCTGGATGAGTTACCTATTCATTACCCAAATAATATTTTAAAGTGTTTTCATATAGAAAAGCCTGTATGTTTGAACAAATAAACCATTCAGGGTGTAGATGGAGCAAATTAATCACCCCCACTCTCCACTGCTCATTTTAAACAATATTAAGTTTTGCATGTTCTTCCACATCTTTCTCCAAGATAGGGCTTGGATATGTCATACAAATAGGGCTGCTTCTCTTTAAATGAGAAATAGGAACATATTATATATCATACTCTGCAACTTCATTTTATTTACATTTAGTATATCATGAACACCCTTCACAAAGCAATCCACGGTATGGATATAAAGGTATACTCTATTTTATTCATTCTACTGATGGATATCCATGTTGCTTCTAGTTTATTTACTTGAATAATCTTGCAATAAGCATTCTCACACAGAGATCCTTATGTGCTGAGTTTTTGTTTTCTGTAAGACAGGACTCCAAATATGACATGCATGTTCCAAACTTTCACAGAAACTGTCTGCTTTCCCTAAAGTCTGCAACAATTCATACTCCCACCAAGAGTCCCCAACATCCAACAGAGAATGCTACCAACCTTTAAAATGTGGATCAATGGGATGGACAGAAAACTAATATCTTTGTTTTTTCACTTGCATTTCCCTGACCATTATGGAAATTGAGAATCACACTTATGGACCATTAGCATTTCTTCTTTTGGAAACTGCTCATTCCCATCCTCTGCTCATCCTATTATTGTGCTATCCTTTAAGTGCTGTTTAATCACACCCTCATCCCACCCAATCTATTAGATACATAAAGCACAAAGAATGTCGCTGCCTAAAAACTCCGTGTGTAGGGTGAGGGCAGGGGATGTCTTCTTAGCATGATGTCTACGACAAGCCCTCAAAAACAATTGCTGAATAAGTGAACGGCAGACATGGAGAATTTTGTTAAGACTGCAGTTAGATGAGTAAAAAGGAAATACAAATATTCATTACTTGTTCTACATATTCAGAAGAGCATCACTTTGGCTGAAATTAAATTATTGGTTAAGAGAAAAGCAAAGCCATAGTGCTGGCACTGACTCTGAAAATCCACTGTGTAATGGGTGGCAAATGAGCCCAGCCTTAAAACTCAGAGTGACACATAAATAAAGGCTCTTAGAACCCAAACATTTTGTACTCAGCCTTGTCCACCAGTTGTCATGCAAATGGCATCTGCCATTAAGCCCAGGTTGTCAGGATGGTCAATGGACTG
Organism: Myotis lucifugus; assembly: GCF_000147115.1. NCBI lineage: Eukaryota > Metazoa > Chordata > Mammalia > Chiroptera > Vespertilionidae > Myotis > Myotis lucifugus. The sequence continues at coordinate 81,732 of NW_005871252.1, forward strand.
GAGAAGCCAACTTTAAACATTTTGTTTCTTTTGTGTTTTTTTATCTCCAGTCCACCCCCTCACCAGATTTTTTTTTCCCTTTCAAAATCTCTTGCTTATTGGGGAAGGAGATGTGGGGAGGGCCTGCAGGGCAAGTTTGACAGAGTTCAGATCCTTATTTCTTTTAACTTTAGGCAAAACATCTGGTTATACCCACCATTTATCCCCATTATTTGTAATAGTTCTGTTTGGTTTATGTTTTAACTAGTTTCCTCATTAAGTATAAAAGTAATAGGATTAAAAAGTTCTGGGGGAAAGAACTGTAATTAAAAAGGCACCAGTAGGATATGTTAAGCTGTAATTCTGCCCCTGCTTATTAAGTTTTCCTTCTTGTCTTTAACATTTTTTGTACCCAATAAAAATAACTTTGAATTATTTAACACTTTTTTAGTACTTCCTGTATTGGCCAAACACCATCCAAAATCTCCAAGCAAACATTATGACTCAAAAGTTCTGGAGCAATAATGTCACAGATCACAAGTTTTAGACACTGTCCCAAGAGTCTGGGCATGCCACATGCACCACAACACACACACCACACAGCCTGGTAAATCAGCAGGCAATTCTCCAAAACGCATAGGGGTTTTCTAACCTTTTGAAGTTACAAAATCTTCTTAATAGGAAAACTAATGCAGGAACTTTGATCAAGCCATGAAGTTATAATAAGATTCAGGCAAGAGGCAACAAAGCACAATTTATAACACTTTGTAAGAGAAGCAAAAAAAAGAAGAAGAAGAAGAAGAAAATATCAGTTGTGACATCTCTGTTACAAAGGATCAGAAGAGACCACTATGAACAATTATCTACCAATAAAGCATCCCTTTGGCTGAAATTAAATTATTAGTTAAGAGAAAAGCAAAGAAATAGATCAATTCCTAGAAACATACACCCTACCAAGACTGAATCATGATGAAATAGAAAATCTGAACAGATTGATTACAAACAAACAAATTGGATCAGTAATGAAAAACCTCCCCAAACCAAAAGTACAGTACCAAACAGCTTCACTGATAAATTCTACCAAGCATTCAAAGGAGAATTAATACCAATCCTTCCGAACTCTTCTAAACACATTTTATGAGGCCAGCATTACCCTGATACCAGAACCAGATAAGGATGTTACACACACACACACACACACACACACACACACACACACAATTATCGGCCAATCCCTGATGAACACAGATGCAAAAACCCTCAACAAACAAAATATTAGTAAACTGAATTCAACATGTTAAAAGGATCATACACCATGATCAAATGGGATTTATTCTAGGGATACAGGATGGTTCAACACCCACAAATAAGTCTTGTGATACACCACATTAACAAAATGAAGGATAAAGATCATATGATCATCTTGATAGATGCAAAAAGAAAGCAGTTGGCAAAATTCAACATCCATGTATGATTTTTAAAAATCTCTCAACAGCCTAGCCATTGTATCTCAGGGGTTGAGGGTCGACCCATGAATCAGGAGGTCATGATTTGATTCCTGGTCAGGGCCCATGCCTGGGTTTCAGGCTCAATCCCCAGAAGGGGGCGTGCAGGAGGCAACCAATCAACGGTTTTCACTCATCATTGATGTTTCTATCACTCTCTCTCCCTCTCCCTTCCATTCTCTGAAATCAATAAAAATATATTTTTTTAAACTCTCAGCAATATAGGTATAGAGGGAATATACCTCAACATAATAAAGGCCATATATGATAAGCCCACAGCTAAGGTCATACTCAATACTTTCAGCTTTTTCCATTGAGTAACAGGAACAAGACAGGGATATCTACTTTCACCACTTTTATTCAACATAGTTTTGGAAGTCCTAGCCACATCAATCAATCAAGAAAACAAAATAAAAGGCATCCAAACTGGAATGAAAAAAGTGGAACTGACATTGTTTGCAGATGACGATACTATAGCGAGAATCCTAAAGATTCCACCAAAAAACTATTAGATCGTTAAATTCAATAAAGTAGCAAGATACAAAATTCATATTCAGAAATTAGTTGCATTTTATACATGAATAAAGAACTATCAGAGAGAGAAATAAAGGAAACAATACCATATACAATGCATAAAAAAACATAAAATACTTAGAAAGAAATTTAACTAAGGAGGTAAAAAGCCTATCGCTTGGAAAACCTTAGGAGACTAAGGACAGAAATTGAAGAAGATACAGATGTGGAGGGAGGCACTGTGCTCCTGGGTAGGAAGAGTCCATGCTGCCCAGGGCAATCTACAGGGTCAGTGCAATCCCTATCAGGGTACTAATAACATTTTTCATGGAACTAGAACAAATAACCCTAGGTTTTCTGGAGCCACAGAAGACACTGAATGGCTATAGCAATCTTGGGAGGGAAGAACAGAGTTGGAGGTGTCACACTGCCTGATGTCAAACTATATACTACAGGGCTATAGTGGTTGAGGCAGCATGCTACTGGCATGTAGACAGACACATGGATCCAGGGAACAGAATAGAGAATCCAGAAATGAATGCACACCTATATGGTCAATGACTATGACAAGGAGGCAGGAATATACAGTGAGGTAGAGATAGTCTCTTCAATAAATGTATTGGGGAAACTGGATGGACACATGCAGAGGAGTAAAGCTAGATCACTTTCTTGCACCAGATGCATGGGTAAATTCAAGATGGATGAAAGACTTGGATATAGGACCCGAGGCCATAAACTCCTGGAAGGAAACGTGGGGAGCGAATCTTTGACCTCACTCTCAGTAATATTTTTTTGGATGTATCTCCTCAGGTAAAAGAAACAAAAGAAACAATAAGCCAATGGGACTAGAAAGTATTTACACAGCAAAGGAAACCTTCAACAAAACAAAAAGACAACCTACTGAATGGGAGAAGATATTCACTAATAATGCATCTGATATAAGGTCAATATCCAAAATTTACAAGGAACTCATACAACTTAACACCAAAAAAACTAACAGTCCTATTTAAAAATGGGCAGAGAACCTGGATGGGCATTCCCCCATAGAACTCATGCAGATTGCCAAGTGACAAATGAAAAGATGCTCAACATAGCTGGTCATTGGGGAGGTGCAATTTAAAAGCCATGGTGGGATGTCATCTCAAACCTGTCAGAGTGGCTATCATCAATAAATCAACAGACAACAAGTGTTGGTGAGGATGTAGAGATGGTAGGATTGTAAATTTATGTGGCCACTGTGAAGAACAGTATGGAGGTTTCTCAGAAAGTTGAAAATAGAACTACCATATGATCCAGCAATTCCACTTCTGGGTATTTATCCAAAGAAACCCAAAACATTAATTTACGAAGACTTATGCACCCCTATGTTCACTGCAGCATTATTTGCAATGGCCAAGATATAGAAGTGACTTGGGTGTCCAATGATAGACAAATGGGAAAAAAGATGTGGTGCATATATCCAGTGAAATATTGCTCAGCCATAAAAAAGAATGATAAAATCTTGCCATTTGCAACAACATGGGTGAACCTAGAAGGTATTACGCTAAGTGAAATGGGTCACACAGAGAAAGACGAATGCTAGGATTTCACTTACATGTGGAATCTAAAGAAAAAAATACACAAACAAACTCATAGATACAGAGAACATTTTGATGGTTGCCAGAGGGAAGAGGTCTTGCAGGAATAGGTCAGAAAAGGGATTGAGATGTCAAACTGCCCGTTATAAGAGCAGTCATGGAGATATGGAGAACAGCATGGAGGGTATAGTCAATAGTATCGTGATAGCTATGTACAGTGTCGGATGCTAGACTTGTCAAGGTGATCACTTCATTATAGATGTCTGGTCACTATGTTGTACACCTAAAACTGATGTGGTATTGTGTCAGCTGTAGTTGAAAATTATATATATGCAACTGTGGTGTATATATACCGGGGTGGGCAAAAGTAGATTAATAATAACAATAAAGAATACAATAATTAATAAACAATAACACAAGAATAAACTGTTTTGTGTACTCACAACTGTAAACCTACTTTTCCCACCTCTGTATACAATGGGATTATTATTCAGCCATAAAAAATAAAATACTGCCCTGGCCGGTATGCTACGTGGTTAGAGCTCTGGCCCGCAGGGGCGTGTCCCTGAGTTGCAGGTTTGCCCCTTGGTCTGGGCGCATTTGGGAGGCAACCAGTCCATGTGTCTCTTCCACATCGATGTTTCTCTTTCTCCCTCTCCCTCTCCCTCCCTTCCATTCTCTCTGAAAAGCAATGGGGAAAATATCCTCTGGTAAGGATTAACCCCACCAAAGGAAAAAAAGAAAGAAACCTTGCCATTTCTAACATGGATGGACCTCATAGGCATTATGCTTAATGAAATAAAACAGAGAAAGACAAATACTATATGATCTTTCTTATATGTGAATTAAAAAAATTTCATAGATACAGAGAACAAATTGGTGGTTGTAGGGGGTGAGGGTGGATAGGATAAATTAGTGAACTTTTTTTTAGTTTAAATTGAATAAAGAATGTTAGTAGTGAAATATTACAGTAGAAAACTTGGGAATACAGATTAAAAAGTTTACAGTAGAACTATTTCAGCTTCACTGCAAAAATTTCCCCCTTTAAAGTTAATTTTTATTATATAACTGGAGGCCGGGTGAACGGGATTCATGCACTGGTGGGGTGGGCGTGGCCCGTGGGGATCAGCCTGCTGTGGGAGCACTGCTCATCCCAGTCAGCCGAGCGGCACTCCCACTGTGAGAGCGTATTGACCACCAGGGGGCAGCTCCTGCATTGAGCATCTGCCCCCTGGTGGTCAGTGCATGTCATAGCGACTGGTCGACGGGTCATTCTGGTTGTTCTGCTGTTTGGCTGCTGGGCTTTTATTATATAGGATGTTTAAAACATGCACATGTGACATGTATGTAGTTATAAAACAATGCTAAATGAATAAACATCTGTAGATGTGTAGATTTTTTTCCGTGCACAGTTGTTAAAAATTTATATTGTTTACCACCTGTAACCATCTTTGTTGTTGTTATTGTTGTTAATCCTCACCCGAGGATAGTTTTTCCATTGATTTTTAGAGGGTGGGGGATTGAGCCTGCAACCAAGGTACAGCCCTTGACCAGAATCAAACCCAGGACCCTTCAGTCCAAGGGCTGATGCTCTATCCACTGAGCTAAACGGGCAAGGGCCTGTAACCATCTTTAACTGCTCTTGGGAACTAATGATATGCTGAGAAGGAGTGGAGGAGTGGGGGAATCACTATAATTTAGAAATATAAGCGAAACTGGACTCAAAAATAACACACACACACACACACACACACACCTCTTTATAAAACTTGATTTCACTTAAAAATAATCTAGGGAAGTGTTTGAAAAACCCTGAACAAATAGTTTTAGCAGCAGGTGAATTAAAGACACACACATATGAGCCTCTGCCTGTAAGGAATATGCCCAGTACTCATACAAAAAGGTCAACTAAGAAAGCTCACTTTCCCTGCAGAGGAAGAAGTGCAACACCAATACCAAAAAGAGGGGGCACAAAGGCAGAGGGAACCCAGTGACTCCCCCCATCTGAGGAGCCCTGCGGTTCTGTGATTCAAGTGGGAACTTTACAAAATGGATGGAGGCTTTGTGCAACCGATTTCTCTCCTAAATTAGTACATTAATGCTAATTTTAGAGAAATGTACCTTGGGCTCTGGGTGCTTTCCACAGTCCTAGGGCTCAATGAAAACTCCAGCATCCATGCAGGTGTGCCTTCTCTCCTCATGGCCGCTTGTCACAGCCAGGACCTCTCCTCGGATTTTGTATGGACATCACGAATCGGCAAGCCAGGAAGGCCGGCTGACATTCACAGTGGAGGCACTTAATGAAGTGGACACGGAAGGAGCAGCCTAGCCCCTGACACCACAGGGCACATCTCCCAGATAGAAGCTTCCCCACCCTCCTCCCACCGTATTCCCTTTCTGTGATCCCTGGAAGCCTCTCCAATGATGAAGCCCCAAAGTGCTGACATGATCTCAAATACTGTGGCAATATTTCAGTAAGAAGCCAAGGCCGGTACGTTCCTCCATTCAGTTGATTGCTGGTCAGCAAACACACACTTCCCCTGCCCCTTCGCAAAGCAAAAGCCACAATCTATTTTAAAAGTAAAAATTCCCACGTGGCTTAGCGGTTGAGCATGAACCTATGAACCAGGGGGTCCCGGTTAGATTACAGGTCAGGGCACATGTCCAGGTTGTGGGTTCGTGGGACGTGCAGGAGGCAGCCAATCAGTCTCCTGATCATTGGTGTTTCTATCTCTCTCCCCCCCACCCCCTTCCTCCCTGAAATCAATAAAAACATTTTTTTAAAAAGCAAAGATTCCCCCCACCACTCATTCCTAAGAAGTCGCCAACTCCAAGCTCCAGAGAAGGGGCGATAGCGCACAACCTGGCGAGTGCCACAGCTCAGCACACCCAGGTACTATTAGACGCCAAAGTGAGTGGGACTTAAGAGTGCCAGGGTGCTTGTCATTTGGGGATCCATTTCGCCAGGACCTCCTCCCTCCCTCCGGTCTTCAGCTGAGTCTTGGACCACGCCAACACTTCAGCTCATTCCTCCCTCATCTTCTGGAAATAACCGGAGGTGAGTTTTCACAACACACAGGGATTCTGAATCAACTCCCATTTCCCAAGTCACCTCGGCAAAAATCCAAGTTTCCCCACGCGTCACCTGAAAACCCAACTTCTGGAAACGCCCCCTTACCTCGCCAGCGCAAGCTGGCAGCGCGGCGACAGCGGAGCACGCAGCCGCGGGCGCTCCTGCTGTCCCCGCCGCAGCCTAGGAGGCGGTAGGAGGCTCAGGCTGCTCTGCGGCCGGGATGACTGCCAGCCAGGCCCTGGGCCCTGCGCCGCAAACCCGGGCGCCTCTTCTCCCGCAAGGAGGGAGCTCCCCGCGCCCTGCGGTGCGCCCGGGCGAACCCAGGCGCTGGGGAAAAGCCCTGCACCCCGCGCCCGACCGGAGGACGCCGCCAGGCGCACGGCTCCGGCAGAGCGCCCGGGCGGCGGGAGAGGGGCGTGTTCCTGAGCCTCGGAGCCCAAACGCCGGGTCTCGGCGGGACAGGGGAAGGAGGCGAGCCGCGCGCGTGTCCCTGACGGCGGCTCCGGGCCCTCCACCCCAGCCGGCCCGGCGAGCGCTGCAGCCGCGCGCCCCTGAGGGGACAGCCGCCGGGCTCGCCCTGCGCGGCCGCCTCCGCGCGGGCCTCGGAGCCAAACTTTCCCTGCGAAAACCGCTCGTGCGGGGGCGCCGCACTATCTCCCGGGCCCAAAAACTGTGCGCCCCCTCCCCTCCGCAGCCAAGACCCACTGAAAATATGGCGCCCTCGAACGTCGTTCCTCGGTCTCCTTCGGGAATCCCGAAATGCCCGTCTCCGGGACCCCGGGTCCCAGCGGGCGCGAAATCTCAGCTCGTGGGGCCACGGAAGGAGAGGCGCCGCTAGTCCAGTGCGACACTGAATCCAAATCCTGCTCTCGCTCTAGGCGGGCGCTGCCCCCGTCCCTCAGCGACCAGCAGTTTGCTGGTGACGAAATTGCCAAGTAAGGGGGGGTCGTGGGATAGGCAGGTACGAGAGTCCGGACTGGGGAAGGGGCTGGGCACCCGCGGGCTGTCTTTGCCCGAAGCCTGGCCGGAGACTTGTTTGCAAAGTGGCGCTGGAGTCGGGGCGGCCAGTGCTGGAATGAAGCCGTTCCGCCCGCGCCAACTCTCCTGGCACGGGGGCCCGGTCGGGGCCGAGGGGACACTCCAGGCGGGCGAGGCCGCTTTTCAAAGCCCAGTTACCGGAAACCCAGCGGGAGCTCCGGAGGGGACCGGCTGCCCGCGGCCAGGAATCCGCTCTGGGGCGCCGGCTGCGAGGCTGCTTGCAAACCGCTGCGCCCGGGTCGAGTGCAGTGAAACATACATGTGCAGTAGGCAGGTGCATTGATTTCATTTTATTTTTATTTTCCTGCAGAAAGCCCTCCTAGAACATCACATCTGGGAGGTTTGCGGGGTTTTTTCTGCATTGGCATCACTCACGAGAGGCAAAAGGAAGGGAAAAACCACCCACATTTTCCTTCTGTCGGGAGGGAAAAGACACGAGAAATTCATGCAACGTGCATGCAGCTGGAGGAGGAGGAAAACCCGAGTGCGCCGTGCGCCTTACCGGGGGATGCATTTACTGTCTCATTGCAGAGCGCCTGCCCGGGAGTGCAGCCGGCGTCCCCCCCGCGCGCCCGGCGACCGCTCCGCTCCCGCAGCCGCCTCAGCCCCAGCCGCCGCCGCTGGCTCCGGGCGCGGAACAAGAGCCGAGGGCGAGCGCGAGCGCACGGCTCGGGAGCGCGGGGAGGGCAGGAAGCGCGTCATCACTCAGGGACGGCGCGGCCCCGCGAGTCTCCGCACGGCTCCGGTTTGGACGCGGCACCGGCTGGGCCAGTGCTGGCGCTCCCGCGCCCCCTCCGGGGTCGCCGCCCGCGGCCGGTGATAGAGGGTCCGCGGGGGAAGGCGACGCGCCGGCCGAGCTGTCGCGGGAAGGGGCTGGGCCCCCGCGGGCTGTCTTTGCCCGCAGGGTGACCCCGGCTCCCCAGAATTGGACCTCTGCTGTGTAAGGGGGATTGGGGTGGGGTGGGGGAGACTGGCATCTTTGGAATGGGGCCCCTGGGTCCGCAGAGCGCTTCTCCCCACCGCTGCCCAGGCCCCGGAGAAAGCGTGGTGCGGTTCCGGCGTGAGGACCTTGCGGGCTATTCTGCTGCGGGAACTGGCGGCGGGACTCCGCACGTGTTGGTCACGCAGACTCTGAAACTCTGCTGGTCCGTGGTCACTTAGGTCTTTTTGAGAACAGTCATCAGGAAATGATGCAAGATGACCTGGAGCGATGTGAAGGTTAAGTGGGCGAGGAAACGAGCCACAATACACTACAGGATTCCAATTTAAAAACATATGTGGAGGCAGAAAAGTGGGGGACAGATAAACACCAAGACGTTAACTAGGTCTCTCAGTGATTGGTGGAATTGTGTGTGATTTTTCTTTTTCTGCTTAGTTACTGATTTTTCGGTAAGAAGCACATTATTTTTGTAATTTCAAAAAAGTTTTAAATAAGAAAAGGCCTGGCCTTTTGTCCCCTTAATGCCGGTACCAAAGAACCAAAATAGATCCCTCTTCCTAAGAAATAGATAGCAAATCTGTCCAGTTACTCATAAATTAAACTACTTCAACTTTTTGATGTTTAACAGAGCACGAAACTACTGTTGCTCTCTGAACTAGAGAGTGAGTTGATTTTGTAAATTGAAACTATCTTAAGTCCATTGGGACATTGGATAAGACTGGACATTCTGTAAGAACAATAGCAAGTCTTTTTCCAAGCTGATGAACTTGATTTTATGATGACCACAGAGATCTGTATAAACTTAGAGTACAACTCTGTTACTTAGAGTAGAGAATAAACTTTATAAATCAAAAAGCACAGTCAGAAAACCAATTAATTGGCAACTTGAGAAAGTCCTCAAAATTGCAGGGGATAGACTGTTTCTAATTGTACAGGTAAAATGTTTCTGCTCACCACCGCTTTTTCAACATTCACCAGTCTAACAGAATAACTGGTGGTGGCAGCAAGCCACCTCTGAGGATGGTTAAGAAGTGAATGTTTATTCATTACTGTAAGAGATCGGTAATAAGCTCATTAAATTATGCCACCTAACTTGTCCCTGGGTTTACTGACCAAGAGCAACCATATTGTTGTGTTTCACGTGCCAGGTTTACATCAAAAGAAGCTCATCAAAATAGAAAAGTTTTTGCAAAATAATTTTTCTCTTCCTTTATTCCTGGCTGGATAGGGCCCAATGGCTTCCCATCAAGCATCTCAAAAATCTGTTCTTTCCCCCCAAAACTGGATTTCAAGATTTTCCGTCATTTAATTCAAGTATCCCCATGATCTTGCGCAGCCTGCCAGTGAGGTGCTGTTTAATGATAGAAGGTCAGCCCCATGACAGCAAGGACCTTAACTGCATCTTCCTGCCTACAGAGGGCCTGGCACATAGCGGGTGCTCAATAAATATTCATTTCATGAAAATAGCATATTTGTTTCCTATTTACTTGGCTAGTTCCTAAGATACTTGAAAAGTTCTTTCTCCCAGTAGACTATCAGCATAATTCTGGGATGCTAAGAGCTTGTAGGGTTAGAGCATTGCTTTAATCTAGTAATTTACTCTTTTCAAAATAGCAGCCAAACCCTAAAACATGCAGAGGCGCAAAGTGCAGGTGCCTGTGTGTCTGTGAATTACTAATCTAATTAGCACTATTTTTGGTTCTCTTGCCATCAGTCAAACACTTCCCCCAGTGAGAGAGAATATTAATCCTAGAACTCTTTGCTTTAGTCCTGACCTCTAACCAACTGACTTTGGCCATTTCACTTATTTTTTATCATACCTCAGTTTCTCTAACCTCTTAGGACCTCAAAGCCATTTACTATTTCTTTAGAAACCCCAATTCTAACTATTCTATTGCCTAGCAGTATATTTTTCAACAATTTCCCAATAGATGTAAAATTGCTTTTACCAGTAACCAGTAAGTGCTCTGAAAATGAGACTCCTCCCTGAGGTCTGAAAAGATATTATTTCTAAATTTAGAGTTGGCTCTTAGTCCTCTCTCTCTATAGTAGTCAGTGACCATAGTTCACTGTAGACCAGCAAAAAATCTGACTTAAGTTCACATTCTTCAGCTTTGTCTCCACCCAGCAGAGGAAAACATGGTGGCAGTTTATTTTAGATTATCTAGGACCGGGGGTAAAACTCATTCCATCTAATCAATTTACCAAGCCTTCAGACTGTCCCTTTTCCTGCCAAGCAGAGCATCAGGAACTGGAAAACAAAACACCACATTCTGTGTGAATAAAGAGTGCAGCATTTGGGGGAGTAAACCATTATAAATACATCTAGAACTAAAATCCATTTTTTCCCACAAGCTAGAGCTCTAAATACCAGACCAGGAGTTGATTGATGCTAAAGAGCCAGATGATATGCAATTGCTCCCCTCCCCCCATTGCACTATTAGTCTTAACCTCCTGACTTCCTGTGTGCATATGTGTATACCTGAGCAAACCCAATTGTGTCCATATTGAAGAGAAAAAAGAAATTCTACCAGTATTTGTTCCACATTTGTTTATAAAATCATATTTTGTGTGGTGTTGTGATATCTTCTAGTGGTTCTCTTAATACAATACACCAACAGTTTATGACATTATCCCCCTTTCAGAATTGTGTCCACTCCCTGGGGAAAGGTGGATGTGGAAGCCACATTTTCTACAAATTGCCTATACTCAGAACCAAGATGAAAGCAAGATACTCAGGCTTCTATTATCATTTGACATCTTTAGCTTTACAGAAACCTCTTCAACTCTTTTTAATTATAAGTTCTAGGAGAGAATATTACCTAATAATTATAGAGGGAATATTATCTGAGTTTTGGTGCAGCATGTAATTAAGTTACTTTCATTTTATTTGAAAAGCAGATATTTGACATTTTGCAAGGATTAATATATTTTGGGGTTTTTAAAAATATTTTTTTATTGATTTTAGAGAGAGGAAGGGAGAGGAATAGAGAGAAGGAAACATGGATGAGGGAGAAACATCTATACCCTGCCTCCTGCACGCGCCCCTCCCACCCCACCCCCACCCCCTTACTGGTGATTGGGCCCCAAACTGGGCTTGTGCCCTGACCCAGAATCCAACCATGACCTGTTTTATAAGTGGATGCTCAACCACTGACCCACAATGGCTGGGCTATATTTTAGATTTTTAGCTCTCTCTAAGCATGGGGTCTCACCTCATGACTATTCAGGATGGAATGATAGGTGCAGACTTAAATGTCTGTTTAAGAGAAAATTGCTTACATGGATTCAGGAAACAATTGTTATTATTGTACCCAACACAGGACATGCTAGAGATTAATTTTTCTTTTTCTATCGTCTATAAAACACACTATGGAAGGTTCTTGAAATGTCAAGAAACATGGGATCTAGAAGAGTACCAATAATAATGCTAAATTGGATTCATCTTAAATCCAAGTCAAATGGTTACTATAAACAGTATGTGAAGTAGGATGTTTCTCTTTTGGTCACTTACTCATTGATTTGAGAAGGGGTTATTAACTGGTTAAAAATGTTTTTGAAATATTTTTGTGGATCATCAAAACTCTTACTAAATATGAAACCTTTAAGTCTCTTTAGTCATTTGCCATTTTAAAAATTGTTATATAGATAATCATGCTTTTCTTAAATGGTCTGTAATAGCAAGGTATTATAGAAAGACACTAAAAAAAAATTGTTAAATCTGGGGTCATAGTAAATTGCCCCTCTATCACTAAACTATGTTGAATAGATTGACTTCTTTGATTCTGGAGATGTATTTATTTATAGGGGCCACAAAACTCTTAAAACAGTTTGTCTAGGCTAAGACCTACTTTAAAACTAATACATTTATTGTCATGTTTGAAATATCATTCTGAATCTAAAATGGAATAGATATATACTAAACAAATAAGATGATTAGCTCATATTTGTCACTAAGTATTTTTATTACATAATTAAAAGTGATGAACTGAAATATAGTAAGTGTTGAGAGAAATTACATGAATATATTTGTTTTAACTTCAGAGAGATAAGTGATGGCTTTGGGTCTACATCAAAGACAAAATAAATAAGTCCCACACAACTGTAACTTGCCTATTTCTTTAAATCAATTTTAAAAGTATTTATTGGGTTGGTGCCAGCACTTATGAACAAAACACTCTTCCTCCCAGCTGTGCAGAATCCTACTGAATAAATTACAGCCCTTGCCTTTCAGGAGGGTTGGAAAGATTAGAGAGGCCACACCTGATATTCAAATTGATTCTGTTGATAAGAGGTCTTTAAAGGTCTCCTTTCATCTAGTCACTCCCTCAGAATTATAAGCTTCAGAGGTTTAGAAAACACCAAAGAAAAGGTTCTTCCAGACCAAGACCAGGCACAGTGGATCAGCTGTGGTCCTGGTAGCCCTATGTTCTGTTGCTCAAACCAGCCCAAAGCAGGTGTCTTAGGGTGGCCTGGAACCTTTAAGGTCAACTACAGTGCAGGATTTCTGATGAACTGCCTCATATAGTATTTGTCTCACCATTCTGAATATATTTTGGTTCCCTGCCAGACCCATCTCCTGGAGCTCCATCAGTTTAGGAACTTTTGATTGTCCTCGGTTTGTGATTCCATTGAGATTTGTCCAACTTTGGGCATTTTCACGGTATTCTATCTTTATTTTGACAAACTCAGAATTCTCATCATTAGTCAGAGCCACTTTGCAAAGACTGTAAAGTTGGCATGATACAGTGCCTTGTCAAAGGTAAGTTAGAGGGGAGCTAGAAAGGGAAGGAAAAAGAAGAAAACAGCCATTCAAATGATTTGTAGTGCATCAGCTCTTAACATTATTCTTTAAATATTTCCCCAATGTAATCTGAATAAGATTTAAAACAAAAACCTTCAGCACCAATTCAATTAGCTTAACTTTTTTTCACCCAAAGATAAAATAGAAATAAGGGCATAACATTTCATCTTCCATAACATCAGAAAAATTACTTGCAAAAACATCATTTTGGTCTCCTTTGAATTTAAAGGGTTCTATCTTTTTTAATGTATGTATATGTAGCTCAGAATCACGCGGCTACTATGGAAAAATAGGGCTCTTTACATAATCAGTGGAATGATGTGGTATTTTATTATCACTTAGCTCTCTAATTCCACTTCATGCTATTCTCTTATTTAAGGATTTTGCTACAGTAACTAAGAACAGAATATCCAACACATCAAGTCTCTATATTCACTGAGATTCCGTCATACCTCTGACAAATCTTCATTATTCATATTACTTGGCACAGATAAATACATTTCTTAATGAATCAGAAAGACAGCCAAAATAAAAGTAGTCATCCTGAGGTTCCTCCTTTTCATGCTTAAAGTAAAAAAGAAAGCATTAGTAAGTTGATGTTAAGCCTTATCATTTTAATGACAAGTGTCTGACTCATCTTTTTTGTCCCCTAAAGCCCAGCACCCATAGCAGCATACAATGAATACATGTTTATTAAATAAATTTCTCTACTGTCATTTAAATAAGTTAACTCAGTCGAATGTGCCCCACAAATGCCCAGTTTACAACTAATATATGACAAGGGTATTGGGAGAAATTAATCAAACTCATAAGAGCCAAATGTATGAAAACTAATTGCACTCCTTTTGTAATGTCTTCGTCCTCTTCAAGAAGTTACTTGAATGGTTTCCGTTCCACCCCTGTCCTCCAATCACTCAGTTCCTCTCTCCAGAGGCGAGCACTTTTACCAGTTTCTTGCATATCCTTCCAGGATATCCTATGTCTATAAAAAATAAACAGGTTCACTTTTTTTTCACAAATGGTAACATACTATTCTGCTGCTTGCTTCCTTTGTTGTCCTTTGTAGGTAGAGGGTTTTTTTAAAAATCATAATATGCTTTTTTGAAAATTTTTAAACATATAACAAAGGTAGAGCGATTGTATAGTGAACCTGGTGTACTATCATCCAATTTCAACAATTAAAGATATTGTATCATTTCACCCCCTACTTCTACTACTTACTGTCACAACGAATAAAATTAATGATTCCTCGGTATCATCTAGTCCCCAATCTATACTCAGCTACCTCTAACTGTCTAACACAGTGGTTCTCAACCTTCCTAATGCCGAGACCCTTTAATACAGTTCCTCATGTTGTGGTGACCCCCAATTTCATTGTTACAAATTGAACATAAAGCATAGTGATTAATCACAAAAACAATATGTAATTATATATATGTGTGTGTTCCGATGGTCTTAGGCGACCGCTGTGAAAGGGTCGTTCGACCCCCAAAGGGGTCGCGACCCACGGGTTGAGAACCGCTGGTCTAACACATGCCAAACATCAGGTTTGTTTTCTGTGTTTCTCCAGTCTCTTTTCATCTAGACATCTAGAGTATCCCATCCTTAATGCTTTCTATGGCACTGACTTGAAGAAAACTGATCAATTGTCTTGTAGAATATTTCACACTCTGGATCTCCCTTGTGGCATTGTTTAACTCCATCCTTTAGTTCCTTATTTCTTGTAAAATGGAAGTTGGTCTGTCAACTTAATTAGGCTCATCTCTGGAGCTCAGGTTTAACTTTGGGGCAAATATACTTCTGAGCTAGTTCTGCATGTCTCATATTGCCTCCCATCAGGGGGCACATAATGTCAGGTGGCCCACATTTCAGGGAAGCTGAAATTGACCAGTGAGTTCAGGGGGTGACATCATGACCTGAATATTGTAAAGTTCCCATCAGCCTTTTATCAAGTGGTTTCATTCATTGGTGACTGACTGCCACCTGAATCAATGATTTATTGAGGGCTGCAAAATGGGGGTATTCTAGTTCTAGCATTAGTGTGTGAAAGAATAAGCTTTCCCTGAAAAAATCCACGTAATCTTAGAATCCATTGAATTGGAATATTTACAGCAAAGCTCATGAAAATATAATCATCACAAGAATTACCATTAAGAAGGCTCCAGCTTGGCCAGCATGGCTTAATGGTTGAGCATCAACCTATGAACCAAGAAGTAGCTGTTGGATTCCCAGTCAGGCCATATGCCCCAGTTTCGGGCTCAATCCCCATAGGAGACAACCAATCAATGATTCTTTCTCATCATTAATGTTTCTATCTCTCTCCCTCTCCCTTTCTGAAATCAATAAAAATATATATATTTTAAAAGGCTCCAAATCCCTCTAAATTGCATCAAATAAAAACTGAGCCCTAACTGGTTTGGCTCAGTGGAAAGAGCGTCGGCCTGCGGACTGAAGGGTCCCAGGTTCGATTCCAGTCAAGGGCATGTACCTTGGTTGCGGGCACATCCCCAGTGGGGAGTGTGCAGGAGGCAGCTGATCGATGTTTCTCGTCGATGTTTCTAACTCTCTATCCCTCTCCCTCTCTGTAAAAAACCAATAAAATATATTTTTTAAAAAACAAAGCTGAAAACCTGTAGTTTGAAAAGCTTTGTTTTTTAAAGTTTAAAAAGTCTAGGTCTATTTAGAAGCAGCTGATACTGTCATGGGGGGCTGGGGTTTCTACAGTTACATAACATTCTAAATATAACCTATTGGGAACCTTCTCCATTTGCATAATAAAGCCCATTCATATCTACAAAAGAAATTATTCTTACCTAATCTGAAATGTATTATAGAATCATTCCCTTTATAAAATATTAGAAAGATGGAAACAGTCCTCTCTGGGGAGGAAATCTCCAGGGAGACAGAATATTCCCTGAATTGCAGATAAATCCAAGCAGAGAGCCATTGTGTGGCTGAAAGGCTTTCTAAGCATTGGGCATTTCCCTACAAGGAGGTGTGCCTCCCATTAAACAGAGGCTTTCAAACTGAGACTCACTGGGCTGCTCATTCAAACACTTACGCTTTACACCAAGAGATCCAGATTAACTGAGTCCCTTCCTTTGAAATCATCCCAGAGACCATTTGGGGAAAACCCTATTATAAGTGCTGAGGGTTCTGAGCCTCACATCCATGCCCATTACACATTGCCTCGGGAAAATGGTTATTATAGCACTACTAGGGGCCCAGTGCACGAATTTGTGCACCTTGAAAGGAACTGTGGGCCACAAGGCTGCAGTAGGCACAGGGGCAGGTCTTGGCCCATCCTCCGTGACCCCCCCCAGCCCCTCCCACCTCGGCCCCCTCCCCCCCCCCCCCCAGCAGCCCCATTCCTGCTGCTGCAGCTCCCATGCACTGATGACGCCGGCCCTGCTCTCACCCGCTGACGGCGTGGAGCGTAAAGCGATTGGGGCTGGCGCTGTCAGCCGGTGTGAGCAGCGGCTGCTGCCCCGATTGCCCCTCAGGAGCACAGGGAGATGGAGAAGCCCCCAGGGGTGACCAGGACCTGCAGCTGCCGCTCGCACCCACTGATGGCGCCAAGTGATCAGGACCAGCTCTGGTGCCAGCTGCAGGTGCAAGCAGGGCTGGTGCCAGCAGCAGGTGTGAGTGCCGAGCGGGACCACAGTGTGCAGAAGCAAAGAATTTTCAGTAACCACCAGAGGCTCGCTCTGATGACAGCAACCGGCGCCCCGCCTTGGTCTGGCGCCCCCGCTCACCTGCTCCACCATCCCACCACGGCCAATGCCCACCACATTCCACACACACACACACACCCTGGTGGTCAGCACATGTCATAGCAACCGACTGGTCAGTTGTTTCATTTGTTCTGCTGTTTGGTCTATTTGCATATTAGCCTTTTGTTATATAGGATGTGTCTCTGAAGTGTTTCCTTATGAATTACACTCCATTAGCCGACACTATAAAGATGTATGCATTCCTCCATACTCTTAATACAAGTCAATGAGAGCACCCTCTTGACAATGAGCATCAGTACAGGGACTGGTCATGCTTGTACTTTGCCTTGCCTCCTTTCTGCCCTACTTTTTGTGTTCTGGAGAAGTTTTAACTCATGATGGGCTGACAAAATGTGCCAGTGATAGTGAAAGACCCATCATGGATTTGCAAAGGCAGCACACATGTAGAGGTGAGAATGAGCACTGTACAGGGGCTCAAGGGCTTCCCAGGGAGTGGCTGAGAAAATGTAGGGTAAAGAGCTGTGGACAGTTACAGACCGGTGGAGGGAGACTTTCTGGAAGATGCAGGATATTGAGAGCGGCAGCGGTGGGTGGCCCAAGAAACTAGGAGGGGAGGCCTGAAATTTCAGAGATTGGAGGGAAGTGAGGCAGGACCACCAGTACATGAGGTTGAAAATATTGATCTCCTCAGGGACTCTATGATAACAACCTCATTCAGCACTGAGTTAGGGAGGCAACCCCACCCTGGTTCACCTCTATTTTCCCACAAAACGGTTATTGGTCTTTGGGCTGGAGAACGAACCATTTATGAAGGGAAAAGCTCCAAAGTGTCAAAAGCGTGTGTGTACATGAGCCTGTTCATTCTACCTTCATGCTCTCTGCAGAGACAGGACACAGGCAGAGACACGGCAGGGGCTTGGCCTAGCTTCCCCTAGGATGGGCGGGGGGAACTGAACTGTGGCTAAGTCACAGAGAGCTGGGGGGGAAACTGTCCAGGATGGAATATTATTGTTTTTTCCAGGCTGCATTGAGGAACTCAGATTCCAGGCCAGTGAGGGAAGACAAAAAGAACCACTAGAATGCCCCAGCAGCTAAGAACTGGGAGAGTGTCCCCAGTCAGAGAGGCAAGGGCAGAGGAGATGCTGAATGAGAGATGCAGGCACCTGGGTCAGGAAGAAGCCAGCCAAGCTCTAAACCACTGGAGTGACATGGCATGGATGGAACATTTGGGTTCCCTCACCATGTGTATGCTTCAGGAAAAAAACAAAAACAAGACAAATAGATGTTTTAATGCTTATGTTTCACTATCAAGGACTTTCTCTAGAACAGTGTCAGGTCATTCTATCAAATGTGTGTCTAGCATCTAGCACTGTACTAGTCACCTGGAAAGCTGCCAATAAATTTCCGGAATGCATAAACACACCATGAGTGGAGTTCGAGCCAAATGATGTGCTATGCCAAACAAAATAAACAACTGGGACTCTTTGGCTATCCCACCACTGATGTCTCCATTGTGTTTTAATCATAGCACTTACACGTGGCTCATGTTCACACATCTGTCTTGTCCACCAGATCGAGCTGCCTGAGGGCTCGCTTCCTGAGGGGCCATGTCTTATGAATCTTCAAGCCATCAATTCTTACCGTAGCACTTAGTACACAGTAGGTGTTGAGCAAATATCCATTAAAGGAATGACTGAAGGAATGAACAACTTACCGGGGAACTCAGATCTCTAATATCGACTCTGTTCAGTGTTATCTAAGCTGCCCTTTCTGTCCCCTGCCAACAGAGCACCCTGCCTGTTTGAGGAAGTCACTCACACGGATGGGGAGAAATGAGCTGGAAGTTCCTAGAGGAAAAGGAGACCCTTAGCAAGTCATGCTGTCATTTGGAAGGCAGCACGACGAGAGACTGGAGTTATGGTTTACCAAATAAACCCGACGGAGGCTGGATGTCACCAGTGTGGTCTGGTGGTTTCTCGTTTCCACAAAATGAACATCGCTGGGCTGGCCGTTTTTCGGAAGAGAGAGTAGCCTCCCACATTGCCACAGCAAACAAGGGATGAAACGTGAAATTACTCATAAGCTAAGGGAAGCTTTCTAGTCCCAAGTCTTGACTGATAGTTTTCAAGATTAAGACTAAATATATATGTTTGAATTTAATTCTTCTGCAACCGAGGACCTATCGGGGGAGTTCTGTTTTCTATCTTACCTGGTTCTATTCAAGATTACACAGATCAGTCCTGTCAAAAGTAAAATCATTTCCAATGGGAACATTTTATTTATTTTTAAATTTTTTTTTGTCAATCCTTACCCAAGGATATTTTTCCATTGATTTTTAGAGAGACTGGAGGGGGGGAGAGAGACAGAGAGAGAGAAACAATGAGGTGAGAGAAACACATGGATTGGTTGCCTCCCGCACAGGAGCCTGCAACCGAGGTATGTGCCCTTGACCGGAATCAAACCCAGGACCCTTCAGTCCACAGGCTGACACTGAGCCAAATTGGCTAGGGCAGTCAACGGGAGCATTTTAAAGAGGAGGAGGATAAGGATTGAAATGGGAATCAGGAAACCTAGGTGACTCCACAGTAGATGTGTGACCTTGGAAATGCTCCTTCACTTTTAACATTTGTAAATTGAGCAGGTTGACTCTAGTAATCTATAATTCCACTTCTAGATTTCTATCATTTCTCTACACACCGATAAAGCATATAATCAGTGCCATTCATCTGACACTTATAATCTACTGGAGGCCCGAAGCATGAAATTCGTGCAAGGGGCTCATCCCTCACAGCCCCAGCTGCCTCAGCCAGCCCTCGCAGCCTCAGCTGCATGGCCCGTCCTTACAGCCCCGGCTTCATCCAGAAGGTCATCCGGATGGTCGTTCTGCTGTTTGCTCCAATTAGCATATTAGCTCTTTATTATACAGGATTGCCTGGTGCTATAGTTAATGCGCATGTCTTATTCCCCCAACTAGAGTGTAAGCTCCTTAGTGTCTGAAACACATCTTATACTCTGCAGTGGCCACTGCTGCAGTACATCCACTGAGGCACTCCTTCCCCCACCTGCTGGGAGTGTTGAGGCTGATGACTCTTATCTGAGTCCCTTTCCACCCCTACTGGGAAGTGTGTGTGTCAAGGGGGTGGAAAAGCCAGTATCCAATGACTAGATGGTTGATATGTGTGTGTGTGTGGGGGGGGGGGGGGGGAGGGGGGCGTCAATAAAGGCCAAAGGGAGACAACTCTGAAGAGCTGCCCCGCAGCAGAGCTTCCCTTAGGATCTCAGGCCTTCGTGTGACTGCATCACCGTCCAACCTCTTCCTGTTTATCCTGCTTTCCTCACTCCCTGGCAGGTGTGGTTCTTGAGAGCATTCCCCAGTCAACCTCCTGCATGCAAATCTCAGAGTCTGTTTCCTAGAGTTTTTAACTATGTTCCCTGCTACCTTCCCATCTTTTCCCATGTATCCCCCCCCCGTGCAAGGTGGGCTCAAATTAACTGAAGTCCACAGGGACCGCAGCAAGGTGGGCGAGAAGCCCACGCTGGGAGAAGCCCTGTTCTTTGTCTCCACACATACTGAAACTGACGGTGTTTCTCCCAGGGTGCAAGTCTCCGCTAGCAGAGCCAAGAACCGGGGAAATGTTCTCCATCAGGAAGGCACCGGGAGTGTTTTGTTGCTGCTCATCTCTTTTCATGTGTGTGTCTAATTCCTGGCAGCAGTGAGAGTGGAGGGACCAGGCCCTACATACGTTGACTGAGATTAACAGAATATTTAAAAGTTGGCCGGTCTCCTTGTGCCTCTAAAGCCAGACAAAAACCTTGGTTTGCAAACTGCTTCCTCTTTTAAATGAAAACCAGAAGTAAACTGATCACCCGGTGATGGTCTGGGATCCTTCAGCATCGGCGGTGTCGAGGTGTCCAGTCAAGCTTGCTGTTCCTTTCCACATAAAGGGGGAGATTGCTTTAGGCAACCCTTGCTCCCCACATGTTCTAAGACATTTACTTCGTTGTTGCTGTTATGAGCAATTGTGTCATTTTAACTAGATTAATTCACAGTCTACACACACAACCACACATATGTCTGTACCTTTGGAGCCAACTCACTGTGTTACATCATGTTCACATAAACCTTTCCAATGAATATTTGCTTTTATTATGCAACTAGAGGCCCGGTGCACAAATTCGTGCATGGGTGGGGTCCCTCGGGGTGGCCTGTGGGGATCGGGCCCCAGCTCACACCCCAGCCTCGCAGCCCTGCAGCCCCATAGCCCTGTAACCCCGCAGCCCCACCTGGCACCCCACCTTGGCCTGGCACTGCCCCCTCACCTGTTCCACCATCCCACCTGTGGGGTGATAGCTTGCGGCTGGGTCTCCCACCTGGCTCCCTCAGCACCTGGGAGCCAGGCGGTGGCCCGGCCCCCCGCCACCACTGCTGGTCACCGTCTGCAAAGCGATAGGTGGGGCCATCGGGCCTCTGCTCACACCTGCCTTGGCCTGCCACTGCCCTGGTGCTGCCCTGGCGCCGCCCGCTCACCTGCTCCACCATCCCACCACGGTCCTGCTCTCCTCAGGGCCCATTGGGGCTGGCAGCACTTCCACTGCCGCCTGCTGCCAGGCTGTGTAACCAACGCCTGCCCCCTGGTGGTCAGCGAACGTCATAGGGAGCAGTGGAACTCCCAGTAGAACTCCTGAGGGGACATTTTGCATATTAGGCTTTTATTATATAGGATTCCATTGCCGTTGTGCTGTGCACTTTCCTTGGATAGCCAGAAGTATTTGTCCCCGACTTTTTTTTCTCTCTCTCTCTTTTTGGTTAGAATCTCAGACATTTGATATGATTTATAGAAGCACGGTCCTTTGAAATGATAAGAGGATGGACCGCAGACTTGGGGCATATTTAAATAATTAAAACATTGTCTGATACTGTGCGGTTCCAAGGGAAAAGAAGAATAGTCGACACCAGAAAATTTCCTGCTGGAATTCTGCCAGGGAATAGCTGGCCGTCCTGGGGAGGTCTGTCGTTATGGGACGTTGCTGTTTGTAAATTTAATAAACGGCTCACATCTGCTTATAATATTATGGAAGTCTCGGCTAGGAGGACTTCTTACATAAAGCACATGGTTTATTTTAGAAACCAATCCATGCTTTCTGTTTGTAGGACTTGTCAGGGTGTATAGGAAAAGCACTACACCTGTATTTACACGTCGGAGTCTAGGCCACAGCATTCATATCCTGCTTGTGCTTTGAACCACAGCGTGATACGCCTGGAACTGGGAAATCTAGTCCTTCCCCAGCAGGGTACAGCTGAGGCCCCAAAGAGGTGGGGGCCCTGGGCCAGGTCCCCAGCGTTAGTGACAGAGTCGGGACTCAGAGGATGTCACAGCACAGCCTCTGCCCCCCGCCCCCCTCCACTCCCGTCTTCTTTCTCGTTTCTCTTTTGGACTCAGCTTACATATACTCCTCAGTTTGTGGCCCGTTAGCAGCATCTTTGGTCTGAGAGTGGTCCCTCTCACATTTGCTCCCCATGGACTACTTCCTTGTTCCCAATAAAGGCAACCATTCTGATGTTTTTAATGTGGATCCTTTATATTTTTATGAATCTTGAAAAATGAGCATTCCCCTTCCCCACCTCGACACAGTGCGGTGAGACCCTCCCGCTCCGTTATGTGTGTGCCTCCAGCCCATGGCCGCTGGCAGCTGCCCGGTTCTCCAAGGCCACAGCTGTTCCCCCAAATCACCCCGCCTCTGCGTCACTTCATCCACAGCGGTTCCACGACAGCCACTCTTGGCTCACTTGCTCTCTCTCAAGCAAAAACCACATTTTTCCTCCTTATTAAACTTATAAGGCAGAATAGGTCCAAGGAATATAAGCGATTTAGCAGTGGCTTCAGTAACCTTTCACCTGTAGATAAATCACTGGTATGATTTAATACAATACAGGTGGAAAGTGTTCAGACGCTGTTTTTATTCCATCCAAGTGGGCAGAGTGCTTTTTAAAATGTTTTGCCAGCACTAACTTCAGTTCTCAAGAGAAAAATATCTTCATTGTGTGAGAGAGAGAGAGAGAGAGAGAGAGAGAGAGAGAGAGAGAGAGAAAGTGGGCAGGAAGATGGGGGAATGAACCATTTTTTCTGAAGGGCAATTTGGCAATATGTATCCAAAGCCTTTGATCTAGTAATTCCACCTCTAGGAATTTATCGTGAGGCAATAGTAAGGAGTAGGTACAAAGATTCAGTAAAGAAAGCTCATTGCAGCATTATTTATAATTGGGAGAACACTGGAATCAATCTCATTGTGCCACAAAAATGGATAAGTTATTCTAACAATGGATTAGTATCCTACTAATTAATTTATTCAACACGGTACTTACTGAGTTCCTGCTGTGTGCCAGACACAGTGCTGCAGACTGGGGACAGAGGAGGACTAAATAGGCAATGTCGCATCCCGGAAAAACAGTGAGCCATGAGACCCAATGCACTGGGAGCACTCCTGCAGTAACGGTGAAAGCAGGTGACGAGAAAAAGTGCCGGAAGCCGGTCCATCCTTGCTGCTTGGCACAGTCGCTGCAGGAGGGAAACATCTGCACAGCATGTGTTTCAAGGGACCTGGCATATATAGCATACTGTTCTTAATGTTTGCTCTCCTTAGTGCCATGTGTTTTGACCAAGGTCACCTCTCTGAGAAAGGTTGTTTCCCCAGGTGGGGATCTTTCCCTGAGGTTAGGGAGGGGATACAACCCCTTAATTAAGTGCCAGGCGGGTAGTTAAGCTACATGATCTTTGCTCCCTGGAATGGAGATAAGAAACGCCCTAACCTTTGTAATAGAAATTGACAGGATTAAAATTGGCTGGTATAAATACGGATGTAACAAGACAATAAACAACACAACCTGATCAGATCCTCATCAGATCCACATCAGCTCCTCATCAGCTCCTCATCAGCTCATCAGATCCTAACCAGAACCTAGCCAGAGAACATGGCAAAAGATCCTGGACAGAACCTGGCTACAGAACTTCACTGGAGAACCTAGACAGAACATGGCAAAAGAACCTGGATAGAACCTGGCTAAAGAACCTGGTGACTGAACCTGGCTGGAGAACCTAGACACAGAACCTAGCAAGAGAACCTGGCTGAAGAACCTAGAGACAGAACCTGGATAGAACATGGCAAGAGAACCTGACTAGAACCTGGTGACTGAACCTGGACAGAACTTGGCTGGAGAACCTAGCGAGAGAACATGGCACCAGAACTTGGTTGGAGATCCTGACCAGAACTTCGCTGGAGATCCTGGAGGGAGAACCTCGCTATGCTGATGAACTGAACCCAGTTTCCATGTCATTCATTCTTCGCCGACTCCGTCCACACCTTTGGGGACCCCTGGACCCGCTGGGGTTGGACCCCAGCAAAAAAGCATTATTATTTCAGTGCACAATATTTTATTTTTAGATTTATAATCATAGAAAGTTATTTTTTTAAGAGAGCAAAGGTTTTTCTGTAAGTTTGGTATAAAATAACATATGATTTTTAAAAAATGATTACTCCAGGCAGCACTCTGTCAGTGGAGAAGCCAGGCCCACCCTCAGAGGCAGTAAGGCCCCCGGGGTTGCTGTTCTCTGGGCAGGTTAGCGCCAGCTCCATTGTTATGAGGCAAGTAATCCTCCGCGGCTGCTGAACTGGGAGCTGGGAGGTCAGAGGGCCAGCTAGGACGTCTCAAGGTTACAGTCAAGTTTCCGCCTGTTCAGGACTCCGTTTCCCACGTATAAACTGAAGGTGCCCGACTTGGGTCCCCCTATGCCCCCTTCAGTCTTTAAGTTCTTCCTTTTCTCCTGATTGCATTCTCTCTCTCTCTCTCTCTCTCTCTCTCTCTCTCTCTCTCTCTCTCTCTGTCTCTCTCTCTCTGCCTGTGTTGTGACATGTTTGTGTTTTTTCGCTCACTGAGTGACTGAATCGGGTCGCTGCTCCACAATCCCGATTGTCAGTGTGTCACCTGTGAGAGTGATGGAAGCTGCTGGCGCTGAGAACAGGGAGGTTGTGCAGGGCCCGCGTGTCCTTAGGGTTCTCTTCCCCCAGCTGCGTGTGCTGCTAATACACGTAAACCTGAGGCTGCCGATTACACACAGCACAGCCGAGATTTTCTAGTTACATCCCACAAGCTCTTGCTATAAAAATGTTTACTTACAAAGTTAATTTTTTTCTTTTAAAGTAATTTTACTTTCATTTTTTTTTTTTTTACATTTAATATTACTTTGTATTAGTTTCAGGTGTGCAGCATAGTGGTCCAGCGGTTCTCAACCTGTGGGTCGTGACCCCTTTGGGGGTTGAACGACCCTTTCACAGGGGTCGCCTAAGACCATCGGAAAACACATATATAATTACATATTGTTTTTGTGATTAATCACTATGCTTTCATTATGTTCAATTTGTAACAATGAAAATACATCCTGCATATCAGATATTTACATTACGATTCATAACAGTAGCACAATTACAGTTCTGAAGTAGCAACGAAAATAATTTTTTGATTGGGGGTCACCACAACATGAGGAACTGTATTAAAGGGTCGCGGCATTAGGAAGGTTGAGAACCACTGGGTTAGACGATCATCTACTTTACAAAATGGTCCCCGATAGTTCAAGTACCCACCTGGCACTGTGCATAGTTATTACAATGTTATTGACTCTATTCCCCACGCTGTACTTTACATCCCTGTGACCATTTTGTAACTACCAGTTTGTATTTCTTAATCCATTCACTTTTTCACGCAGCCTCCCAACCCCCTTTCCCTCTGGCAACCATCCATCTGTTCTCGGTATCTATGAGTCTGTTTCTATTTTGTTTGTTCCTTTATTTTGCTCTTTAACTTCCACATGTAAGTGAGATCATATGGTATTTGTCTTTCTCAGTCTGACAATTCACTTAGCACAATACCCTCTAGGTCCACCCATGCTGTAGCCAATGGTAAGATTTTTTTCTTTTTATGGTCAAGTAATATTCCATTGTATATATGTGCCACCCTTTTCCCCCTATCCACTCATCTATTGATGGGCACTTGGGTCGCTTCCATGGCTTGCCTATTGTAAATAACACTGCAATGAACATAGGGGTGGATATATTCTTTTGAATTAGTGTGTTGGGTTTCTTTAAATATATACCCAGAAGCAAAGTTGCTGGGTCATAGGTAGTTTCATTTTAATTTTTGAGGACCCTCCATACTGTTTTCCATAATGGCTGCACCAATATGCATTCCCACAATGCCTGAGGATTCCCTTTTCTCCACATCCTCCCCAGCGCTTGTTGTTTGTTGATTTATTAATGATAGCCATTCTGACAAGAATGAGGTGGTTTCATTTGCATTTCTCTGACGATTAGTTTATTTTTTCTAAAATGGATTTAAAAATTTTTCCTTTTTATTTTAGAATTAGCAAGTCAAATACTATTTCAAAGTCAGAGCATATTATTCCATAAAAAACCATGAAAACATTATGATTATCTTCCTTAATAATAAAATTATTTTTAAAAACTCTTGCTGATCACTACCATACAAAGTTAAAATCAAACACAGTTTCATTTTAGGAGATGGACAGTACATGGGAGCATTCAGAGCAATGGAAACAGCTGGTGCAAATGTCCGGTGGGCACTTATCAGTCTGACATTTCACTTGCTTCTTTGCTGTCCAACCTTTGCCTACTATTTCTGGACTTCCTTGACTACCCACAATTTTGACCAATACAGTATTAAAAGTGTAGTGTGCAGACCTTCACAATAGAAACAACTCATTGTGCTAATTAAAAATAGAGATTCCTGCCCTGACCGGTTTGGCTCAGTGGACAGAGCGTCTGGCTGCGGACTGAAAGGTCCCAGGTTCAATTCCGGTTGAGGTCATGGACCTTGGTTATGGGCTTGATTCCTGCCCCCCCACCCCAGTAGGGGTCCTGCAGGAGGCAACTGATCAATGTTTCTCTCTCATTGATGTTTCTAATTCTCTATCCCTCTCCCTTCCTCTCTGTAAAAAAGTAATAAATATACATATTTTTAAAACATATATATTTAAATATACATATATTTATATTTATATATATACATATATATATATACATATATATATGTATATATATATATATGTATATATATATAAAGGTTCCTGGACATAAGCCTAGACCTATAACATCAGAATCACTGAGGCTGAGGTCTTGGGATCTGAATTTTGGACCAGCCTCCCCTCACCATGTGATTCTTATGGGCACTAAAAATAGCTACTCTCAAATATTATATTTTCTCACTTGTAGTCCTATTTTCCTTTTGCTCAATGCATCATAATTCCCAGGAGTGATCCTTGAAATAGTCTCCACAATGAACCTTTGAAAATTGGCTATGAACTTCCACTATGAGTGTGCTGTGTGTGTGTATCTACTTTTGTCCAGAAGATCCCATGACAAAATCTCATTTCTTTTGTGGTTGTTGTTAATCCTCACCGGAGGATACTTTTTCCATTGATTTTTTAGAGAGAATAGAAAGGGGTGGGGGAGATAGAGAGAGAGAGACATTGATGTGAGAGAGATACTTCAACTGGTTGCCTCCTGCACACACCCCGATCAGAGCCGGGGATCAAGCCTACAGCCAAGGTACATGCCCTTGACCAGAATGAACCTGTGACCCTTCAGTCTTCGTAGGACCACTGAGCCAAACTAGCTAGGGCCAGATCTCATTTATTACCAGTTGCTGTTTGGCCTTTTTTATTTTTTTAAGACATTAAGGTCCTTATGAAGACAAAGCTGACTTTTTTCTATGGTGGATTCTGGAATTTTAATGTCAAAAGAAAGAAAACAACTCTGCCCTTCATTCACAATCAAGTACTTCTCCCGCGACAGCTCAGCAGCTCTAAATCCAAGTGAGGTCTGCCCCCAACCAACCTCAGCCCGCTTAGGTCCTATTAATGGAAAGAGACAAGAGACAATAACAACATTTAAAGCCAAAGAACAGATTTACATTATTTTAGAAAACAAATAGTTCGTGTGAAATATAGTGGTCTTCCCTTTCTCACTATAATCTCCCTCTTCTGGGAGTGAGTTTAGCAACTAGAATCTAGTGGTTCAGTTTCTAACCAAATCTAATTTATTATTAGTTACATATTCAGGTGACTTTTTATATTAGTTGCCGATTGTTATTATTTTTAAAGATATTTTTATTGATTTTTAAAGAGAGAGGAAAGGAGAGGGTGAGAGAGAAACATCAATTGGCTGCCTCCTGCATGCCCCCTACCGGGGATTGAGCCCACAACCTGGGCATGTGCCCTGACCAGGAATAGAACCAACAACCTTTCAGTGCATGGGATGGTGCCCAACCCACTGAGCCACACCAGCCATGGCTAGTTAATTATTATATAACAAGTTATCCCAAATTTAGCAGATGAAATAGTAAATATTTATTATCTCACCGTTTCTGTGAGTCAGGAAATTGTCTGGCCCAAGGTCTCTTGTGAGGTTGTAGTCAAGCTGTCAGCCAGAGCTGCAGTCCCCTGAGGCCTTGACTGTGTCTGAAGGATCTGCTTCCCAAGAGGTGCCTTCCCATGCTCAGCAGGTCAGTGCTGGTTGTTGGGAGGAAGCCTCAGTTCCTTCCCACACGGACCTCTCCGTAGGTCGGCTTGAGCGTCCTCGCCACGTCTTCTTCCAGCAGATACAAGTGACAGACGCAGGGCAGAAGCCACAAAGCCTTTTATAACCTCGCCTCCTCGAAAGTCACCCCCCAACATTTCTGCAATCCTCCATTCAGTGTGGAAAGGAAATGAACACCAGAAATAAAAGAACCAGAAGGGAAAGGGCCCTTGGTTATGTGGGGTTAGTGCTGGGACAGGCAACAAGTCGGAGGGGCTATTCAGAGGGGAGTGAAGGAAGAAGCATCAGGGACATGGAGTAGCTTTGGAGGTTTTCTCAGACTCTTCATTTCTAGGTCTGAGGTTATGGATGATGGTTTTCCAAACTGTTTACCAACAGCCGCACTAGAAAGCTGTTGGGGATTTTGTTTTTTAAAGATGAAAGTCAAGTCAGGAAAAGCATCTCCCTTTTTTTGGTCCCTGATGGCCAAGGGGGGGAAGTAGAATTTTTTAGTTCTGCAGAGAAGCATGGATCACATGTAAAAATGCAAGTGACGTATCTGGTTTGGAATAAATAATCTCCTAGGCTTGCCTAAGTGTGTGAGGTCCAAGATCGAATTGTGAGGCCAATTCTTCTGGCATCTTTTGGAATCGGAGGCATGGGAGGGAGGGATCATCATAATAGAAATATTTTTCGAAATGGATTAGAACTATATTTGTAGGTTTTCCTCAATTCTTGGCATTTTGGTTTTTAATAAACTATTTACTTTTGCTAAGAAAAAACCGGGGAGGAAACAATACCCTGGACTAGCCCTCTGGAGACGGGAGGTCTAGTCTGACAGGGCCCTGACACCGCATGTGACACCCTGGGCCTCTCTCTGCTCACAGTGGTGCATACTTTATTATGCTTCTCTTCTTCTGTATCGAGTAAGAGTTATAATGTCAAAGGGTCCCATTATCCCTGAGTAGCTTACCCAAAGATTAAAGAATGGGCCTGTTTAAGGCTCTGGAAGGAATCAATAGATACATAGAAAAGCGGTTGGGGAAGGAAGGGAGAATTACAGAAACGTGCAGGCCACTGGCTGTGAGTAAGCAGCTGACTCAGGAGGTGCGAATATGGAAAGAGCTGAAAAAGAATGCTTTCCTGCTCTCAGCATGGTGGTGACCACACACCAAGAGAGGACAACCAAAAGGAACAATGTCCAAAGCACTCACAACGCCTTCAGAAGACTGCATTTCTACACAGGCCTCTGTGGCCAATGTAAGCTTTATCACTGACTTTTACTAAAAAGTTGGTCAGTAAAGTAACCGGTGTAGTTCATTCGCTTTGCATAGGAGAATTTAGTAAAACGTTAGGAGTATTGCCTGGCCCATGTGGCTCAGTGGCTGAACTTCAGCCTATGAACCAGAAGGTCACGGTCCCAGTAGGAGGCCTGCAGGAGGCAGCCAATCAGTGATGCTCTCTCATCAGTGATGTTTCTATTTCTATGTCTCTCTCCCTCTCCCTTCCTCTCTGAAATCTATATCTATATCTATATCTATATCTATATCTATATCTATATCTATATCTGTGTGTCTATATCTATATCTATATCTGTGTGTGTGTGTGTGTGTGTGTGTGTGTGTGTGTGTGTTAGGAGTATTAAGCAAAACTCAGGCTTTTATATGCAGTCTTTCTTAGTTCAGTCTATTCCTGGAGCATATTTCTGACATATACAAATGGTCTTTCATTTGATAGCTACTATGGAACACTCCACCTTTTGATGTGTCTATGTATTTTCTGTTTATCTGTATATTTTTAATCACTAAACAGTTATGGCTATGTCTTGATTGAAAGTATTGGACTTTTAACACATAGTCCTTTTGTGTGTGTCTGAGACAAGTCCTGAAAGAAACCTAAAGTAATAAAGGAAAACAGGGGCCCAGCTCTGCTCTTGTGAAGCTCCGGTCATGAAACTGCCCTGAACTCAGCAGCAGGAAACCTCTGTTTCTAAACCCTCTCTGCCATCTTGAACACCTCACATAACCTTTCTGAGCTTCAGCTTCTCCACGGAAAAATGGAATTACAGCATCTACCAAACAGGGATGTTGTGAGGATCAAATACAATGAACAGACCTGGCATGTTCCCAATACATGGCTGTTGGATTAATTCATGGCCATTAAATCTGAGTCTCTATTTTATTTAGAGGGCTCCCAATAATTTTTAATTTTTTTCAACAAGTTATTATTTAGAATGGACCTTGAACCAGGCCTGTGCTGTGTGGTGGGAGGAAGCAGTGAACAAGATGGTCACTGCCCTTGTTCTCGTGGAGTTTACAGACTAGGGAGGAATGCAGACTAGTAAGAGGTAGTTAGAACCGAGTGTGTGGCAGGAGAAGACTTTGTTAAGGCTCATATTGTGTTCACTGAAAATCTGCAGCTATGCAGCTTTCATAATCTGTAAACCCAGGAAATGGAAGTGCTGGATAATCTCAGGGCAGGATATACTGCCCGACAGACCCGTTCCTGGGCTTGAGGTAATGGTGGGTGCCCTCTATGACCCAACCCAGGAATGGTGGAATGGCCACGCCTCACCCATCTGAGTAGCTGCTATAAGATTTTTTTGGAGATTTTTTGTGCCCTCAAGACCATAGGCTAGCGTCAGCACTCAATTTATCTTAAAAAAAAAAATCAGTTCACTGAAGTAAAATGAACACACTATAAAATTCACTCATGACCCCTAACTGGTTTGGCTCAGTGGATAGAGCGTAGGCCTGCGGACTGAAGGGTCTCAGGTTGGATTCTGGTCAAGGGCATTTACCTTGGTTGCGGGCACATCCCCAGTAGGGCGTGTGCAGGAGGCAGCTGATCGATGTTTCTCTCTCATTGATGCTTCTAACTCTTTATCCCTCTCCCTTTCTCTCGGTGAAAAATCCATAAAATATATTTTTTAAAAATTCACTCATGATTTTTAGTAAATGTACACAGTTATGCAACCATCGCGAAAATCCCAGTTTGAGAGTCACCCATCACCCTAAAAGAAACCTCATGCCCATTTGCAGTCATTCCCTATTAATGTTAATGAGAATAAGCTCCATTAAGATTTCTGTCTTGAGTTTCTTAAATTAGAGTTGAGAAAGAGTTGCTGGTCCAACTTAGAAAAATGTGTTCCCTGGTTGCTGTGTTTGACAGATTTGTCTCTGATGACACATGCCTGGCTGGCCCGATGGAATGATGCAATATCCCTCTTCTTGCCTGTTCTTCATTTTGGCTGCTAACTCAGCAATAGGTTTGAATTTCTGTGTAGGTGTTCAGCTTTCAGATTTTTCCAAGTGCCTCCAAAAATGTGATAAAAACCCCTAATCAAGTTTTTAAAAATATGTTTTTACTGATTTCAGAGAGGAAAGGAGAGAAAGAGAGGAATAGAAATATTGACGAAACAGCAACATCAACATTGATCTGCTGCCTTCTGCACACCCACCTCCTACTGGGAATCAAGCCTGCAACCCGAGAATGTGCCCTGACCAGGAACTGAACCACAACCTCCTGGTTCATGGATTGATGCTCAACCATTGAGCCATACTGGCTGGGTCTCAAATCAATGTTTTAAAATAATTTAAAATGCAGTGTTTTCTACTGAGACAAGCATTGAGGAATGTTGCTAGATTCCTGCCACCCTGTGTGGGCGTGGTGATGGGGAGGGACAAGCAGGGTCTGTTGTTTTTCACACAAGGCTGAAATCTTACAATACATGCCATGTACCCAGGCTAAGGACAAATAATCCCTATGAATAAATGTATTGTGGATTGACCTACATTTCACATTAGATAAAGCACACTTAAGTCATTAAATGAATTTCTCCCTCTGGTTCATTAGTTCTCAGCATGCTCTGATCCTTTCCCCATTTGTCATACAGCTCCTGAAAGCTGAATATGGAAAAAAGAAAGTAAATCATTTTGTCCATCCCTTTACCAGGTCAGGACATGCTCCCCACAGAGGAATTATTACCATGTTGGAGATGGACGGGTTCTCCTCTTGATCTTGGCTAAGAGACTGAGATGCTGCACTTGACGTATTGGCCTTATGGCATTCTGCCAAGTACTGTGCACATTAGCAATAATGTGCCCATGCTCACATTTACCCAGGAGTCCTCAGTGCTCAGAGCTTAGATTCGGCATTATGAGAGCCCTGGAGAATGGATCTAGTGATAATTCTGAGCATCAGAGTTGATTAAAGAGGTTGACTTTTTAAAATTTTTCCTTGGTAGCTCAAACACCCTTCCTTTCCTCTCTGACTATACTCATTGAGTAAAGGCATATAGAAAGGAACACTTCGGGTCTCCTCAGGTAGTATTTGCCACACCACGTGAACCTATTTTTAAACCGCATTATCCTTCTTGTTTTGGAACCATGGAGTTTCCTGAGGCTGCTGATCAGGCTTTGGAACGTGTGAGAAACAAATTGATATAACATTATCAGTTGAGTGCAATATCTTAATAAATAAGGCCAATCATACAGTAATGCTCTATGGTACAGACACAAGCTCTGCAAAGAAGAAGAGAAGGAAACCAATAGAAACCATACTCATTAGGTGTCATCAAGGGCTGTTCCCAAAGTTCATGGGATCTTAGTTGGCATTACTAGAGGTATAAACAATGGAAGGAAGGAGGTGCACTGCACAGGCCAAAGCTTCGATAATTGTCCAGAATTTTGGCCAGTACTATAAGAGGTACACAGGCAGAGTGGAACACATTCAAAAGTAAGTAACACAAGATGTCATATAAAAAAAGTAATTCTTTTAAAATAACATGTGATAAGACAAGCCCTGATGGAGGCTAGAGATGCAGGGATAAATATGATAGCTCTCCCTGTCCTCAAGGAGGTCACAGCCAGTAATGGCTGAAAAAACAAACAAACAAAAACAAAAAAAACAGAAGACTTGTAGCTAAGTAAAAAGAGGACTGTGGGTCTGCAAATACTTGAAAAATCATCCTATATAATAGCCTTTTATACAAATTGACTGAATGGCTGAACAACTGATTGCTATGATGTGCACTGACCACCAGGGGGCAGACATTCAATGCAGGAGCTGCCCCCTGGTGGTCAGTGTGCTCCCACAGGGGGAGCGCTGCTCAGCTAGAAGCCAGGCTCACATCTGGCGAGCGCAGAGGCAGTGGCGGGAGCCTCTCCTGCCTCCACTGCTTGTGGTCAGTAAGAAGCAAGGGGTCCCAGACTGTGAGAGCCCCAACTGTGAGAGGGATGTCTGACTGCTGGCTTAGGGGATCAGGCCTAAGATGGTAGGCGGACATCCCCCGAGGGGTCCCAGACTGCGAGAGGTTGCAGGCCTGGCTGAGGGACCCTCCCCCGCTCAGTGCATGAATCTCGTGCACCAGGCCTCTAGTAATATAGAAAAGGAATTAGTCTTGTTCTGTGTGTTACTGAGGGTAGAATTAAATTCAATGGGTAGAAGCTACGAATTTAATATGACAATATTAATACAACAATATGAGGTTGAAATTTCCAGCAGTGAAAGGTATCTAAAATATACAATGGACAGCTTGAAGAAATTGTGAGTTCCAGTATCTTAGGTATTTAAGAATAGGCGGATGGCCCACTGACAGGAGTGCAGGGGTAGTGGAGGTGGTGATGGGACCATGGGCTCACCTACTCATTCACTATTTACTATGTACCTCCAGTATCCCAGGTGCCCTATTACACCCACATTTTATGGATATACTAGTGAGCAAAACCAAAGACCCTTCTCTCAAGGAGCTTGTGCCTAGTGGGAAGAGACAAATGTGAATCAAATAATCACAGAAAAATATATATTAATAACTACTACCGACAAAAGTGTTGAGATGGAAAGCCACATGGAATTTAAAGAGCTGGTATTAAAAGAGTAGTTTGACCTTGTTGGAACGGTCGGTCAGAAAAGACTTTGATGAGGAGCTCTCAACTGAGCTGAGATCCAAAACAGGAGTGGGAGTAGAGAAGCTTGTTCCAGGCAGGAGAGCAGACGGTCAGTGCAAGGTCCTATCACGGGAAGGACTGGATACCTTAAGGTCCCTTTCTTTTTAAGGTTTTCATTGATTTATTGAACAGGTAATACACAAATGGAACAGAAGTCAAAGGTAGGAAAAGGCACGGAAAGTAAATCTCCCTTTCTGCTCTGACTCTGCAGAGACAGCAACTGTCTCCAGGCTTTGCTGATCCTTCTGGAGTTATTATTAGACACATCAACCAATGTTCCCTTTTCTTGCCTCTACAAAAATGTAGCACCCTGTACACCATGCTCCATCTTGCTTTATTCTCCACAGGGTAGATTTTGAGGCTCTTTCAGTAGTTTTAGAGCTACATTGCCATTTTTTAGTAGCCACCCTGCAATCCATTGAAGGAGGCACCATGGTTTATTTAACCTCACCTTTGCTGAAGCCAGTTGGGAGGATTGCAAGCTATGCAACAATGAGTATATCTATAATGCAAATTTTGGGGGTTTTCTTTAAATAATCCTTCATACCACTTCTGATCCCAAAAGTCATACATGCTTATAGGGAAATATTTAAACATTGCAGAAATACATTATGCAGAATGTGAAAGTACCCAAGAATCCCACCTTCCATAAATAACCACGATGAATATCAGTTAGCTTAGATGATTTCTAATCTAGAGTAACTGTGAAAGAAGGGACGAATGGCACAAAAAGCGGATTGTAGATCCAGAATATATGGTTGGGACTCCTATAGGGAGAAGTTGCCAGAGATACTGATGCATTCCTTTGCTGTATTTAGGGTTTTTAACCTGGTCTCTGCACATTGCTTCCGGATATAGATTAATTTATCAACGTATGTGAATTTTCCAAAGAAGGAATCTAGAGCTTTCATCAGATTCTCAAAGGGGTGTATGACCTCTAAAAGTTAAGAGTACTTACGGAGAGAGGCCAGCAGGTAAGATTTATTTTTGTTTAAAAGTGATATTAATCTTGGCAGAGGTTTCTTCCAAGAGTTCTGAAATTCTTGTAGGATTTGGACACATTTGTTAGCCTCATCTATACAGTAGGAATAATAATAGTAACTCATTACTATAGGGTGGTTGTGAGGATTAAATAAGTTAATACTTATAAGCGCTTAGAAAATTTTCTGTCAAATAACAAGCCTTACATACGCATCTATACAGTAAGTATGCCCAACCCCAAGGAGAAACCCAGGTCCCTCTGTGAAGACAGGCAGCCTCTTGGCAAGGAGCTCAGACCTCCTGAATGATTTCTAACACAGAACCTTCCCCAGGGCCACCTGTGACCCATAGCTGGGATCGGTGTATCTAGGTCATTGAGGAAGCAGCTAGGAAAGAGGATGTTGAAGCACTGCAGTAAAACTCCGTGGTAATTTTACAGCTGGCAAGGACAGCCTTTCATGGTTAAAAAAATTCACATTAGCCCTGGCTGGTTTGCCCAATGGTTAGAGTGTCATCAGCCTGAGCACCAAAGGGTCACAGGTTTGATTTCTAGTCGAGGGCACATACCTTGGTTGTGGGCTCGATCCTCAGTGTGGGGTGTGCAGGAGGCAGCCAATCAATGATTCTCTCTCATCATTGATGTTTTTATCTCTCGCTCCCTCTCCCTTCCTCTCTGAAATCAATAAAAATACATTTAAAAATAAAAAAATAAAAATAAAAACAATGGAAAAATATCCTCAGGTGAGGATTTTTTAAAATGCAAATTATATAGGATAAAAATATGCATACATATGCCATATTTCAGTAAGAAATGATTTAATTTTCAACTGAGAGATTTTTTTTTTCTAACAGCAAAAGAAGGAACTACCTCTAAACCAAAATATCTGAAAATTCACAGTTAGGATATGTTACCAGCAGGAATTCTGATTGCCTTACTCTTTCCTCACCACTAGCCCATCGCCAAAAATATATATCCTATCTAATAAAAGAGTAATGTGCAAATTGACCATCACTCCAACACACAAGATGGCCACCACAAGATGGCCTGCAGGGGAGGGCAGTTAGAGGTGACCAGGCCAGCAGGGGAGGTCAGTTGGGAGTGACAAGGCCAGCAGGGGAGGGCAGTTAGGGGGGACCAGGCCTGCAGGGGAGGACAGTTAGGGGCAATCGGACTGGCAGGGGAGGGCAGTTAGGGGAGACCAGGCCAGCAGGGGAGGGCAATTTAGGGGCAATCGGGCTGGTAGGGGGAGCAGTGAGGTGTCGATCAGGCTGGCAGGGGAGTGGTTAGGGGCAATCAGGCATGCAGGCGAGTGGTTGGGAGCCAGCAGTCCTAGATTTTGAGAGGGTTGTCTGACTGCCCTCAAGGGGTCCCAGATTGGAGAGGGTGCAGGCTGGGCTGAGGGACATACACATACACACACACACACCCACACACACACACACACACACACACCCGTGCACGAATTTCATGTACCGGGCCTCTAGTATATATATATATATATGTGTGTGTGTATACACACACACATATACACACATTCATATTTATGTATATATATAATATTATTTATAGAATAATTCAATTTAATTATGTTATCTAAAGGCACATTAATATTTCAGAGACTTGAGGACTGCTGGAAAAGCACCTGCACACTGGACTCCCCGGCCCTTTATTTCTCCCTCTGTCTCCCATGAGGTGCAGGGGGCCCCAGCCCTGCACTGACTGAAGTCTCAGCAGGGGTAAGATCCAGTTCTGCCTCTGCTCATCACCTGGTCTGTGCCAGGATCCTCTCATGAAGCAAAGAGAAATCCCATGGAGTCCCTGCCTGTTATCGCTTTTCTGTAAAATAAGATGCTTGCCTTGGATGACCATTCCCAGCTCTGAGTTCCGTGATGTTGAAGTAAAACCAGGCCATCGTTTGCAACACAAAATTCTTCAGAAATACTTATCAATCGCCTTCCTGATGATCACATTGCTGCATAAACCCCATCCCCTCCTTGTACAGTGCTCCATGATACCAAGAACTCATCACACCAATTATAACCCCATCCTCATCTTTACAGATAAGGAAACTGAGTCTTAGGAAGATTAAAGGTGGCAGAGCAAGGACTTGAACCAGTCTGACTTCCGGCGAGGACTCTTTCTGCCCACACCGCCACTCCACTTATGAAATGCTACTGGGCATGGACCCTGCTGTGTGTCCAAGACTTCCCTCCCTCCCTCATGGACAGGCTCAGTCCTTCATGCTTCCTTTATTGTAACCACAGCATCCAGCACACATCTGCTTCTCGCTGGCGCAGGCCGCATCCCATATCGGTCTGGCTGGCCTGGGAGGCCGCTCCTGGCCAGGCCGCGTGGACAGGCTAAAAAGGATCCTGCCTGCCTGCTTCCTAGGCCCCTGCCACCTGCCATGGCAGGACGCAGAAGTCCAGAGTTCTTTGTCCATGTTATCCCAGCATCAGCATCAGGCCCTGAATTGTTCATTTGAAACTCCCTGAAGGAAGCTTCTTATCATTTGAACTTGTTCTCTTTTAGGTTTTGATCTCAGCAGAGATGAATGGGTTACTTAGAGTGCCTCTGTGTGTGTGGCTCAGAGAGACCTGCCGCCAGGGCTGCTGGGCCGGCCCCTCACCTCTGCCCTGCAGGAGGCGCTCCCGTCCTGACCCACCTGAGGCCAGTCCCCGTGGGATATTCCCAATAATCACAATAACAAAAGGTATTTGTTTTGTTTCTTTTATTTTATTTATGGTAGTGGGAATATTTTTCAAAGCACAGCCATACTCAAACAGGTTGGGGCAGGTGTGACTGACCCTCCTTTATGGCTGAGAGAAGGAGGATTAGGCATGGGAACGCAGGGCTCATAGAGCTATTAAGTTGCAACATTGAGACAGGAATGCAGATCTCCCCATACCAGACCCCATGATGTCTGCGTTCTATCAGCCTTAGACCACCCTGCAGGGCCGGCCGGGTTTATCTTGGAGACGCTTCTGGCCTTTGGTGATCCAATGCCCTTGAATAAGCAGGCAGGAAACCCCTGCCTCATCATCAAGCTCAGACCTGTCTTCCCCGGGTGAAAGGCACAAGTTCTGAAATTTTCCTCTTCTCCATCTACCTCCTCAAATCTCTCACTGTCTTTCTATAAACAGATCACAGCTCCAAGGGGAAAGGGATGGGATTAAATGCATTTGCATGTAGATGTGAATTAATGAATAATTATTTAATGTGCTTGTCAGGGATACTTGCAGACTCCCCAGACATTGGCCCCTGGAAAGATGGAATTTCAGGAACTATTTCTAGACACACAAGATACATTGCAAGGTTTCTGCTGGCCTCTTAAACACCACTCTCATTGCCCCACGGTAGGGATGCCTGGGGGGCCTGGGAAGCGGTTCTCGGGCCCAGCACATCCTTTCAGTTCTGAGCCCATGAGCAATGACAGCATGAGAAGTAGGCAGGATGCAAAAGAGCTGTGACCCATTCTAGTACCAACAATGAATTAGCCTGTGAGACATGACTGCTGAGCACAAGACACTGAAGATCGGTCCCCACCGATGAGCCTGAGCCTCTGCCCTTGGCTGAGTTGTCCTAGAATTACTCTGTGTACCCACCACTGTGCCGTCCAAGGGGGTAAGGTTCTTCTCCTGTCCCCTGTCTCCCTCACTCCCTACCCTGCTTATTCTGGAAGCCCAGCCACACTTCTGCAAGGGAACGCAAGATAATCTACTTGGAGACTCTGGGGCTCACGCCAGGCTGCTAACTTGTCAGCAGGAATTTTGGGGCTCCACAGCTGACATAGTCCCCCAGTCAGAAAGCTAAGAGTCCCCATATTCCTTCTCCCCGCCCACCACTATTATATGACTTTCCACACCATCTCCGAGCCTCCTGCTCCCCTCCCCACTGTGTTTGAAATGCACACCTCAGAAGTAGACTCGTCTTCTTTCAGTTTCACCCCACTTTGATCTCCCTTCCACGCTAGGAGGCCTGCCACTAATGTACCATCAGAAGCCCCACTATCCATGGGAACATGCCTGCTGCCCTTCACTGGGCACTGATCACAGCTCAGGCACGGTGTCAAGTGCGTGGCTGGGGTTATCTCACATAATCCTCCTCACAAACTAATGATGTAGGTATTAATGTGTTATTACCATTTTTACATGTGAGGAAACTGATGCACAAGCAGGTTGAGTAGTTTGTCCCAAATCACTCAGCTGGAAAGTAGAAGAGCCGGTGTGTTCTAGCTAATACAATGCTTCAGTTCATAGCCCGGTGCTTTTATTTTTGCAAGCTGTCAAATAAATTTATTGAAGTGGAATGAGGGGGGTCAAGCAGAAAATGCATTAACTATTTCAGTAAATCTTTCCAAATTGCCCACCAAAATGACTGTACAAATTATAGCACCATGAATGTCCTTGCCAATACTCTATATCTTCAATCTTCTCTCTGTGTCGATGTGATAAGTAAATGATCTTGTTTTAACTTCTATTCTTTAGTCAGTGGTGAGGTTGAGCATATTGTCATGTTTATTGGCCAGTTATAGTTGTCTGCACAGCTATAAATGTTAGTAGTTTTATTAATCAGAACTGATTTTCCCCACAACATCTGCATTTCCTTTATTCCCTGTTAGTTGACGGCAGGATCATCCTCCAGTTACTGAAAACAGGAATAGACTTTGGTACTTCTCTTCCCCTTTCCCTCCACAGCTGATCAGTCAAGTAGCAAGGACTCTGCCTCATGAATGCCCCTTGGATGGACTCCTGGTTGCCCCCATGGCTTCCCCATGGCCTCCCCATGGCCTCCCCATGGCCTCCCCATGGCCTCCCCATGGCAGTCCCTCAGCACGACTCTTGCAGAGTCCTTGGGTGCTGTTGCTGAGCCAACTACCATACAGGTCTTGCCCAACATCATCCCTAGAATCCGCAGAGGTGGGTGCTGGTATCCCTATTGTACACGTGTCCCTTCCCCCACTCTACCTTCCCCGCCACGCGAGGATGCCTTTCCTCAGCCCCTTCTCCGTTGTCCTGGGCAGCTCCCTCTCCTGGCCTTCTGGTTTCTACCTTCTAGAGGCCTTCCCACATGGCTCCATTTCTGCGGTAGACTGCCTCACTGCTGGCCCACTTCAACCTCCCAGGACCCAAGGAAGCCCCTGCGAGGCCAGAGCGCCATGGCAAGGCCACCTCGACCTACAGCTCAGATTGTGACCCAGCCCCTCCTGGGCTCTGACCACCTTTCTTTCTCTTTCTAACTCTGGCTGGCTCCTTCTTTTCCTTCTGTACCTAATCACTTCTCCCTTTTGTTTGTGCTCCCCACTCTACTGCTCTTACTTTCCTGCTATCTCTGCCTTACAGCCTTTCTTCCTCCGTGTTTCTCCACTTGTTTCTCGGTCATTCTTCTCTGGCCCCAGTCACTTAATCGCCTTCTTGCTTCTCCCCAGAGAGAACAGGATCTCGAGGCCCAAGAAAGAGGTGGGAGGGAAAGGCACCATCGATCCTTCACTGAGGGCAGAAAACAATGGCTACTTTCCCTTGTGCCACCTCTAGGGATAAGCCAGCAAACTCAGTTGCCCCTCTACCTTCCCTAGAGCCCTGCCTGCTGGCCCTGAGGCTCGCCTGTTACCATAAGTCGGACCCTCTGTTCTCACCAATACCCTGAGGTGGCTCTTGGCCCCATTCCTGAAACTAGCCAAAATGACCTTTGTCCCTGAGCACCCCTGCTGTGGGGAACCCCCGGCCACCACACCCGCTTCTCCACCCCAACCCTAGTCCTAAGAAAGTCCAGGACTTCCCCGGCAATCTGCACCCACTCCTGCCTGGAGTCCAGGCTTTCTCAGAAAACCTTTCAAACAGCACCCCGGAAACTGGCCTCACTAGATAAGAACCTCCGAGATTTGTCAGATAAACCTTTAGACCTTTATACCATAGTATCTCTAACCTTCCTCAGAGAGAAGCGGACTTTCATTATGGTGCCAACTTTTAAAAACTTTCTTAAATACATATAAGGTAAAGAACAGGGGAGTCTGGGTGATGCTAAGAAATGAGGCAGGTGGGTTGGAGTAAAACGGGGTTCTTCCTGCCTGGGCCTGGAGCAGATTCTGTGGGCGCGAGGGGCTGTTTCTGGGGAAAGCAAGGCATCAAATGGAATCCAGCAAACTGAGATCCGATCCCTGGCTCAGAATCTTTGGCGATCCTCCACCCTCCTAAGCTCAGTCCTGCTTTAGTGAGCGTGTCTGCAGCCAAGTGAGCTGGTTTAGAGAAAACCCATCAGGTCCTTCTGCGGGGCGTTTGGGGGGGTGGAGGGGGGAAGGGTGAGGACCCTGCCTGCGCTCAGACTCCCTTCCGACCTGCAGGGGCAGGGGCTGCCAGGGCCCTCCCCAGTCCGGAGCTCCTACCCCGCCTCTCCCTGCAGCTGAGCACAGTGGGCATCTTCAAGCTTTGGAGCGCCCACAGGGAGGATGCACAGCACCCACCTCTTCCTGCCAAACAGCTGTCCCGTGGCCTCCTTGTTCCTGCCTTGGCTCAAGCCTGTTTAGATCAGGTTTCCTTTCTGTTATGGATGCGTTTACTCTCAGTTTGGTTGACTTTAACTGAGGTTTGGATGTTTAAAAACAAAGCCAACATCTGTTTTGTGCTTCTCCGTTTTAAGCCTCTGCAGCTGGCTCCTGTTTGCACCAAAGTTACAGGGTCTCCTCCACACAGTGTTTCTAGAGGGGCCCTTCTCAAACGTGGGGGTGCCCCAGAACCATCTGGGGTGCTCGTTAAGCATGCATATTCCTGGGCTGCTTCCCACACCTGCTGAATCAGAATCCCTGGGTGGGGAGACCAGGTATGTATATTTTTAACAAGTTGCCCAGGGAAGCAAGACCAAACCAGTGACTCCTGGGGAGGGGGGGTGAGAATGTGGGCTCTGGATAGGAGGCGTGGGCTGTAATCCTGGTTCTGCTGCATGACTGCAAGTTACTTAACTGCTCTGAGCCCAGTTTTCTCACCTGTAAGTTGGGGCTGGTAGTACCTCCCTGGGGATTGTTCAAAGGAATGGACAAGGGAATGTGTGCAAATCACTTCTGGGACAGTGCTTCACGCAACAAGTGCTTAATACAATTATTCTCAAGCCCCGATGTGGTGGGGCATGAGCTCCCAGGGTCTTGTCTGCTATGATTAGGGGCTTTCCTTATCTGAGCGGGGTCCTTGTGAATGTGACTGAGCAGGGCTGGAGGCAGGAGTGACGAGTCCTGCTGTATTTTATCCTCCACCGATGGGCAGCTCCTCTGGGCAGGGTCTTGCTCTGGCCTCTGCAACCCTCCCGACCCCTAGCAGAGGGCACGGATGGGAGCTCAGGAAAGTGAGTTCAGTTGCCCTGGCCCTTTCCTCCCACCAGCCCAGGCCAAAGCATTTCTCTCTCAGTATTTGGATACTGAACAAAGTCCCCATAGACCCTTTATTTCTGCCTCCTCCTGGTCCAGTCACTCTTTGCCCCTCATCCCATAGTAAACTCCTGGATCTGTATTTGACAATCATGCCTGGCACAGGCTAAGCACCTCACATACATCTTGCCAGCAACTCCCCCAAACAGGTCATGTCATTATCCCCATTTTCAGCCAAGAAAGAATGTTCAGAAAAGTCCTGCCATTTGCTCAAGTCCTGGGTGAGGATTTGAACCCAGGGCTTTGAACCCAGTGTCTACCCTTCATCACCCCGGTCCTCTGAGCAGGCAACTGCCTCTGTAATCCCTTGCAGCATGTGGCCAGGGAGCTGCACTACAGGGTGTCACTACAGGACACTGTCTGGGCCTCAGCTTCCTCATCTGTAAAAGCAGACTCATAATCTGACCTACTCATGGGCTTGTGTGCGGATTCTATGTAGGGCTTACCTCAGTGCCATCCCTAGTCATTTATGATGTCATTTCTATATGGCAGGATAATCTATAGGGTCATAATGATTATCCTACAACTTCCTCTCTTAAGGCGTAGTCTGTGGGCCAAATCTGCCCTATTACATGTTTTTGCTTGGCCCGGGAGCTGGGAGTTGTTTTTTTACATTTTGAAATGGTTGAAAAAATATAAAAAGAATAATGATGTTTCATGACATCTAAAAATTATATGTAATTTAAATGTTAGTGCCCCCCGAATAAAGTCTTATTGAAATATGTCATGATCACACATATTGTCTGTGGTTACTTTCACTCTACAATGGCAGAGTTGAGTAGTTGCAACAGACTATACGGTTGGCAAAGCCAAAAATATTTATGATCTGATCGTTTACAGAAAATGTTTGCCAAATGTGTGCATAAAGGGCTTATTCTGAAGGCTTCTGCACAGTCCTAGCCTGCGCTGTAAGTAAGAAGGAGCTCTTTGAACCTGAGCCCCTGGCAGTAAACAGAGCAGCAAGGCTCCCATGTAACTGCAGACCCCGCTGGAAGAGGCGGGTGATGGCGTGTTGCCATATTTAGGTTTGGGACACCACGAGGC
This sequence comes from Myotis lucifugus, assembly GCF_000147115.1. Lineage (NCBI taxonomy): Eukaryota > Metazoa > Chordata > Mammalia > Chiroptera > Vespertilionidae > Myotis > Myotis lucifugus. Next base: position 125,869 of record NW_005871252.1, read on the forward strand.
AGAGGATGAGGTGAAAAGAAGACAAGGTGCTTAACTGGGACTGAGACCCACCATCCTTGCCCAGCAGACACACTTCGTCACCTGGCTTCCAGAACTTCCCAGCCTGCCTTGCGTCCAGCGGGGCCATGCGATTTTCCTAGACAAGGACCTGTTCGAAGAGTGGCACAGCTTCCAGATCACTTCCTTAAAAGGAGCTAGCATGTGCTCCTCACCTCTTGGCGCCTTTCTTTACCCGGTTGCCTGGGAGATGGCTGGAGTCCTAACATCCATTTGGACCCTGGAGATAAGAACCACTTCCTAAGGATGGCAGAATAGTGATCTGGAAGTAGGCTGGACCACAGGGACTCTGAGGACCAGAGCCACCGCTCCAACTGAATTGCTTGCCTTTACACTTACACATGAGGAAGGAAAAGACAACAATTTTTGTCTTGAAGTCGCCATTATTTTGGAATTTGTATTCTGAGTCAAAGTTAATCCTGATAGTTCTCACGGTGTCTTTTGGTGAAAACTTCCTCTTTTCTTCCCTTTCCAATGATCCTTGACCTTTATTTTAACAGGGTTTCCCTCTATCAAAGTGTGGGGAGCTACGGGATTGGGGGGCAGCCATCCTTGGTGAATGAAGGGGTAGTGCCGGAGGGAGGTGAGGGGCACAGGCTTGCTAAGGGCCCATGGGCCGACTTCTGTACTTAAGTCCCTCAACCTGGCCAAGGAGAATGATGGTAGTACCTTCTCTCAGCTTAGCCCTGAGCCCGGAACATACAAAGAAGTTTTGGGTTATTTATTTTAATTTATTTTTTAATGTGTTTTATTGATTTCCAAGAGGAAGGGAGAGGGAGAGAGAGAGAGAGAGAGAGAGAAACATAATTGATGAGAATCATTGATTGACTGCTTCCTGCATGCCCCCTACTGGGGATGGAGCCCACAACCTGGGCACGTGCCCTGACCAGGAATCAAACTGTGACCTCCTGGTTCATAGGTCGACACTCAACCACTGAGCCACACCAGCAGGCAGTTTTTATTTATTTTTATTTTCTAAGCTAACTATTTTCATTACCATCATCATTTATCCTCTGATAGTTACACAAGTACTGAAGGCAAGCATTGCCTTTATTAAATGGAGAACTGGTCATTCCCCACTACTTTAAATCTTTTGTTACCCAACATATTACATTGCCAGGAAAGCAAAGACCTTAGTCCAGCCCCAACCCCCTCACAATCTGGCTGAAGCCAACCTCTTCATCTCCCACCTCCCTCTCCCCACTGGAGGTAGCTACAAACATTAGCTTTCCAGTGCAGTTCCCACAGGGTATTGTATAGGTTGACCACTAGAGGGACCCCTCTCAAAGTTAACAACCAGAATGAATGCTTGTGGGGGAGGGGGGAGCTCAGGGGTGGGACGTGGGTGGGTGGGTGGGGGAGTTCAAGGTTTGATTCCCAGCTTCCTCACCTAAGAGCAGGTGTGGAAGATGCTGAGCTGGGGCCCCTGGTGTTTACTCAGGCAGGCTGAATCAGGCCCTCAGAGGGGGAGGAAATGAGGGGTGGAAATGTGGAAGGGAGCGCAGGAAAATCTGGTCCAGATCTCCCTGGCTCTCCTCACACCATACAAATTCAGGGAGTGAATAGATTACGATATATTTTTTGAGTTGGGCTCAAATCCTCTGCTTTTCAAACTCAGAAACTCAGGAATCAAATAGATTCAGATATCATAATATCCTTCCCTATCTAAATTCATTTTCCAAATGCAAAAAATTAAATGGATTAGGATCCTGAGGAATATTTCATTTATTGATGAGAGAGAGAGAGAGAGAGAGAGAGAGAGAGAGAGATTTGTTGTTCCACTTAGTTATGCATTCATTGGTTGATTCTTGTATGTGCCATGACCGGGATGGTACCTGCAACCTTGATGTTATCAGGATGATGTTCTAACCAACTGAGCTATCTGGCCAGGGCAATGAGGGATATTTATACTCTATATTTTAGGAGGAAAAAATACATTGAGATGTAAGATACTAAAATTTTCTATTTGATAATGTGTCAGTATTTTATAAAAATATAATTATTAAGCTTATAGAATTAATACATTTATTACTTAAGAGTCACATTTATTGAAATATTGCATCTTTTAGGTTGCTTATATATTTTGTTCCATAAAACCAGAATGATGACAAAGTGATTTATACTTGTCATTGTTTTCATGACCACGTTTAACTACTATAGGACCAAGTTGAATTTCCTCAAACTGGTGTTCAAAACCCTCAATAATATTACCCACATTTTCCTTTCCAGCTAAACAGTCTTACCACCTGCCCACATATGCCTGTTCATTTCTTGCCTTTGCTATCACAGTTCTCCATACTAGAAACTCATCTTTCCTCTCCTTTGCCTTCCAAATATAATCCCTTCTTTATAGAGAAAAAATTGCTTTTTTTCTACTGTAATTCTCAGAATGTATGCCACAGACTTTAACACTGTAGAATATACTCTATTTGTTTTCTGAAGCTGCATGTGCACAAGCCTCATTTATTATCAAAAATCCTAAGCTACTTACAGATGAGGACTGGGCCATTTTTCTTTTCTTCTTAAATTCTTTATTCAGGGTCAGGCCAGTAGCAGACTTCCAATAATATCTCAGAATCACAGCTAAATTTTCCACTTGTTCAAAGGCTACATTTGACTTAGAAGTGCACCAGGAGCAAATGTGAACCAGAGATAGTAAAACCCTGCGAAATGCAATTTCCTGTTTTGTGTGATGCTGGAGCTGAATATTTCTACTGTATCTCCTAGGAAATAGAGAATGAATCAAAGGTGAAAGCTGTAAAAAAGCCAAACTGAGTGGCTGCTAATGCCACAAAAATAAAGGGCAGGTTTTTCTAACTGTAGACCCTCTCTCCCCACCCCCTCCGCCACACACACAGACAGGTCGCAGAGTCAGACCAACCTTTCCATGCTGAGCACCAGGTGAGTCCACAGCGTGCCTGCACCTGCACAGGTGTAGCCTCTCATCCCACCCTTTGCTTCTCTTGACCTTTCAACCCTCTGCAGGTGGGAGGCTGACTGAAGGGGCTCTCGGAGCAGGCAAGGCACAGGGCAGAAGCGGAGCAGAGTTTGCCATCCCAAGCGATGCCTTTCAGGGGATTATTTTAGGCTGGTTATTTTAAGCAACAAGACTCAGAAGGAACCTTTGACCTTCCCGCCTACCTGCCCAAAATAATTTAGATGGAGGACCCGCCCCAGGAAGGGAGCTACTTTGTAGATAATGAGTGTAATGTGAACTCGGTGTGACAGGCAGGAGGCACCCAGCACGGCCTCTGATCAAGGTCCTCTCTGGGTCCCATTGTTAAGGAAGGCCCAGCAAACATTGTTTACCAAACATTTGCTTTTCCATCTCTACTCGAATTGCCTTTCTTCCCTTTGATGTCCCAAACCACAACCCCCCTCCTACCCTCTCTCCTTAGCTCAAGTGGCCTATAAGCCTCAGTCGCCCAGTTTGTCCCATGTTCTCAGAACCCCGCCAAAGGAAGGGAGAGACTGAAAGGAGAGTGATGAGCTAGCTATGTGGTGCGATGGAATTCCACCAGGTATGTATTTAACTCAACAAATTCCATTTCTGTGCTAGAAGCTGCAGGAGCGGGCGGAGCAAGAGCCAGTGTGAGAGGAAAAGCCCCAGTGCCCCTCCCCTTGTTGTTGTCCCCTGACCTCAGCCACACCCTTGAAGACAGTCCTTCCTTTAAGCGCTGGTTAACGCTCTTCATGCCTTGCCTTTTGTTCCTTGCTGGGACCCTGACCCAGACAAAGGTGAGGGTAATTGGGACCGGATGTGACAATGGCATCCAATGCATTTAGAGGAAAATATTACCCCCAAATTTGAAGGTAGTATTTTTAGTTAGAGCAGTGGTTCTCAACCTTCCTAATGCTGCGACCCTTTAATACAGCTCCTCATGTTGTGGTGACCCCCAATTTCATTGTTACAAATTGAACATAATTAAAGCATAGTGATTAATCACAAAAATGTATTCTGTTTTATGTTTAAAATATTGATTTCTTAGTTTGGGGTTGGAAAAGTGGGGGGTGTCTTATATATGGGGGCATCTTACACACAGAAAAATATAGTATATCATAAAAATTTCCATTTCACAAGCCAGTAGTAATTTTTTTCGTTAAAGTTATTTTTCATGGTTATAAGTATATGTTTTTATTTTTTGGAAGAAGTGTTCTTGAAGAAAGCTAGACAAGTCTGTTTTCTCGCAGAGGCTCCAAGCCAGCTACAGAACAGCTCTTAATGGGGTGGGTGAGAGCAAGCAGTCTGGGGTCAGAGGGAGCTAGCTTTGAATCCCAGTTCTGCCATTTGGGGCTGTGTGTCCTTGAGTAATTTATTTAACTTCCTTATCAGTCAGGAAAATAGAAACCCACTGGCTATTTTACCAGAGAGAATCTAATATAGGGAATTGGTTAAATTGGTGCTGGAGGACAACAAAAGCAAAAAGGCAACACGGTACAAAACTGCAGGAAGCAGCTATTCCCCCCGGGGGAGAAGAGGAGACAAACAGAAGAAGCTGGGATTCTCGGAATCTAGAAGCTGCCAGGAGAGACCTTGTGGAGCAAGAGCCCAGATCTTTGAAGTGGAAGGCTATTGCTGGTAGGATGTCAATAGGAACAGGAAGCAAAAGCAAAGGGGCAAGTCCCTTCTCCCTCCTCCTGGCACCCCCTGTTGGCAGAGCCTGACCAGGCAAAGTGAGGTTTGCAGAGTCCCAGACAGGGCAGTATAGAGGGTGGCTGTGTAGCCTGACGCCTCCCTAAGCTTCAGCTTCTTCAACAAGGAATTAGAAACGATAAGAGTACTTACCCCAAAGCTTGTTATGAGAATATAAATGAGATAATGAATCTATGAGTTCAGCCCAGTGTCTGGCAATTAGCAGTGGTCCATTTTGGGTGGCTTACTGTTAATAAATCACATTAAGGTCAAGACATATGCCTACGAAATCAGCGTCAGGGAATAACTGAGACATTTATTTTGCATGCAAATTGTTTACTCACATGTGAGGGAGTCAGCTGTTAGGGGAGAGGGGAGGAGGGGATGGGATGGGACGGGATGGGATGGGAGGGTAGAATGGGGAAAACTGCCTAAGTCTGAGAACAGCGCTTCTTGCTTGTTTGCACCTTCTGGGTGCACTGCTTACCTGGCAGCTAGCAGAGGCAACGCTGGGCATTCTTCTTTGAGGAGGCTGACTAGGGGTATCAGTTTATGGATTTTTCAGAATACCCCAAGAGCTTGGCTGTGAGCACTGGCAGATGGGTGTGCCAGCACCCTTCTGTGGGCACCACCACCCTTGCTAGGCAAGGACTGCACTATTTCCCGCTTTGGGAGGTCTCGCAGGGTCAGTGCTTTAGCCTGGGTCTCCCCAGTCATTCTCAGTCTGAGCTGACATTGACATTGCCTGGGGAGTTTTGAGAAACTAATGCCAAGCTCCATCCCCAGAGATGCCGGAGTAATTGATGATGGGGTGGTGGCTGGGCATCAGGGTTTCTGAAAGCTGCCCAGGTGACTCTGAGGTGCAACTGGGATCAAGAACCACTGGTCTAAGCAAACAAATCAATTTGTTCACATCAACTTAGTTTTTCAAATATGGCCAGTTTAATAAAGAAATGATTGGTAACAGGTCAAATTTTTAACTTAATAAAAAACAAATTTTTTTTGAAAGAACAACACACTTTACGAAAACAGGTCAAAGTAAGAAACAAGTAAACACTGAGGGGTTCAGCTCAGGCCTCCCTGAGACGTGCCGCTTTAGCCTGTGAGGTATTTTGAGCTGAAGGCAGTTGAGACCTTGCGGCCTTGCCCATAAGAGTGATGGCCAGAGACCTGTCTATATGGCAGGGCAAACTTCTAATTACTGAACATCTGCTCTTACCGTCCTGCAAACGACTTTTCTCCCCTCTGAAGCTTCAGGTAGCTTATCTCATTCCATAACTCAGGATGCCATACACACCCCATTTGCTCTTTCTGTCTCTGAACCTCTCACATATGTGGGTCTCTGATTCTCTCATGTATGTGAGTTTCCTGTACGTACATACGTAATTAAATTTTGTTCTTTCTCTTATTAATCTGCCTTATGTTAATTTAATGATTAAATTCGCTAAAAGAACCTAGAAGGGTAGAGAGAAAAAATTGGCCCCCATAACATTAAGGGCCCTTTCCTAGATCTATTGAATTAGAATTGTGGTGATTTGGTTGGGAATCTGGAGTTTTAAAAAGCACCCCAGGTGATTCTGGTGATCTGCCAGAGTGGGAAACCCTGCAGGTAAAGTACAACTCATTAACTTTTCAAAAATTCCTCTGGATATTAATATCAATCTTGGCTTATCTTGCCCTGGTGTTGGATCTGGGCTTAATTAAAGTACCTCTTCCCCCAATGCACTCTGCTTCTTTGCCCAAAATCCCTTTGACTTCAAAATCCTACAACTTTTTATAATTGCTGGCTGTGCATGCTTCACTAAAGGAAATATTTCCATGGTGGCCTTTACTCACACATGAGGTTGAAGGAATTAGAGCAAATTTCAGCTCCTCAGGGACCCAATTTCTCCCCAACTGCAAGTGCTTAGGGTTAGGTACAGGATCTGGTGACTTGAACAATGAACAGTGAAATCCTGGAAAATGACCCTATTTGGGGGAGTCAGGGAGATCGTGCTGAGGAGGGGAAGGTTGACCTAGCCCCACCCCTTTGATTCTGAGTTGAAGAAGCCAACATCCCAGCTGTGCCTTTATTCATTAGTGAGGGAAGGGATAAAAAGCATTGTTTCCCGCCCGGCAGGCATAGCTCAGTGGTTGAGCGTCTACCTATGAACCAGGAGGTCACAATTCTCATCTGGGCACATGCCCGGGTTTCAGGTTCAATCCCTGTGTGGGGCATGCAGGAGGCAGCCGATCAATGACTCTCTTTTATCATTGATGTTTCTATCTTTCTCTCCCTCTCCCCTCCTCTCTGAAATCAATAAAAAAATATATTTTTGAAAAGCATTGGTTCTCAAATTGATGAAGTGAACTACACCAGGGCCATTTCAGGGCCAGAGGTTGCTGCATATACATTAGATGGCCTCCAGGGCTCAGATGGAGGCCCATCTACAGTCCCCTGATGACCGCTATGCATGTGTTTATGTTGGGTGTAGAATAGAGCAGCCCCACAGTGGGGTTCCTCACCAGGGGTCCTAATAACTTACAGCATGGGCTCAGTTGGTCAGTCAGAAGGCCAACATACACGAAAACACTTAGCTAGGTATAGAGCAATTCAATTTTGGACGTGTTAACAATTTCAAAACGAACCTCAGTCAGAATAGAGTTCTTTTCTTCTCTATCTTATGGACCAGTGTTGTGGGGGGGAAAAGTGGGGGGAAAACACATTAAAAATAGTGTGTACCATAAGATTCAATTCGTGCAGAAAAGTATTTTTAGGACTAGAAAAAGGCTGGGAGGATAGATTAAATAATGAAATGCTAATAGCAGTTATCTTTGGGTGGGAGACTTAAAAATAATGTAAAATTTCCTTTTTGTTAACCTACATTTTCTAAATTTTCTACCAAATATATTTACAGTAGTTCCCCCTTATCCATGGCTGGTACCCTATATATACTATGTTTTTTCTATACATACATGCATGCCTATGATAAAGTTTAATTTATAAATTAGGCACAGTAAGAGGTTAACAACAATTAATAATAAAATAGAATTATTATAATAATATATTGTAATAAAAGTTATGTGAATGTGGTCTCTCTCCCTTTCTCAAAATGCTTATTGTACTGTACTGTTCTTGTGATGAAGTGAGGTGATAAAATGCCTACATGATGAGATGAAGTGAGGTGAGTGATATAGGCATTGCGACATAATGTTAGGCTACTGTTGACCTTCTGATGACATGTCAGAAGGAGGATCATCTGCTTTGGATGACCCTAGAGATCATGGTTGGGGAGATTTAATATTTTCAAACTGCTGTTGGTCTCAGATAACTGTGAAAAGCAAAACCTTAGTGGGGGGACTACTATAGTTATCAAAATAAAATGTAAAAGGTATGATGATTGTCTTGTTTGTGAGCTATAGATGAGGTTGCTACTGAACATTAAACATTTCTTTCTCACAGTTCTAGAGGTTCAGAAGTCCAAAATCAACCTACAGATTCAGTGTCTGGTGAAGTCATCTTTCCAGTTCATTGAGAGCTGTCCTCTCGCTGTGTCCTCACATGGCAGAAGGGGCAAGGGAGTTCTCTGGAGTCTGTTTTTTTAAGGGCACTAATCCCATTCATGAGAACTCTGCCTTTATGACATAATCACCACCCAAAGGACCCACCGCCTAATACCATTACCTTTGGGGACTAGGTTCCTACATGTGAATTTTGGGGACCTAAACATTCCATTTATAGCAATGACTTTTTTTTTTTTTTTTTTTTTTTTTTTTTTTTAAATCTTATATATATATATTTTATTGATTTTTTACAGAGAGGAAGGGAGAGAGATAGAGAGTTAGAAACATCGATGAGAGAGAAACATCGATCAGCTGCCTCCTGCACATCTCCCACTGGGGATGTGCCCACAACCCAAGTACATGCCCTTGACCGGAATCATTACCTTTGGGGACTAGGTTCCTACATGTGAATTTTGGGGACCTAAACATTCCATTTATAGCAATGACTTTTTAAGGAAAAGTTGTGGAGAAGCAGGGTCTCATGTGGGTGGGGATAAGTACATTAGCAAACCAAGTCCCCAAACCAATGTGTCTTTGCACAGATATAAGATAAACTTGCACAATATATCAATATCTACTTGTTGGTTGAGTTATTTAAACCTATAAGAAAAAAATCAAATGAGGAAATTTATGAGGTACACATAATGAAATCATCCTTGAGTCTTTACTTTCATTTTTCACTTCGAAGTATCTCATAGACCTCTGCATATAGTCTTAGATAAAACACGTCTTCACTGTGTTATCCAATGAGGAAGAGACAGAAAATTTTTTAAGCGGTAGTCCTTCAAAGAGAAGGCTAATAAAATACAGCATAAGTTAAATATTTGTATCTTGGCAGGAGCTTTTATTTTCTGAAAGAAAAGAAAAACAGAACAAACCTTGTTCATTGTGACACTCCCCAAGTGAATTTTGATCTTCATTCCTCCAAGGAGAAAATTTCCACAGTTTAGTTCTCTCTCTATTACATGTGGAGGGCCTTTGATCTCCTCAAATCCATCCTTTAGGAATAGCCAACTAATTAATCTTCTCCCAGAAGCAGATGCTTTGGAGAAATGATAATTAGGAGGTGAGCAAAAAAGCTTTCATGTCAAATATTTCCTAATGAGTAAGAATGTTCATCTAACCTCAGAGACCTGAGCCAGACCCCAGAAAAGCAGAGCTCTTTCCATCCTAAGTATGATTTCACAAAGCTCGGCCTTTCCCTTTTCCATCTAAATTTCTCATATAATGTTACATTTTGCTAAACACTGGGTTTTTGAAGTGCTCTTTGTTTTGATTCATGGTTTGCGATCCTAATTGTAATAATTAAGACAGGCAACACCACGCTGCCAGATGAGAACGATCACATCTTTTACTCTACTTAATTGGGTGCATCTGCTAACCAGTTGGGTGGCCATGAGGTGAGGGGGTTTCTCCTCCCCTGCAAGGCCACAGGGTCCCCTCAAGGCCCAAAGATGGGGTAGGGGTGAGAGGGGGTTTCCAAGGGGAGGTCAAAAATTATGTCAACCTTACTGCATAGGAACTCCCTTCTAGCCTTCTGAACATTTTCAAATTAATTATTTTTTCATAGATAATATGTACATGAGGCACAAAATTCAAAAGGCACAATAGGATATACAGTGGTCCTAAATATATTTCATGCACGCACATCACATATGGCTGTGTGAGTATGCACTGCACTACTCCCATTGTTTACATTTTTATGTATTTATTTTTAAAAGATAAATTAGTTTGTCTTATATAAACAACATATCTCTTTGAGGAAAATACTGAAAAATTCAAAGCACATAAAAGTAATCTGTAATCCCAGCCAACTAGCAATAACATCTGCCTACATTTGGATGTGGTTCCTTTCAGTTCTTTTAAAAACACATACATTTGCTAAGTGCATCATATCACACAATTGCATTAACTAATTGCATTTCTACTACCATCTGCTAGCCACTTCGGCCTCCTCCAAAGCCCAGCCATAGCCAGGGCCCAGAGAAGGTTTCGTTTCATGCAAATGGAACAATTTTTGGATTGGGGCTGCCTGGGACAGTGAGAGTCCAACCTTTCCATGGTCATATCCTGTTATATGCTTTTCAGCTACAATCCTGTGGCTTGGCCAGGGGGTGGAGGTAGGGCTTCAGGTATGGTCAGGACTTTCTGGCAATGTTAAGCAACTTCTGGACGAAACCTATCCCCTGAGCTTCCTGGGGTTTTAAAAGGGAATGGTTGCCAAGTACCACACACCCAGGAAGCGGTTTTCATCTACTCACACTGAGGTGGAAACAAATGGACAATGCAATATTTTCCAAAGAGTGAAATTTATTCCAGATAAAAGAATGATCTTTCCTAATGTCCTGTTTTTTTATGTTAATGTAGGTTTTTCTTTTAGAAACAATGAAAGCTTAAATCCTATTTTCTTAAGATAGCAAAAAATAAGTTGCCAACTCTATATCAGTGCCCTAAATTATTTTTCAAATTTTAAAGTCCTGAGAAGTCTGCAAACCTCAGAGTCTTTGAATTCCATAGAAACCGCTGATTGAATGAAGCTGCCCCAGGAAAGGCTCTGTTGTGTATCCATTGGCCTGGCTCACCCAAGCTGCTCACTGTACCTTTGCCAAGCTAGTGCTCACAAAGCCAGTGGGTCGCTGACCCAATAGTATGCTGGCTCCCTGAAACACTACGGCTGAGAAAGGTATGCACATTTGCTGCAGTGACATTATTGCTTACCCCAAAGGAGGTGCTTTAAAGTCTCTGAATGGCTGATGAGAACATTATAAGCACTAGTATTCTCATTTTATGGAAGAGGAAATGAGGACTTTCCGAGATTAAACTGCCTGAAACCATACAGCTGCAGAGTTTAGATTAGAAGCCAGGCTAGCTAGATGCCAGAGACCTGACCTCACCCCTACACCACACCCCCATCACAGACCACCACTTGAGGACCCCTGACCTGGGCACTTTGGAAATTTCTTTACCGCCCTCTCTGGTCCCCCAAATCAAGAAAAACTGTTAATAGATACCACTTTGGTTGAGTCTAAGCCCCTTAGACCCAAGTCATAATGGTTCCATTTAAAAATCAAATTGAACAGAAATCACAAACAGCTAACCCAATTTCACACAGGCAGAGCAGATAAACTATCCCTGCTCACTCTCCGGTTCCCTTTCTGCCATTCCCCGCCCCCTCTAAATGTATTGGCTTACACCCTAACCAGCCTCAGTTTCATTTAACAGAGTCCCCAAGGCTGAGTAGTGAATGTTAATTCACAATCATATGTACATGCAAAACACACAGTTAAGTTCAGGCTTCTTGACCTGTAAGGTGCAAACAGATGACCCATAAATCTAGTAAACAAGCAGATCTGATTCAGTGGGGCTGGGGTGGGGCCTGAGAGTCCAAATTTCTGTTGCAGCTGGGCCTTGGAAGACGTATTGAGTGGTGAGACTTTAGAGAATACTAATTTTCCTAACGAGGTACTTTCTGACTGAGCACCACCCTAAAACCCAGGAAGATCGTCTCCCAGGCGCTTCACCGTAGCCTGCGGTCCCTCCTGAGCTTTGTGGAATGAGAGCCAGTGTGCACTGCACTCTGAAGGAGCGTGGACCCTCAGCCAACAATTGTGCAGTATCTTTTTATTTTACACTAGAGGCCCAACGCGTGAAATCTCGAGCAGAAGCCCGCCACTGCTCGCCTGCTGCCCCGCCTCGCTCACAGCCCCGCCCACCCGCCCACCACCCACCTTGCTGAGATCTGAGCCTATGGGCCATGGGGGAGGGACTGAGAGGTGCTCAATGCACCTCATGGTGACCGGTCATTTGGTCGTCCTGGTCATCATGGACACTGGCTTTTATATATATAGATAAGGAGACCTTCCTGGCTGTTGAAGCCACATCAACAGTTAGTTGTCAACTTGAATTCTATATAAAGATGGCTGTTTGAGGAACCTCCACTTTCTTGTTTGCCTCAAATACATAATTTAATTGCGAATTATGCACTTAATAAGAATGTGCAAGCTAGGCCTATCAATCTATGTAGTGGATTATAGTTTAGATTATATAAATTTCATATTTGCCCTAGGCCTGTGATCGGCAAACTGTGGCTCGCGAGCCACATGCGGCTCTTTGGCCCCTTGAGTGTGGCTCTTCCTAAGCCTTAGGAGTACCCTAATTAAGTTAATAACAATGTACCTACCTATATAGTTTAAGTTTAAAAAATTTGGCTCTCAAAAGAAATTTCAATCATTGTACTGTTGCTATTTGGCTCTGTTGACTAATGAGTTTGCCGACCACTGCCCTAGGCCTTATTTCTTTACTTAGGACCACAGAATTATATTCCACAAAGAACTGTAGAGAGCGTTGCGTATTACTTTACAGAAGAATTGTGGGCCAGAGAGAAGAGAGTTCCTGACTTGGCCAAGGAGACAGCATTGAAGCTGTGCCAATGATCTCAGCCCGAGGACTCTGGGCACATGGGCTGGGGCCCAACGAGTGTAGGGAATCTAGGACGCTTGAGCTCTCCACTGTCTGCACCCTTAATTACTTCCTATGAGGGACCTTGGACTTTCCCACCTCCACCTTCTCTGTGTACCTTTAAGAACCCACAGACTACAAGGAGTGGCAGGAATGGCACCTGCTCAGTGGTGAAGGTCAGGACAGTCAGGACACTCAGGACACTTTACCAAATAATCTCAGGCTTGGCTGCTCAGGCTGGTGTCAGCAGCTGGCATCTCTGAGGTCTCAGTGGTTGGAAAGGTAGGGGAAGAGGTACTATCCAGGGAGCCCACACTGACATCTAGGCAAGTAGAAAGCATACCTGAGGCTGGCTCACCAACTGCCCCCACGTTTTCACCTTGTGTACGTGAGCACGTGAGCAGTCGGTCTAAGGTGCTTCCACTTGTTTATGAATGAGTGATGGTATTCCGGTGGGTTCTGTGTTTAGCACCACATGTCTGGATATCTGGCAATTACTTTTAAGAATTTAGAAAAGAAAGTGCTTGAGCAAGAAAATTCCCTTATGATAGAAGCAACTTTCAAATAGTTTTTGCCTTCAGACTATTTTTCTCTTTATCAATTACATAATTAAGTGCCTGCTGTATGCAAAATAAACACAAGGCCTTCCTCCCTCCCTCCCTCCCTTTTTTCCTTCCTTCCTTCCTTCCTTCCTTCCTTCCTTCCTTGCTTTCCTTCCTTCCATCTTTTCTTCCCATCTCCCCATCCATCCATTCATTCATCCATCCCTAGGTAATTTGAAATTGATGAGCTGGGGAGCAACAGTTAACCTATATGAGATGCATGAAGCTACAATTTTTAAAGACTTAAAATTTAAGCATGGCCGTTGCAGCTCAGGTGGTTGAGCATCATCCCATGCACCATGAGGTCGCAGGATCAATTCCCTGGGTCAGGGCACATGCCTGTGATTTGGGCTCAAGCCCCAGTAGGGGTGTGCAGGAGACAACTGATCGATATTTCTCTCTCCCTCTCCCTTCCTCTCTTTCTAAAATCAATAAAAACATATTTTTAAAAAAGAACTAAAATTTAACAAAACATACTCAAAAGCTTTTCTCAAGGATATCCTGTGGAACACAGACTCCATAGGATGTACTGGTAAAACCAACCAAAGGAATAGGACCTGAGTTCTTAGTTAATTGAGGAAGTGTCCTAAATGTTGCATGAGAAACCTCTCTCTCATAGATTTACTGTGCCCATTAGTGTATTACCATCTCTGAGAAGTACCTCAGTAATGAAACATTTATATGTTGTTTCAATTTAAAATATGGTCTGCAGAGTTGGTCAGCTGAAGGTTTGAGTTATTTTCTTGTTGGTCTATGACAAGCACTGAAGCACACTGAGTAAGTGTTTAGAAATGTAGAGAAATTTGACAGAATAATGTAATGTTTGTGGACCCTAATAATAAAAAATTGAGTGAAAAAGTTTTTGTGTGCTTTTAAATTTTTATTTATTTGATAAATTTTTAATTTATATTTTTACCAAAAAAAATGGTCTGAGACAAATTAGAAATAAAAGAAAAACTGGTCCTGCATCACAGAGAGTTTGAGAAGCCTTGTCTTAAACCAATTTTTCAGATTTGTTTGACCACGGGAACCCTAATACAGCCTAAGAAACTAGAGCTTCTTGTACACTGTATTTTGGAAGATGCTATAGAAAAAATTAACCTTACATAATCCAATATTTCTTTAATAATTTCAGAAGCACTTCAGGATTTTCAGCCTTAAGTTCATAATTCAGAGCAACAACTTTTACCATGCTGTATACAGCTGGGCTGTAGTTCTAATTACCACACATGTACACTACACAGATACTAGGCTGAAATATTTGCCATGTGATCTGATGCATATTAAGGGTTAGAGACAGCCCCTGATAACCTGAGCCAGGGGTAAAATTTGCAAAAAGTAAAAACACTTAAAAAGTACAGACATGAGATGAAGTACTTAGTGCCAATTAAAATTTCATGATTAGTCAAATCAAGTGCTCATATTTTAAAGAGATTTAAGGTAATGTAGTTGTGAGATGTTTAATTGTATCATTCTTTGAAATCTGAGTTGAATTTTTAAATTTCCTTATTTCCCCCAAATTACCCTAGCTCGGTGTTAATTCAATCTCTTCATTATTAATTAAAATTTGCAAAGTTAAAAGAAACCAGTTCCTCTGTTGATTGTGAGAGGAAAAAGAAATGGCTTTATTTTAAAATGTACTCAAAAGATTGCTTTTTAGGGAGAAACCAAGATGGCAGCATAGGTAAACACCGGAAATTGCTGCCTCGCACAACCACTTCAAAAATACAACTAAAAGACAAAACGGACATCATCCAGAACCACAGGAAGGCTGACTGAATGGAAATTCTGCAACTAGAAGGAAAGAGAAAAGCACACTGAGACTCAGAGGAGGTGCAGAAGTAAAGTGCAGAGGTACGGAGGCGCACGTGGAAAGGGCTGGAAACTGAGGACACGGTTGTCTTTTTCAATCGGGAGGGAGTCACAAGCTCCCGACTGCTCTGAACTCCAGTTCCAGGTGAGTCTCTGGGGACCCAGACTCATACAGGAGAAACTGGACTGTCTGGCACTGGGTGGAACTCTAAGGGGGCTTTCTCTCAGAGGTGCTTGCAGGGATTACCACAGGACACTGAGACCCGGGGCCTCTTAGGGAAGGGCTGAGGATCAGCCATAGCTGTTTGCTTCGCCCTGTTGATTCCCTGAAACCCCACCCCACCCAAGCTGTGGCAGAGGCTTTTGCATATGAATGGCCTGGCCCTTTGCAATCTAAAATTACCTAACAAACTGTAGCTGGGTCAGAGAGACCCAGAACTTCCAAAAGAAGGCCCAAGGCCCCACAGCAGCTTGCATTGCTTCACAGCTGGGCCTCATCTAGGCACCTCCAAACTCCAAACAAAGAAAAGGAATCTGCAGATCTCTCTGTAGCTCCTGCTGGGTAGCCTCAGGCAGAGGCTAAATTAGCACCTCCTTGGAGATCCAAGAGCCAGTGTACCCAGTGGTCAGAGTGGGACCATCCAGATTACAACTCCTCAGATCCTTAAGGGACACATTCAGGGGGCAGACTCAGTGAGCACCAAAGCCCCACTGAAGCAAGTCTTGCCCCAGAAGGGTGTCTCCAGCACAGAAGTTCTCCCACTGCAGACACAGCTGATTCTCACAGCCAATTGGCCTGGAGGTCAATTCCTCCCAGTGGTAACTACAACAATCAAGGCTTAACTACAACAAGACTGTGCACAAAGCCCACAAAGGGGTGCACCAAGAGTGTCCACCTCAGGTAATTGGGGAGGCTGAGCCACTGGGCCCTATAGGATACCTAGCACAGAAAGCCACTCTATCAACACAGGGAAGCAGCCAAAATGCAGAGTCAAAGAAACAGGTCACAAATGACAGAAATGGAGGAAAGCAAACTACTGGATATAGAGTTCAAAACCACACTTTTAAGGTTTTTCAAGAATTCTCTAGAAACCGCCAATAAACTTAGTGAGTCCCTCAAGAAATCTAGTGAGACCCTCGAGGTTATGAAAAAGGACCAACTAGAAATTAAGAATACAATGACTGAAATAAAGAATATTATACAGAGTTCCAACAGCAGACTAGAAGATTGCAAGAATCAAGTAAAGATTTGAAATACGAAGAAGCAAAAAACACCCAACCAGAAAAACAAAAAGAAAAAATTCAAAAATATGAAGATAGTGTAAGGAGCCTCTGGGACAACTTCAAGCGTACCAACATCCGAATTATGGGGGTGCCAGAAGAAGAGCGAGAGCAAGATATTGAAAACCTATTTGAAGAAATAATGACAGAAAACTTCCCCTACCTGGTGAAAGAAATAGACTTCCAAGTCCAGGAAGCGCAGAGAACCCCAAACAAAAGGAACCCAAAGAGGACCACACCAAGATACATCATAATTAAAATGCCAAGAGCAAAAGACAAAGAGAGAATCTTAAAAGCAGCAAGAGAAAAAAAGTCAGTTACCTACAAGGGAGTACCCATACGACTGTCAGCTGATTTCTCAACAGAAACTATGCAGGGCAGAAGGGAGTGGCAAGAAATATTCAAAGTGATGAATGCCAAGAACCTACAACCAAGATTACTTTACCCAGCAAAGCTATCATTCAGAATTGAAGGTCAGATAAAGAGCTTCACTGATAAGAAAAAGCTAAAGGAGTTCATCACCACCACACCAGTATTATATGAAATGCTGAAAGGTATCCTTTAAGAAGAGGAAGAAGAAGAAAAAGGTAAAGATACAAATTATGAACAACAAATACATATCTATAAACAAGTGAATCTAAAAATCAAGTGAATAAATAATCTGATGAACAAAATAAACTGGTGAATATAATAGAATCAGGGGCATAGAAAGGGAGTGGACTGACTATTCTCAGGGGGGAAAGGAGTGTGGGGGGTGGGGGAAGAGACTGGACAAAAATCGTACACCTATGGATGAGGACAGTGGGGGGGGGGGGGTAAGGGCAGAGGGTGGGGTGGGAGCCGGGTGGAGGAGAGCTATGGGGGGAAAAAAGAGAAACAACTGTAATAATCTGAACAATAAAGATTTAATTAAAAAAAAGATTGCTTTTTAAATTTCTCTCTGCTGATGTGCTGGTCATTTGTAGATCCTCATCAACTTTTCTTCCCTTCTCTTTACTGCTGTGTATTTTAGGAGCTTCATTTCCCAGGCTTTCTGTTGGGAGAGACTGGGAGGCAGGTGGGGAAAGAGGAGCCATTCCCTCCCTGTTCTGACTTCTGCTGCATGGTCTCTGCATTGCCCTGGGCTCTGGCTTGGCAGTTCTGGCATTGGCAGGTGGCCCCAATGCTCCACTGGACACCCCCACCACACAGTGGAGAGGGTGCATCTGGTAACCCTTCTTCGCCTTTTATCCCCCAGCCCTCGGGGTGTTAGACAGCATTTCCTCAAAGTACTAATACTTGCCTTAGCTCATCATCCCCTTTTGGTTCTTTCAGCCCTTTCAACGCTTTAGCAACTAGTGGCCTTTATTCATTTCTCTCCATTTGAAATATCTAAGCAAGGTACTCATCAGAAAACCACTCTGAAGGAAAACTATATTGGCATTCTATTTAAATATAGGTATCTATATATGTGTGTATGTTGTGTGTATATCTGTATATAGAGGCCCAGTGCACGAATTTGTGCATGGGTGGGGTTCCTCGGCCTGGCCAGTGATCGGGGGGCCCATCAGGTCCATCTCACCCATTCCTGTTTGGGGCCGATGGGGGCCAACCAGCTGGGGGAGAGGGACCATGGGAGGTTGGCTGTGGGAGCGCACTGACCACCAGGAGGCAGCTCCTGCATTGAGTGTCTGTCCTCTGGTGGTGAGTGCATGTCATAGCTATATAGATTATTTTGTATACATACATGTAATTTTAAATCCAATGAAGATTGCCCTTGAAAATCTATTTTAAAGTCTACTGACAAGATCTCATTCAAAATTTGTGCAAACATGCACTTGATCATAAACTAATGAATAAACAACATAAAGGTAATTAATAGTGGTGAGTAAATGGGAGTGAAATCTGTTTATTATAAAATGTATAGTAACAGGTACCGGCTTTTCAAATGTATTACTAGTATTTAATGTATTTTCCTATGGTTTCACTTCTGAATGGGTTGAATAAGAGTTTTCCAAAGTGTGTTCCACAAAACAGTTGGCCTTTACATAGACAAAAAGGAGTTGATCTAAATCTGACATTTAGAGCATATCCTACTACTCCTCTCCAAGATTTACAATGTATGCTAGTGTCTTAAATTGTTTCGGCTTCTAGAACAAATTCCAGAGGCCCAGGTAGCTTAGAAACAACAGAAATTTCTCACAGTTTTGGAGGCTGAAGTCCAAGATCAAGTTACCAGCATGGTCAGGTTCTGGCTAAAGCCCCCCCGGATGTGTCCTCACTGGATGGAAGGGGCCAGGGAGATGTTTTATAAGAACACTGATCTCAATCACAAGGACTGCACCCTTATGACCCAGTCACCTTCCAAAGGCTCCACCTCTTAATGCTATCACATTGTTCATTAGCATTCTACCTAAGCGAATTTGGGAGGACACAGACATCCAGACCAGTAATCAGCATATAATTGGCTCCAAGACATCTTCCAGTAAAGATACCTGCTTAATTTTGTTTAAATTTTTTTTCTAAAATTTACTTCTTGACCATGGGATTTTTAAATTTATTTATCCATATTGTAGAACTTTAATTATGCCAAGCATTTGGCAAGAATTATTCTCTTTAATCCACTGTTTCACACACATGCACACACACACACACTTTCTTTTTTTTTAAATTAAGGTATAATTGACCATATAACATTGTAGAAGTTTAAGGTACAACCACAGTGAGTTTAGTTAACACCTTGAATAATTATCTTTTTTTTCTTTTTGTGGTGAGAACATTTAAGCTTTACTGTCTTAGCACCTTTCAAGTATATAATACAGTAGTGTTAACTATGAGACCATGCTGTATATTACATAGAGAAGTTATTCATCTTATAACTGGAAGTTTGTACCCTTCCATCAACATCTCCCCACATAAAAGTGAGACCGTACAGTATTTGTCTTTCTCTGAATTATTTCACTTAGCATGTCCTCAGGCCTGTCCATATTGTCACAAATGGTAGGATTTCCTTCTTTCTCATGGTTAAATAATATTCCTGTGTGTGTGTGTGTGTATGCATGCGCGTGTGTGCACATGCACGCATGTGCACAAATATAATGGGATATGATATATACATGATATGTAACTCACATTTTCTTTATCTATTCATCCAGTTGATGACCACTTAGATTGCTTCTATGTCTTGCCTACTATGAATAATGTTGCAATTAACATGACAGTACAGATATCTCTTCAGAATAGTGATTTCATATCCTTTGGATATGCACCCAGAAGTGGGATTGCTGGACCGCATGGTAGCTCTATTTTTAATTTTTTGTGGAACCTCCCATACTGTTTTTCATAGTGGCTGTACCAATTTACATTCCCACCAACAGTGTACAGGAGTTCTCTTTTCTCCACAGCCTCACCAACACTTGTTATTTCTTGTCTTTTAAATCATAGCTATCCTAACAAGTATAAGGTGCTATTTTATTATGGTTTTGATTTGCATTTTCCTAATGATTAGTGGTGTTGAGCATCTTTTTTATGCAGCTGTTGCTATTTGAATGTCTTCTTTGAAAAAATGTCTACTCGGGTCTTCTGCCCATTTTAAAATCAGATTGTTTGTTTGGTTTTTGCTATTGCATTTTATGAGTTCCTTGTACATCAGATATCTCATTTCATAGGCTGCCTTTTCATTTTGTTGATTGCTTCTTTGTTGTGCAGAAGCATTTTAGTTGGATGTAGTCCCACTTATTTTCCTTGTTGCTTGTGCTTTCGTTTTCATAGTAAATACATGTTGCCAAGACCCACATTAAGAATATTTTCCACTATGTGTTTTTTAGGATTTCTACAGTTTCAGGTCTTACAGTTAAGTCTTTAATCTATTTTGAGTTCATTTTTGGGAGTGGTGAAAGATAAGGATCTAATTTCATTCTTTTGCAGGTGATTATCCAGTTTTCCCAGCACCATTTTTTGAAAAGACTGTCCTTTTCCCACTGCATAGTCTTGGCTCCCTGGTCAAATATTAGTTGTCTATATGAGTGCGCACACACCCAATTTCATTGCTATCCCTAAATAGCCATTGCTGGTTCTTTGGAGGAAAGGAAATGTTAGGTAAAAAGATAAATACTTCATCACATGTTATGCTCATCTCCGTATATATATTTCACTCTGTAGCATGTTTGACTTCTTGCTATTTTAATTATCAACATTTCCTTGTGCAGCCTAAACTGCATTAATAGTGAGTTTATGATTTCCTTTAGCCAATGCTGGAAACACAAAACCATTGACAGCATCCACCCCAGAAACTGCTTTTCTTTACAAAATGTCCTGGGATTAAATCACAAAAAGATGCAGCAGTAGAGAATCCTTGGGTGCTTTCTACATTTGTATTTAAATGCACCATCCTCATCTTAAAATGATGAATAGCAATAACCACGGTCCTCCCAGGAATAAAAGCACAGCCAGATGCATCTGTGCGGTGAGCTGCAGGGCAGCAGTTGGAGTAGCACAATGTCCTGTGGGCCCATGGCCTCCCGAGTGGGAAGCAAACCTGAGCCAGACCCTACTCAGACCTCAGGAAGCCTGACAGGTTTTTGCTGCAAGGTCTCAATAGAATCACAGCACTGACACTCGAAAGACTGCTTTCTTCTTTTTTAAAATGTTATGTTAAATTGGCTGTTGGAAAGGGGGTGGTTTAAAAACATGTGTTCACGTGAGAGCAAGTTTTAGCACACCCTGCAGCTCCGGAGACTTGAAATGCGAATCTGGATAATTCCTAATAGGATCCGTGATTTAGATTTGGCTGAAAAGTCTCCGTTTGATTTTCCAGGACAGGCTGATGACGGCCGCTGGCCCGCGCTCAGGCTGGCCTGGCAGAGCCAGCTTCCATTTCCTCCATCCCCTCTCTCTGCTTGGGCCTTTGAAATGCCCAGGAGCTAACAGCTGCTAGAGGCGGGGCAGAAAGGCCTGGCAGGAGCTGGGGCTGCACCTGTGTCTCAGCCGTGCCAGATCCCACAACTGGTCACCCGGCTGGGAGGCGGGGAGAGGGGCAGTGGGGCAGAAAGACAGAAATGGGGCTGGGAGAAAGGGGAACCAGTGTCAGGGGCGGGAGTTAGAAGCAGGGGAGAGGAGTGAGGGTGGGGCAAAGCCTGTTCAGCTGCCTTGGGGTGAGGGGTTTGCCAATCGCTTAGCACCAGTGTGTCAGGAGGGCTCCCGCAGAAGTTAAAGTGAACAATCATTCTTTTTAAAATGTGGCCGCCTGGTAGTTTTCTTTCTTTCTTTCAAGTGTTTTTATTGATTTCAGAGAGAGGAAGGGAGAGATGGAAACACTGATTGGCTGCCTCCTGCATGCCTCCTACTGGGGACCACGCCCCAGGCATGTGCCCTGACCGGGAATCGAACCGGAGTCCTCCTGGTACATGGGATGACGCTCAACCAACTGAGCCACACGGGCCTGGCTGGGTAGTTTTCATAAATCCTCTGATCCTGCAATCCCAAGCAGGGTCTGAAACCTGATACCTGACAGTGACGCCACCAGAGGTAAATAGGCCACACAAGCTCCCCAGGCTTAGAGCTCCGACAGTGCCCCTCTCAGGCAGCTGAGGGTAAACAACCCAGGCAGCTCTGCTTTCAGACAGCCATGCCAAAGCCTCGAGAGGAAGCCAGAGAGCAGGGCAGCATCACAACTGAGGGACGGGCTGAGCAGACATGGGCCCTCCAGGGTCCTGGCTGGTTGAGTTGCCCCAGCATCAGCACCTGCCCAGTCACCTAGAATTCTCACCCCCTTCCTTCCGGTAAGGCCATGACGGGCAGGACTGGACACCTCGAATGCTCCATGTGGTCACTTTTACTGGCCCCTTGATGTGGCTGTGGGCTGAGGAGACGCAGGGAAGCCGCTGCTTGGACCCTCTGCCTGGCCCCCCCGCCCAGCCTCCTGGGCCATGCGGTCGGAGAAGACCTTCAAGCAGCGCTGCACCTCCGAACAGAGTGGAATACATTCAACTTATCTGAGCGCAGCGTCCGATCAAAATCCCAGGCGCCTAGACTCTGACTGTCCAAACTTGATTCTGGATTCTGGGTGAACACAATACGGTTATGTTATTCCTGTTCCAAAGTGGACAGAAGCTAGGAGCGGTGAAAAGATCCGAGCAGATGCTGTTGTCCACCTCCGATGCCAAGCACCACGGAGTTTCGTCCTTCCAATCAGGGAGGTCGGGAGCCTCTGATGCCATGAGTCATTCCAACCTGACAACCAGTCTGAAAGATTCTAACACGTGCAACTGCTCTGTGTGCACGTCCCCTGGAGCTCAGGGTCAATGAGATCTCCTGCCACGGACCCAACCACCTCTGACCAGCCTCCAAAACTACCCTCAAGTGTCAGCATCACTCTTCACCCCTCCCAGGGGGATGCAGTGTTCTCTCCATTCTGAACTTAAAATAGGTTGGTCTCTCTCCTTTCCCATTCCCATTTCAAAGCATAGTCTGGTGGGAGAGAGAGGTGACTAGGACATTTAGGGAAAGCAGAAATGCTAGGACCTTACAAGAATGAGATAGGTGTGTAAACAAGATACCAGGTACATTGACTTGTCAGATTCAAAAGTTACTTTAAAACACTCAGTTTGGCAAAGCTCAATGGTTACAGACACAATGTTCAGGATTTCTTACCTGGGGACAGCCTTCCTCTACCTTCAGGAATCTTTTAGTCCAAAAGACATTGTGAAAACCTAAAATCCTAGAAAACGGCACATATACTCACACACTTCACATGGTGTCTACAATTTCAGGGAGTCTATGGATTGCCTCTCAATTCCACTTCAGAAACCCTAGTCTACATATTAAAATTTTTAGCCTGTGTATGACTGTTGACCCAGAAATTTTATTATCACCTGTGTATCCTATAAATAAAATGTCACAAGCACAAAATGGAAAAAAATGTAGGCCTTATCTTGTTTTCCACAAGACACCTGATAAATTTCTCATGAGACTTCAGAGAGAGGTTCATCTGATAGAACCATCCAACCAAACAGTGTTGGCATATGGGTCAATCTAATTTTGGAGGAAGGCTTCTAGTGACAACCATAGGGCCCTGTCACATTATGAAAACAACTAGAGGCCCAGTGCACGGATTTGTGCACATTGAAAGTAAATTAATTAGAAGGCGGCCAGCAGAACGGGACTGGGAGAGATGGGTCGAACACGCCCTGGAGCCAACCTCCCTCGGTCCCTCCCTGGCCAGTCGCACCTGGGGTGGCGCTGGGGCTCAAAGGGCGTCTGTAGAGTGAGTGGGGTCCTCTAGCAGGTAGGGTCCCTCAGCCTGGTCTAGGGGAATGGGGCAGAAACCAGAATTCCAACATCCCCTAAGGGGTCCTGGAGTGCAAGAGGGCACTCTGCAAAGTTACTGTTGCTTGGCAGCTCCTGCATTGAGCATCTACCCTCTGGTGGTCAGTGCGCATCATAGCTACTGGTCGGAGTGTCTGCCCCCTGATGGTCATTGTGTGTCATAGCTACCAGTCGGGCAGTTGAATGGTCAGACGGTTGCTTAGGCACACACACACACATATATATATTGTCAATGCCCTCCCATTAGATGCTCCACTCCTTTGGAATAGGGACAATGTCTTTGAAGCACCAGAAACTAACAAATGATCAACACAAAAAGGTGGTCTTTAAAATAAAGTTTTATTAAACAAATGGGAGAATGAACAAATAGGTGTGCGGAGGGTGGGGAGAGGGGAAGAATATATCAACAAACTAAAATGGGATACCAACATCTAAATTAAACTTAGGAGAACCAAATGAAGTGTAAGATTTATGTTATTAAAAGAAACAACAACACATGCATGGCCTGCTTGGCTCAGTGGTTGCATGTCAACCTATGAACCAGGAGATCACAGTTAAATTCCGGTCACAGCACATGCCTAGGTTGTAGGCTCAATATCCAGTAGGGGGCATGCAGGAGGCAGCCAATCAATGATTCTCTCTCATCATTGATGTTTCTCTCTCTCTCTCCCCCTCCCCCTTCCTCTCTGAAATCAATAAAAATATATTCAAAACAACAACACATGTACAAATGTATAGGATATGGGGTTCCTGGCTTAGCAACAATGTAAACATAGGGAGAAACCAAGATGGCAGCATAGGTAAACACTGGAAATTGCTGCCCCGAACAACCACTTCAAAAATACAACTAAAAGACAAAACGAACATCATCCAGAACCACAGGAAGGCTGACTGAATGGAAATTCTGCAACTAGAAGGAAAGAGAAAAGCACACTGAGACTCAGAGGAGGTGCAGAAGTAAAATGCAGAGGTACGAAGGTGCACGCGGAAAGGGCTGGCAACTGAGGACTCAGTTATCTTTTTCAATCAGGAGGGAGTCACAAGCTCCCGACTGCTCTGAACTCCAGTTCCAGGCGAGTCTCTGGGGACCCAGACTCATACGGGGAGAAACTGGACTGTCTGGCACCGGGTGGAACTCAAAGGGGGCTTTCTCTGAGAGGTGCTTGCAGGGATTACCGTGGGACACTGAGACCCAGGGCCTCTTGGGCAGTGATGAGGATCAGCCATAGCTGTTTGCTCCACCCTGTTGATTCCCTGAGACCTCGCCCCACCCAAGCTGTGGCAGAGGCTTTTGCATATGAATGGCCTGGCTCTTTGCAATCTAAAATTACCTAACAAACTGCAGCTGGGTCAGAGAGACCCAGAACTTCCAAAAGAAGGCCCAAGGCCCCACAGCAGCTTGCATTGCTTCACAGCTGGGCCTCATCTGGGCACCTCCAAATCCCAAACAAAGAAAAGGAATCTGCAGATCTCTCTGTAGCTCCTGCTGGGTAGCCTCAGGCAGAGGCTAAATTAGCACCTCCTTGGAGATCCAAGAGCCAGTGTACCCAGTGGTCAGAGTGGGACCATCCAGATTACAACTCCTCAGATCTTTAAGGGACACATTCAGGGGGCAGACTCAGTGAGCACCAAAGCCCCACTGAAGCAAGTCTTGCCCCAGAAGGGTGTCTCCAGCACAGAAGTTCTCCCACTGCAGACACAGCTGATTCTCACAGCCAATTGGCCTGGAGGTCAATTCCTCCCAGTGGTAACTACAACAATCAAGGCTTAACTACAACAAGACTGTGCACAAAGCCCACAAAGGGGTGCACCAAGAGTGTCCACCTCAGGTAATTGGGGAGGCTGAGCCACTGGGCCCTATAGGACACCTAGCACACAAAGCCACTCTATCAACACAGGGAAGCAGCCAAAATGCGGAGACAAAGAAACAGGTCACAAATGACAGAAATGGAGGAAAGCAAACTACTGGATATAGAGTTCAAAACCACACTTTTAAGGTTTTTCAAGAATTCTCTAGAAACCGCCAATAAACTTAGTGAGTCCCTCAAGAAATCTAGTGAGACCCTCGAGGTTATGAAAAAGGACCAACTAGAAATTAAGAATACACTGACTGAAATAAAGAATATTATACAGAGTTCCAACAGCAGACTAGAAGATTGCAAGAATCAAGTCAAAGATTTGAAATACGAAGAAACAAAAAACACCCAACCAGAAAAACAAAAAGAAAAAAGAATCCAAAAATATGAAGACAGTGTAAGGAGTCTCTGGGACAACTTCAAACGTACCAACATCTGAATTATGGGGGTGCCAGAAGAAGAGAGAGAACAAGATATTGAAAACCTATTTGGAGAAATAATGAAAGAAAACTTCCCCTACCTGGTGAAAGAAATAGACTTACAAGTCCAGGAAGCGCAGAGAACCCCAATCAAAAGGAATCCAAAGAGGACCACACCAGGATACATCATAATTAAAATGCCAAGAGCAAAAGACAAAGAGAGAATCTTAAAAGCAGCAAGAGAAAAACAGTCAGTTATCTACAAGGGAGTACCCATACAACCATCATCTGATTTTTCAATAGAAACTATGCAGGCCAGAAGGGAGTGGCAAGAAATATTCAAAGTGATGAATACCAAGAACCTACAACCTAGATTACTTTACCCAGCAAAGCTATCATTCAGAATTGAAGGTCAGATAAAGAGCTTCACAGATAAGGAAAAGCTAAAGGAGTTCATCACCACCACACCAGTATTATATGAAATGCTGAAAGGTATTCTTTAAGAAGAGGAAGAAGAAGAAAAGGGTAAAGATAAAAATTATGAACAACAAATACATATCTATCAACAAGTGAATCTAAAAATTGCCAGAACCGGTTTGGCTCAGTGGATAGAGCGTCAGCCTGTGGACTCAAGGGTCCCGGGTTCGATTCCGGTCAAGGGCATGTACCTTGGTTGCTGGCACATCCCCAGTGGGGGGGTGCAGGAGGCAGCTGATCAATGTTTCTATCTCATTGATGTTTCTGGCTCTCTATCCCTCTCTCTTCCTCTCTGTGAAAAATCAATAAAATACATTTTAAACAATCAAGTGAATAAATAATCTGATGCACAGAATAGACTGGTGAATATAATAGAATCAGGGGCATAGAAAGGGAGTGGACTGACAATTCTTGGGGGGAAATGGGTTTGGGGGGTGCGGGAAGAGACTGGACAAAAATCGTACACCTATGGATGAGGACAGTGGGGAGGAGGGTAAGGGCAGAGGTTGGGGTGGGAACTGGGTGGAGGGGAGCTATAGGGGGGGGGGGAAGAGGAACAACTGTAATAATCTGAACAATAAAGATTTAATTTAAAAAAAAAACAATGTAAACATAGCTGAGAGATTTCGTTGCCTCAGGATATTACTGCCCCCAAACCCAAAACCCTGGTAAATTGTTAAACTTCTTTAAAATAAATATTTATATTTGTACAATATCGAGATAGTTGCCCTGCCCGTTGCTCTGATCAGCTGACACTTTTGTGTATTCAATTCCAAGTCACACAGTTAAAGCAGAACATGGGTACAAAGGAAGGGCTTAGGAGGGTGACCATGAGCCTGAGCGGTCAGACAACCACATCGAGGTACCAGGGGGTGGAAGGCACCAGGGAAGCCTCTCTTGGAAAAGCTTTACTTTCTTGCAGAGTTGAACAGAAAGGGAATGAATTCCTTCAAGTTGGGGAGCTCCAAACATGGCGAGGTCCATGGCATTTGTCAAATACTGGCTGTGACCATCTTTCAGGAATGTTCGAAAGGAATGCCCTGCTTTGAGTTATTCCCAAGGTATTCGAAGGAGCTATCCAACTGAAAGATTCCACATGCTATCCTTGGGGTTAGTGTTGCCATTGAAAAACATTGTTGTTCTTTAATAATTAAATTCCTCTAATATTGAAGGAATATTTCTACATACTGATAGGATGATTTCTTTGTAAGTCACCATATGACTCTAAGTGATTTATCAAATTTTGATCACAAAATACTAAGCCTTGAGATGCTTCATGTAAAAATTGCTTCCTGGCTCTGGCTGGTGAGGCTCAGTTGGTTGGAGCATCCTCCCAGGCATGAAGGGTTGCAGGTTCAATTCCCAGTCAGGGCACATACCCAGGTTGCAGGTTCTATGCCCTGGTCCAGGTGGGAGGCAATCGATTGATATTTCTCCCTCTCCCTCTCCCTTTCTCTCTCTCTCTCTCTCTCTCTCTCTCTCTCTCAAATCAATAAAAACGTATTCTCAGGTGAGGATTTAAAAAATAAAAATGGCTCCCTAATAAGTCAATTTTTAAAATACTGCCTAATATACCATCCTGAGAGATTCACAATCTGGATGTATCAGAGGGTCTGAGAAAAAAGTTGTTTTAACTCAGCATTTCCTAAACTTAGTTTCCCAATGAATACTTACCTTTCTTATGTTTCTTAACACAATAAATCTCTCTTCTTCCAACGTTCCTTGGTAATACTGCCTGCCTTCATAGTTATTCTGTCTCCTTCCTCTGAGTTCATCATTTAATGCTGTTTCTGCGACTGCAGCTTCCAACACAATTTCCCAAATTGACCACAAGGGGGCTCTGCTTGTCTTACAAAAAAGGCGGTTGCTCGCGCTTCCAGACCTCTGCCACCTGGAGTGTACACGAGTTAATTTAGAAGTACTGTCACCTGACTCGGGTGAACTTTTCAGAAGAATGTTGTATGAACTGGGTTTTTCTTGTTGTCTCTTTCACGTTTCCATTTTAAGGATAAATTTCAGTGGAGTTCAGGACAGGGAAGAGGGAAGCATCTGAAATCTGGGAGGAGACTTTTTCTGCAGAGCCACTGATTCCAACTAAACATTATTTATTTTCTTTGAGATCCTTGAAAACAAACAGAGGTTACCTGGCCAGGGTGGCTCAGTGGCTGAACATCGACCTATGAACCAGGTGGTCACAATTCGATTCCTGGTCAGGGCTCCTTCCCCATTGTGAGGTGTACGGGAGGCAACCAATGATTCCCCTCATCATTGATGTTTCTAACTCTCCCTCTCCCTCTCTGAAATCAATTTTATATATAAAAGAAAACAAAAAGATGTTGAAACAAGAGCCAGAGCTGTTGGCACTGAGCACTTTTGCATATTAATTTCTGGCTTAACCTTCAGTGCTGATGAAGTAACTTTTATTAGTAGCAGCAGGAGCAACTCAGTGGTACTCTGAACCTGATTGCACCATTTTGGAAGAATGGATTCTTACAGGTGCATGCATTTTTAGTAAATGGGAAAAATTATTATTGTCCTCAAAGCCTTAGGGATGTTTCTCACTAAGTTGAAAGAGCTCATAGGTCCTATGACATAGGTGTACTGTGGGTGGGCAGAAAGGGTTAATGATTTACAAGGGCTCTCAAAACCCTTGTGCTTGCCTATTCTGAGAAGGTCTGAGTTCATATATGATACCTTCAGATATCTTCAGGAAAATCTCCTTTAAAAAAAATTTTTATTGATTTTTTTTTTTACAGAGAGGAAGGGAGAGGGATAGAGAGTTAGAAACATGAGGGAGAAACATCGATCAGCTGCCTCCTGCACACTCCCCACCGAGTATGTGCCCGAAACCAAGGTACATGCCCTTGACCGGAATCAAACCTGGGCCCCTTCAGTCCGCAGGCCGACGTTCTATCCACTGAGACAAACTGGTTAGGGCAGGAAAATCTCTTTACTAATATATCAGACTTTTCTGTGCTACCCATTCTGTTCTTTTTTTAAGTCCTCTCTCAACTTCATTCATTCATTCGAAATACTTAACACCTATTCTTTGTAAAGCACATATGCTAGGTGCTATAGGGGATTTGAAGATGAGTTCCCTTGACATGGACGTTGAGGAGGAGTGAGAGAGACAAAATATATTTTTTAAAAAAGTAACAAGTTATGTTTAACAGAACAGGAAATGTATGCTGAATATGGAATTCTGAGCCTGTAGATTCTAAAGTAGAATTCTGATGTGAGAGAGCGCTTTAAAATACTTTCCCAGAGGATTTTCCAGAGGGTTATCTGTGCTCAGTCGCCATCTGTCCTTTTCAATTGTCTACAAGCTCTGAACTAAGTAGAGAGGGAGAGGAGGTCAGTGGCTGTTTCACCGTTTATCCCCAGGGTTCCAAGAAGGATGTGACTGGCCTGAAGAGGATTTAGGAACTGTGACAGAGTGTAGGCTGCTATGTTGGTTGGCCAAAGATATTTTCCTGCTATTTCTGCCAAGCAGGATATATTTGATATAAAAATATTTTGTCTTTTTCCAAATGACATTTTTTATTCCAGTCTTTGTTAGTAACAATTTGTATTCATGTAAGACTAGTACAAGGAATTCATGTTGTCAACACTAGTTATTTTACAGACTTGGAATGTCCTGCATTTTGGATTCATCCGGGGGACTTGCTCCACTAGCCTCCTGTATTTACTAAAAACTGCAAAGTTAGATCTAGAATTGTACCTGCACACAGTCTCTCTGGCTTCAATGTTTCAGAGAGTACATCTCTAGTCCTTTAGTCTTCTGCCTGGTTAGTGGAAGGAAACTGGCATTTTGTCTATACCTTAAAGTTAAAGATTTTTTTAAAAAATTATTGATTTCAGAGAAGGAAGAGGGAAGAGATAGAAACAGCAATGATGAGAATCATTGATTGTCTACCTCCTACACACCCCACACTGGGGATCGAGCCCACATTCCCCGCATGTGCCCCAACTGGGCATCAAATCCTGACCTCCTGGTTCATAGGTTAACACTCAACCACTGAGCCATTTCAACGAGGCTATACCTTAAAGACTTTTAACCAGTAATGAAAAGACAGACATGTTGGCAAGGATGTGGAGAAATGGGAACCCTTATACACAATTGGTGGGAGTGCAAAAAGGTGCAGCCACTTTGGAAAACAGTTTGACTGTTTCTTAAATAGTTGAACAAATTTACCATATAATCCAGAAATTCCAGTCCTAGTATCTACCCAAGAGTAATAAAAACATGCTCACACAAAGACTTGCAACATGAGTGTTCATAGCTGCATTACTCATAATGGCCAAAAAGTAGAAGTAACCCAAATGTTAATCAACTGATGAATGGATAACAAAATTTGGTATATTCAGACAATGATCTACCAAATTTTTTATTCAGCAATAAAAGATTGATGAATAAGTGCAGTTCCTCAAAAAAATTAAAAATAGAGCTACCATATATGATCTAGTGATCCTACTTCTAGGTATACACTCAAAAGAATTGAAATAAAGTCTCAAAGAGATATTTGTATACTTATGTTCATAGCAGCATTATTCACTAGAGGCCCAGTGCATGAAATTCATGAATGGAGGGGTGGTCCCTCAGCCTGGCCTGCACCCTCTCCAATCCGGGACCCCTGACAGGGATCAGGCTTAAACCAGCAGTCGGACATCCCTCTCACAATCCGGGACCGCTAACTCCTAACTGCTCACCTGCCTTCTTGCCTGATTGCCCCTAACCACCTCTGCCTCGACCCCTGCCACCATGGCTTTGTCCGGAAGAACGACTGGATGGATGTCTAGAAGATGTCCGGTCTAATTAGCATATTACCCTTTTATTAGTATAGACCAGTGGTTGGCAAACTCATTAGTCAACAGAGCCAAATATTAACAGTACAACGATTGAAATTTCTTTTGAGAGCCAAATTTTTTAAACTTAAACTATATAGGTAGGTACATTGTTATTAACTTAATTAGGGTACTCCTAAGCTGGCCTTTGCTAAAAACATCCTCAATCTGATTGAGGTACATTCGCTGAGGTCAACCCCTTCCAACTCTCCCATCCACACTCGTCCTGTATACTTGTTTCAGATAGATGAGTGTGGATGGGAGAGTTGGAAGGGGTCAACCTCGGCGAACATACCTCAAAACAATGTACCTCTCCCGCGCTGCGTTTCCTGTTGCCCGACGGACCGACTGACACCCCCCACTTCTTCTAACAACACTTCTTCAAAATAGACTCGCCCAGGCCGAAAACTGACTTCTGCACATGGGCCACGAAGTTTCAATAGCACTGTACATGCGCGCCCGCACGTGGTATTTTGTGGAAGAGCCACACTCAAGGGGCCAAAGAGCCACATGTGGCTCGCGAGCCGCGGTTTGCCTACCACTGGTATAGACTATACAACATAAGCTTTAAGGCAGCGGTTCTCAACCTGTGGGTCGCAACCCCTTTGGTGGTCGAAGGACCCTTTCACAGGGGTCGCCTAAGACCATCCTGCATATCAGATATTTACATTACGATTCATAACAGTAGCAACATTACAGTTATGAAGTAGCAACGAAAATAATTTTATGGTTGGGTCACAACATGAGGAATTGTATTTAAAGGGCCAGAAGGTTGAGAACCACTGCGTTAAGGTAAAATTGCATTAGTAGAAATGAAGAGACATTTCATTAAAAAATTAATGCTTCTGGGGCAGGAGACAGTGAAGGTCAGCGGCTGGGAGGCAGGGAAGATGCGGAATGCCCAGTGCCTGGAACAGGGGTGGGCAAACTTTTTGACTCGAGGGCCACAATGGGTTCTTAAACTGGACCGGAGGGCTGGAACAAAAGCATGGATGGAGTGTTTGTGTGAACTAATATAAATTCAAAGTAAACATCATTACATAAAAGGGTACTGTCTTTTTTTTTTTTTTTAGTTTTATTCATTTCAAACAGCTGGATCCAGCCCTTGGGCCGTAGTTTGCCCAAGGCTGGCCTGGAAGCACCGGAGGATCTGGGATATGCAAATCTGCTGGGGCGGAGTCAGGCCCTGTGCTCTGAGAGGTCAGGTCCAGACAGAGGGCAGGGGTGTGGTTTCCCGGGATCCCCTTCTTGCAAGGCTTCTCCTTGTCTCCTTAACCCGCTAACTTGTCCATTTAGATGAAGGGGGTGGGAAGTAGGTACACAATGCCTGGGCGGGATGCCCCTGGTCCCGGATCCCTCCAGGGCAGAGGAGGGGCGTTTGTATTGGTTTGTTTGATTTTTCTTACATGTTGAAGGGGGTGGCAGGGGAGTCATCTGCCAGACATGGTTTCCTTCCGCTTGCTCGCCAGAGCTGCCCTACATGATGCCTTTTCCCTTCCTTCCCTGCTGCCCCGAACTAATGCTCATGAGATCGTCCAGGACGACACTGGGCCCCATTGTACTGTGTGGAGACTGTGCTCCACAGGAACCTGCCTGATCCAGGGAGAGTTGGTGTCATTCGCTGCAGGAAAGGCTCCATTTAAACAAAGCCGCCACTTAGATAGGTGCTGGCTGAGCCATTTGCAGAGGGTTTATCATCCTTCTGGCTGTTTCCTTGGAAACCACAAACCACAAGCAGTGGAATGCTGTATCCCCTTATCTGAAACCCTGATTCTGTAGGCCAGTGACTTAGATGCCCCAGGCAAGTGTGGGATGTCCCTTTCTTACTGATATGATGGCACACAGCCACATTTTAGGTAGGCTAGGATTTGGGCTCCTACCCTGGGCGGCCCAGGGGCAGGGACGCAGCCTGCTGATCCGGTCGTTATGTGTCGGAGTTCCCGACCAATTTGCATATTACCCATTTATTAGATAGGATAGCTGAAAGGTGGAAGCAACCCAAGTGTTCCATAGATGAATAAAATGTGATGTACATATACATAACTGGTTCAAAAATGATTTTACCACTTGGTAAAAATTGAATTTTACAATTAAATTAAATGGGTGAATTTTATGTGAAGTGTACTTAAGGAAAAAAAAAGATTTTTAATCAATCTGTCTTCCTCCACCTCAAAAAACACCAATCTGTATCCCTGTGCTCAGAGACCCAGTGCCTCCAAATTTGAGGGGTCTGTGACCAAAATTGTCTTGTCTGGTAAAGGTCTTCTTCACCTTAATTTTCAGCTTTCTCAGGTCTGCTCAATCAGTTAGCACTTATCCATTTTCTAATACCTAAAACATCGCTGACATTTCTTCAGCTATCATTTCCATGGCAGCTTTGGATTGATGCCCTTTTTACTGAGTTCTGGCCATGATGCTGCTGGTCACCTCCGGGCATTTCCAGAGCCCACCCCACATCCACATTATTGATTGTGGCCTCTGAAATTGTTGGGGTCCCATAATACATTCTGAGATCAGTTCAGCTCACAATAGCGTAGGAAGCTTTATTGGCTGCATGGTTCGCTATATTGTTAGCAAGACCTGCTCTTTGTTGTGTTCTTTCAGACCTAAGAGTGGTACCTTCCCAGGGGTACTGCACCATACCTTGCAAATTTCCTTAAATTCTACAATCACCTTTGCAAATAGTTTTTTTTTTAAATTAAACTCTACTCAAATTGCCTGGTGTGAGTGTGCAATCTGTTTTCCTGCCTGGGTCCTGAGTGCTTCATTGGTTTACTCCCATATTTTGGTGGAACTTCACATGAGTAGCTTCTTGAGAAAAAAAGGTATGTACGAAATAAACTTTTTTAAGACTTTCTGGATATTGTGGTTGACTATACAACGTTCATTCTACTCCAGAGAATTAGTAAAAACCAATCTGTCTCTCTCTCCACAACTCACTAATTCCACTCTTGTGCCAGTGACTGGTTCAAAAATGAACATGGAATACAACCCAGGTAAATAAGATTTAAGAAGTCTTCAGGGAGAATTCTGGTGAAAGTTTTCTTGTTCCTAACAGAGAATCATACAAAGAGGCATGAAACCAACTTCCTCTGGATACCATTGTGTCTGGATATGGCATCTGGAACATTTGTGTTTATCTTGCTATTGGCCAGGAGATAGAATCAATAACAAAAATATGAGTGAAGAGATGGGGAGAACCTACATCCTTGATGTCATTGTTGAGCCAATGAATTAATTGAATCTTGGAGCCAACCTTACTTCTCAACTCTCTTTATGCAGAATAATATTTTTGTTTAGTCTTTTTTGAAGCAGTGTTTCCATAAGTTGCAGCCAAAAGATTCATTGCATTTTAAACTTGTCTTTATCCTCAGACTTCAATAATAGTTTAGTTAGAAACAGAATCCTAGACTGAAAATTCTGTCAGTATTGTAGTTTTTTAGACAGACTCTGAAGCAAGATTTTCAAGGTTCAAATCCTGGTGCAGTCACTAACTATCTGGGTCTCTGGACAAGTAACCTGTGTGTCAAGAGTTGCCAGACTTCATTAAAAATACAAAATGCCTAGTTACATGTAAATTATTTCTAATTGCCTATACAATGTACACTGAAATACAAGAAAAATATTTCATGGAACATATTTAAACTAAAAATTATTTATCCAAAATATCAGAAGTATCTAAATTACATGCTTTTTTGATATTTCTATAATGATTTGTCTCTCCTTAATGGAGTATTTGCTTATAAAATTCCTTATAGTAACAGTCTAGGTTCCACTGCATTGTAACAGAGCTTCTACAAGGGTCACATCCAACTCACTTCACTCATTTGCCTATTGTTCATTAGTGAACAAGAACACTCAAAATTAGTGTTATGAGCCAATTTACTGAGCATGTGCTGACATATAAAGTTAACAGCTCTGAAGACTGCTCTCCAAATTGTTAAAACATAATATCTTCTGTGGTATAAGTTGCTTTCCACTCTTCAGGATTACATTGAATCTCCTGATCAATGACTTTGTAAAATGTCCACTGATTAAAAAAAAAAAAAAGCATTGTCATCAACTTTTATTTTCTTCTTCAACACTACATCTGAAAATTCCACTTGCTCTGTGTTGGAGGAGTATTTATTAACTCCATGCAGAAGAACAGAATTCTTCAAAGGATGAAAGCATTTCAATAGATGGTCAGGGCAAGTGGCATAATAATTGTCTATTTCTGCCCAAACCGGTTTGGCTCAGTGGATAGAGCGTCGACCTGCAGACTCAAGGGTCCAAGGTTCGATTCTGGTCAAGGGCATTACCTTGGTTGCAGGCACATCCCCAGCAGGGGGTGTGCAGGAGGCAGCTGATCGATGTTTCTCTCTCATCGATGTTTCTAACTCTCTATCCCTCTCCCTTCCTCTCTGTAAAAAATCAATAACATATATTTAAAAAAAATAATTGTCTATTTCAAGTAGGAATTTCTTTACCTGTTTATAAGGAATGTTTTTCATTTTAAGAATAACTTTTACACTTAAAGGGATAAGTGTGGAGAGCAGCTACAGCGTTTGAACAGGTTCAAGCCTTGGACTGACGAGAGGGCATGGTCCTCTTGTGGCAAAGCCACATATAAGCTTGAAGGGCAAAGCCCTCCCAGCACAATTATAGCCAAAGGCTATGGTTGTAAGCTTGACCTTATAGTCCGACCCTGTAGACCTAGGTAGCTGAGGGATGTGGGCTGCAGGAGGTGCAGCAAGTGCTGCCAAAACAAAGCTTGATAGAGTTCAGAGAATTGCAATAACAGGTAAGAAGTAGATTTGAGCCGAAACCGGTTTGGCTCAGTAGATAGAGTGTCGGCCTGTGGACTGAAAGGTCCCAGGTTCGATTCTGGTCAAGGGCATGTACCTTGGTTGCAGGCACATCCCCAGTAGGAGATGTGCAGGAGGCAGCTGATCGATGTTTCTAACTCTCTATCTCTCTCCCTTCCTCTCTGTAAAAAATCAATAAAATATATTAAAAAAAAAAAGTAGATTTGAAACTCGCAAGAACATTGTAAACATCTTGACCACTCCCTTGTTTTGCTTTGTGTGATCTGACTATAAAAGATTTGGCTTACAGGCTGTGCCACTGTTTCCTCATCCAGGCGCAGTGATCTACCTGGCCCCAACAATATTCTCTTGTGTGTTTACTTTAATCCTTCACCGCCCCTCCTCAAGTTCACCACTGGCAGTGCTGGACCTGGTTCAGATAAGTATTTTGTCAATATTTTGTTAATGCATGCCACAAATTCCTTTAATCAATGGAATTCTTTAATAAAGCTGTTTGTCCTTTCAACATGCATAATCCTATTGCTAAAAGATATTGAAAATTATGAACTAGTGGTGGCATCAAGCCAGGGAACTTCCTGGTTCCCAGACTGGCTTAGCAGGTATCCTCTTGGAAGGAAAACAATGGGGCAGAGGGCACTGCAGTAGCTGCCACAGCAAGCGGGTGGGGAGTTAGAAGTGGCTAGGCAGTTAGGGAGGGCACTACAGGAGATAAATGTAAAGGAGAGATGCAGCTTGTGGACAAAAGGGGCCACAAGCTAACCTGACAAGCTCAGGGAAGGCCTGCATGGCAGTCTTGCAAACTCAAAGACCTAAAGAAACCACAAAGGATGGTCTGAAATTAAACTTTAACTGAAAGCAGTTACAGTGGGTAGTCACCTCCTAGGTTGGTATCTTCCCTGACAAGGTCATTCTTTACCTTAACTGAACTTACTGTCTTTTTGCATCTACAATAACACATCATTGAAATGTCAGGGTAAATTGTAACTTCCCTTTTCTCTGGACCCCTCAGGGCACAACCAAATGACCTGGGTGCCAGGACAGTTACCACAAATTCCTTCATTGTTATTGTTATCATGTTAATTGTTGACTGTTAATTATCCTGTACCCACCTAAGTAAAAGAAGTATGTGTCTATCATTTTACTTTTTATCCAATCCCAGAGATTCCTCCTGCCCTTTGCTTTGTCCCACCTCTCTATCACCAATGGATTTCATGTAACCCACCTACGTCTCCTCCTTTGATTGTAATGTATAAATATAGGTTTAAAAAAACCACTATTCTCTGGAGCATTATCTCAATCCATTGAGATTCTGCTTCCTGGCAATTGTCGACAGTTTGCCTCAAATAAATTCACTAAAATTCTTTACAGGTTTGAATGTTTTTACATTAACAAGCTGAAACCTGAAGGCATGAGCAGGAACAAATTCATCAGCCACATCCTGTCCCATGTGAAATTGCAAGAACAAAGGGCCCTGATCCTGGGCTGAACACACAGGGCAGGGAAGATGAGCGGGAACCCTCAAGTTTAAAATGTATGGATGTTGCTAGGGCCAAATTTTTCCAACTAACCAATGGGAAGTTAGCAGAGCACATGTTAACCCCTAGACAAATAACTGTCCCAGCAACCCAGTTGGGTCCCCTCCCTGAAGCAGGGAGTTTTCTGTAATAAAACTCTGCTTTTGCTCATTTCTGTCTGTGAATTCATTCTTTGATTTCTCCAGAAAATGAACTCAGACCCGAACAGAAATTTTGGTATCACTGGTGTGATGAATTGAATGTCAGTAAAAAGTTTTAACAAGGATGGGGTCAAGGATAGGTAACCAGGCATAACTCCAAGTTTCCCACTCCCAGACATCGGCACGTCAAGGTCCTGATTAGACCCTTGTAACTGTAAATCAAGGACGTTTGTGGTTTCTGGGAATAAAAGCTCGCCGAACACAAAGCTCAGGGCTGTTACAGGAGAAAGCCTGTGGCAGTCACTGGCCAGTTCAATAAACCCTCGCTTGCTGTTTAAGACCTAATTGGAGTCGGTGGTCTTATTCTCGCGAATGTTGGTCCACAACAACTGGAACCTGCTCGGCCACCAGGACCCCCTGTTCTGCCCCCTTTGCTGCTTCCACTGGGACCATCTGGAGGCAGTTATCAGACAACTTCAACAAGAAATGACTGATACCCCAAGTAAACTATGATAGAGGCTTCACTGGAGGTTGAATCCCATTATCATATGAATTTACAAGACAAGAAACAAGAGGTAAAGAAGGAATTAGATCAAAGCAGAAATCAATCTCAACATGAAAAGCAACAAAGAAATATGTTGAGTTACACCTACCTCTGCAATATAGCTTGCATCAAGAAATGAAGAAAAATGGTGTATTAGGAAAAAAAGATGATCAGATTTAAGGACCTCTTAAAAATTACAAAAAGGAAGTTAAATGAATGTACAAATGAACAGCTTAGTTTCCCTGTAGATTTAAAACCAAGTCTACTTAAAATGGAAATTCAGACTAATATGTTAAAACAGAAAACACAAGCATTTTCTCAAGAAAATCTAAAGCAGAGTATCGCAATGCTTCAACAAGAAGGCAGTGTGAACTCAGAAATGAAGAGCTGGAATCTAAACTCTCCAACATGAAAACTTCTCAAGACTGCATATTGAAAACATATAAGCACCCCACCTCGAAACAGATTGTAGAATATCATTGGCAAATAAACTACATGAGACTAACAAGAGGCTAGCAGAGGTCAGAACCAATCTTCTCCTGCAGAAGCACCAGAACAGATCTTTTTGCTCCTAATATGAGGCCTGTCCTAGAGACACCTTTTGTTGGAAATGTTAATAATAGTTTTGTACCCAATAGAAATTCTACTCCGAGAGAAACTTGGTGATTCCTGACTCAAGAAGCTATTTTATGAATTAAATAAACTTGTAGAAAAGGGGAAATTATGAACAAGAAATAAGTAGGCTCCACTTAATGGGTTTTTGGAGCTTTTTCTTCAGCATCCAGTGCTTCAAATAAACCTACATCCTCACAATTGCATTTGTGAAGAGAGCCAATGGGATTTTGAATACTGGAGGACTAAAGAGCACTGAGTGGCAACTGTGTCATGGGTATGCAAAACCACCCCCACACTCAGAAATGGGTCAGCTTGACTGGAGTGGTGAAGTTGGTTAAGCATCATCCTGTGCACTGGTTCCATTCCTGCTCAGGATACATACCAGGCTCCAAGATGAAATTATTAAATATAGCTATGTTCTGCATATACAGGATATCTGGCAAGAGCCCAGGACCTTCCTCTGGCTCAGGCGAGGCTTGCTCTAACCCCAAAGATGGAGACAGCCTGGGATGCAGGGCCTGGGCACTTGGCTGATCCCACCAAGCCCTGGGCCTCCACTTAGGGAAGCCTTCCTCTTCTTTTCTGAACTTTCTGGTCCTGGCTCAAACCTTGCTGGTGCCCATGGGCTTTTGATATTTTCTGTTCTTGGCTATATCACAACATTTCACCTCAAATATGCATCCTCCCCCTCACCATAGGGAAAACCTTTCCAGTGAGAGGAACCAGGACCTGGGTGAGTGGAGGTGATCCATCGCATTTTGGGTTTGGAAGAGCCCAGCCCAATGCTTCAGGGAAAGAAAGAGGTGACAAAAATATCTTCACAGCTAAAGGAGACTGGCTCCCTGGCAGGCCTAAGGTCTGCCAGACAACTTCAACAAGAACTGACTGATACCCCAAATAAACTATGATAGAGGCTGGTGAAGACTGGATCCATGGCAAGCAGGGGCCACCTGCTCTTTCCATCTGGGTCTTATAAAAAAAATCCTTGAAGAGCAATATCAGGAAGAGACTTATAAAACAACCTGTGAAGCCGCAACCAGCACGGCTAGGGTTCAGGATCTGGAGAAGGGGCCGCACACAAATGAGACACTAGACAAGAAATAATAATTTAGAAATCATGGGGCAGGGGGCAGGCAGAAAACCCTTCTCTAGTGGAAGGCTTCACTGGGGTCCCAGGCCCTGTTAGCTTTTATTCAATTTTAGAATACACATCTTGCCCTTAGTCAGGCAGGCAATCTGGTAGCAGACAGACAATCTTAAAGGTCAGTAAATATTAGTAAAGATTTACTTTGAGACTATTAAGTCAGGAAATTGCTTGAGCCACCATTGTCTCCACAGAACAATCGGTGCATAGCTTTTAGCCCTCACTAAAGGTCAAGGTCCATCAGTCTTCCGAGTTCCCTGTTGCACTTTCATGAAAGTGTAGACAATGGATAACTTCCAGCAAACAACCCAAAGGAATATTAAGTATCTACCCCCCTGGACTGTCTTTAAGACTCTGGGGCAGTTACCAGAACAGACTGGTTATGAGTTCTCCTAATCACAAGGGCAGATTCTACAAAGGCAAGTGACGTTGCGCCCTCCTCGCAATTGCACTTTCCCAACAGTTATCCCAAGCAGTGGTGCCTGACATGCAATCATTAAGATGATTACTTAGGTTCTAAGAATTGTCATTTTCTCAAAAGGGAAAAAAAAAAAAGATCTTTTCTGTTCTGTTTTGAGTGATCTGATCTTTTCCCCAAAAGACAAATGAATGATGATGGGCTTAATAGTGAGGAGTCAGAACACCTGCCAAAATCTTAAGAGGGAGGGTAGGAGAACAAGAAGAAAATTTTATTTTATAAGGGAAAAGGATTCTAAAGCAGGGCAGTGGGACAACAGGAAGTTAGTCCATATATAAGTCAAAGATTTCAAAAGTGGTACCAGTGGCCCCAAGCAAGGACAAAGGTTCAAGTCCCTTAAAAACTTCAGGTCCCACCAATTATAATCATTGGATTCATCATTTGTACAACAGCTTGAGTAAACAAAATGGGGAGCTGCATGCCCTTCCACCTTGAGACAACTGAGAGCTAGTTTTAGCAGAAAGAAGCGTGCAGACCCATAGCACTTGTTAGGAGAATGAAAAACATGGCAGGAAGTACTTTATGGGGAAGGAGATCAAAAAATGAACTCCCTTATTTCATAGAGAGATCAGGTGCAGTCCCTGAAAGGTTCTATGCAAACCTAGAGATTCCCCTTCCTGAGGCAGAGAAGAGGAGCTCCCAGAGAGTCTGCCCATAGTCAGGGATTTCAGAAGTGGCACCAGGTATCCCTATCCTGAGGGCAGGAAGCTGCAGACTCCTGTGTACTTCAGGCCACATTCCTGGTGATCACACTCCCCCTTCGGCATCAGTTTGAAAGGGTTTTTCTCACTCGCTTTAGTGATCTCTGAGAATGGATGACAGTGGGAGACACCTGAAAGAGGGTAGTAGAGAATGAGGCAACATCAGAATGGGCGGTGGAGAAGCTGAGAACAGTCAAACCTCTCACGAGGCAGGCTGCAGGAAAGCACCAGGCAGATCCTAGAGGGGCCCTGACGTAGAGAGAGAACGTGGCATAGCTTTAAGCTAGCAGGACAAGAGTCCGTAATCCATTTACAAATCAGATTATTTCAGAAATGACACCCCCAACCCCCCCCCACCACCACCACCACCACCACCACCACCAACACCACCACCACAAATGGGAGAAAAGTACAGATCTCCAAGAGCCTCAGGCTCCATTCCTGATAATCCATTCATCTCTCCCTTGGGGAACAGGTCAATAAGTTATAGGTGGCCCAGGAGGAAGCTGTGCTCTTCACCTTAGTGAATTCTCTGACTCTTAGACAAATGACAACTTGGAGTTGGTGTTGCCCAGGTGAGGGATACGTAATGGCATGAGAATGGAAACCTAGGAGGGACAGCAAAGAAAGTAGAATTCTAATAGTGCACCGGCAGTCGAGGGAGAGCAAGAAAAGAATTTTCTGTATTTCATAACAAAGTTTATAGCCAGTCATAGGACAAAAAAATTCCAGACACCCCAGAAATACCTCCCCTAGGAGAGGAAAGCATGGCCCACAATACATCACCATGAGGATACGGACCATTTGTTCTGTAGTCAGGGGCTTCTAAAGAGACATGACCTCCCTTTCCTCTGGCAGAGAACAGCAGATGTATGCTAGCTATTGTGAATCTGAACCTCTGCTTCTTACCCATTGCCTGGACAGGCACAGAGGGCTGTGTGACATTGAGCTGGTTTCTGAGCATCTAGTGCTGTAGAAGACCAAAGAAATCCAAGCAACACTTAGAGAAATGGAGTTATGCAGCTTTATTATGTTGTGGACCAACGTTCGCGAGAGTAAGACCACCGACTCCAATTAGCGAGGATTTATTGAAAACTGGCCAGTGACTGCCGTAGACGTTTTCTCCTACGTCAGCGCCGACCCTGGTTTTTGCCAGCCTTTTATACCCAGAAACCATACAACAGTTGGCTAAACACACACAAAGTTACCTGGGATACAGGTGTGTGTTACCTGTGGTCTCAAAACCCCATGTGGGGGCCTTGAGACCATACCTAAGGGCCTGGCCTGGCAAAGTTACCAGGGCTACATTAATCAGTACTGCCCCATTGCCAAGGTATTATTAATCAACTTTGCCCCGTTGCTCCAGCTACTAATAAACTTGTCCCATACCCTAGACTACCCTCGACCACAGTTGGTTCCATTTCCCCAGTGACTGCCAACATACCTGAGAGGGAGATTCAGAGGTTAAGAGGCAGCATTGTGGTAGCCTTGGGAACTGGAGCGTGACCTTCCTCATTCTATGTTAGCCAGTTGCCTTTGTTTTATTTTACAAGGGGGGCTTAACCGTAACAATTACGCTGGCGGTCTCAGAGGAGTTGCCTTCAAAGTCTGAGCCAACCGATATGATGGAAGCTCTTCTTTTATCCCCTTTGGTTTCTTTGCCCCCCAAATATGTATGGAACTTCCAGACCTTTTGTGGGCTTTGCAAAAAACCCCATGTGGGGGCCTTGAGACCATACCTAAGGCCTGGCCTGGCACCAGCGCTGATAACCCCCTCCAGGGGTTGTGTATTGTTCATGGTTTATGGCCTCTGTAAAATGCGAGCATTTAGGTCTTGCAAGACCAGATTGGCAAGAAAGGGGCAATGACTTATAGGTTATTGAGAATGTATATTAGGTTCCCGGCACAGATTCAGATCGCTAGCCACCCCCCGCCCCCTAAACATCAGGGTTACATTGGAATCAACCATTTAGCCTTCTCACTGGCGCTGGACTAGTGGAACAGATGCCAGAACGTGTTCCCTGGTATAAGCTGCATCAAGGAGGATGGTCAAACAGGTAGCAAAGGTTAAAGTTGAGTGATTCCCTTTGGAGGCTTTTTCTGTATTCTGACAGCTCATCCTTATTTGTTTATTTATTTTTTTGGCGGCAAAATGTGTTTTATAAAATGACCTGAAATATAAAGCTGCTTTGTTTTGTGGATTTTTGTGAAAATGTTCTTATTAGGCTAAATAAAAGGTTGTCACGCCTCGATTAGTCATTTTTTTTAAATTTAGTTTTCTCTTGTCTATGAGCTCTAAACCTGAGGCCACCTGGACCAGATCACAGTATCCCCAGCTGGCTTTGAATGCCACATCACAAAAAGGGCTGGGGTAGGAGCAGGGAGCACGTGACAACTCCCGTGGCAGCACACACCTTCCCCGCGTTCCTTGCCCTTTTGTGGCAAATGGGTTTTCTGGGCACAGGATTGGTTTGGAAGCATCTGCTGCTGCTTCAGACCGATAGGGTGCCAGTCAAGTGTAGGCTCTCATGCCTTCCCCTCCCCTTGCTGCAATGAACTGTACCTCATTTCTAAATGATTCCCCCAAACCTTCTTTATATCACTCAGTTTATACGTTGAAATGGACAGACGCTACTTAACTTTTGTTTCTCTTTTCACAGGGACAGTGGGATGATCTGGAGAGTGAGATAAGAAGAAACAAGAACCAAGGGAACAAGGAGCACTGACTGTCCGCGAGGACTGGTTCCCTGATTTACAAAGAAGCCCATCCTGTTCTCCCTGAACTTGCTTCAAGGGTTTGAAGGCCCATCCAGAGAGGGATCCTCTCCCAGCTGTGCGGGGCTCGGCCAGGCTAAGGACAATAAGGCTAAGGACACTAAAGCGCCTCCGAGCACTGTCAACAAGAACTGGTAACACCGAGAGATTGCTATGGAAAAAGTTACGTCTCACTGCCCAACTATGCAACTTTGTTCCCCAAAGTGCCTCCTTTAGGCACCCCGGGTCCGCTACCATGGCCTGTATCTATACTCCAAACCCAGATACAACACAAAATTATAACACTCTCTTGGAAGACAGACTCATCTGAACATCCTCTTCTCAGTCCCAACCCACTTCATGAAATCGCACGGAATTCTCCAAGGAAAACACACAATAGTACCAAGATTCTTCCCATGAGGGATAAAATGAGGATAACTGTCCACCCCACCACACGTTGCACCCGAATAGAGTATTCCTAACACAAAGCAAGAACCTTGAGAGCAAGGGTCCATAAATATCCTTAGGAGTTTTAAGGACCTGGAAATATTTCTCTTTTCACAGATGATATTGAGAGTGAGATAAGAAGATACATACATACACACACACACACACACACACACACACACATTTTCTCCTTTTTCTCTTTAAGATACTTTCTATT
The DNA here is from genome assembly GCF_000147115.1 of Myotis lucifugus. Taxonomy (NCBI): domain Eukaryota; kingdom Metazoa; phylum Chordata; class Mammalia; order Chiroptera; family Vespertilionidae; genus Myotis; species Myotis lucifugus. Next base: position 170,540 of record NW_005871252.1, read on the forward strand.
ACTTTGCCTTAAAACTGATTTTTATTTTCTTCTTTTCTGTATTCACCAGGTAACAAAAAATTTCCCTCCCCACTTCTCCTTCATTCAGGAAAAACCAAACTGTAAAATGGCCCCGAAAGAGAAGGTGCCAGGGGAGGAGGTGGGCTTTGTGGACCACCCAGCAGAGGGGGACAGAATCAGGAAAGGGAAGGTGGTAGCTTCATGCCCTCGCCTGGTCTGTCTTTAAATATGCAAATGAGATCAGGAGACATTCATCCCCCCTCCCCCTCCCCAAGGCTGACACAACAGCCCTCAAGGTCACCCTGCTCCCTGCCCCCAAGGGCAAGTCAGCACCTTTAGAGGTCTGTCCAGCCCAGACACTTATATCACCGAGAAAGCGGGCCTCCTTCTGAGAGTCCTTCTTCCACCTCTGACACACACAAGGAAGGCCATCTTGAGAAAGCTCCACCCTTCACAATATACTTGTTCTTAATGTAGCCCAAAGCCATCTATACAAGCCAGAGATTTCAAAAATGATACATTGTCCCTTCTCCTGAGACCGGGTGAAAAAATTCAGCCACAATCTTGGTTTAAAAAAAATAAGCTATATTTTTCACCTTTGTGCGAGGTATAGGACTATATCCCAAAGGATAACAGGGTTGGTTTGAACAAGGAAGAAGAAGAAAGAATCCGAAGGCTCTGGGCATCTAAGAGGAGGTCTCAGAGAGACCAACTGCAGGGGAGGTGGTGAAGCCAGAAGACAAACACTCAAACTTCATAGTAGTCCAGGGCAGCCCGCCGGGAACGCTGCAAACACAGGCTGTCAGAGCTGCCACCTGCCACAGAGGGCAAACGCCAGAGCAGAGCATTTGGAAAACACAGTCCACTCATAAGTGAGTGGCTCCAGGTCCTCCTCTCTAGCCACAGGGAAAACACGCAGATGTCCGTTACGGTTGCCTGTGACTCAGGCTGAGAAAGAGTTCACAAAGAAGAAGAAATGCGGGAGGACATTTATTTTACTTGCCAAGGGAGGAAAGGGCCAAGCACGGATAGGACAATACAGGCCCCTGAGAAAGAGGGGCGTGTGCTTTTAAAGAGCCCGCAGTTGCTGTTGCTAAGTGATAAGGAAGGGATGGGGTTGTGTTAAGTTGATGGTCCAGTCGTAACCAGATGCCCGGGAGTTATCTTGAAAAGTTGCAGCCTATTTGCTTTCCCGGAAGTGGACATGCCATCGAAGCACTTTTCCACGCCTGTGAAACAAGCTTAGGACAAAAGTTATGAAGAGCTCAAAGAGGCCTGTTTGAAGGAGAGAGGGAAGGGAGGAGGGAGGGAGAGGGCAGCCTTATCTCCTCCAGTTGTTGGAACAGAGAAACCAACAAGCTCATAATTTAACCACCAGGTGCTTCTCATAAATTGTGGAAACGCTACAACAAAGAAAAGGAGAGCCTGTTTTCTGTTCTTAGATTCCCATAAACCTCGGGCAACATTCCTAATCCCCAGGGAACCCTCCTCTAGGAAACAGGTTACAGGCAAAAATAGAAATCTGTGAATCTCATTGACTGTGGTGCTACTTATCGGACCTCTTATCCCAAAAGTTTAAAGTAGATTTTGACAGGTTGGAGCTGAGTGTCTTAAAACCAAGTCACTGGGCATGAGGCAGAAGAGAGAGATCGGAGGGGAGGGGAGAGAGCAAGAAAACAACCTTGCATGTCTCTTGACTTGCGGGAAAGTCCTGGGGACAAATTCTAGCCCTACTCTAGGGATACAGTATGGCATATACCAAGTCGGACACGGTAGCAGTCCACACTCCGTTTGTATTTCAGACTTTTTGGAAATGCACCTGTCCTCTCCATGGCCAAGGGGGATGGGCAGATTCCTGTAAACCCAGGCAATGTTCCTGCTGGCCATTGCACTCTCCCTTGGGCAGTAGGCTGGAGGGCAGAATGAGGAACTGTGCGTCTTTCTCACTTTGTGTGATATACCTGCCCCTTTCCAAAGGATACCTGCCTTTTGGGTTTAATAAGGGAGGAGAAGACAAACCATGAAGGCCTGTGCAGACTAAAGAGAAGCCTTTCAAATGCCTCAGCATTGAAAAGGGACATGGGGAACAACCACTCAGAACCCATTGTGGAGAAATCAACACAATGTCTCATCCCACAACAAGACCCAAGTTTCCAAAAGAACGAGAAAGATAAAAACATCACCAGGAACTGGGCAACCAACTCGGAGAAGCGCAGGCCGTATAGCAATAGCAGCACAACGACACCAAGATGTTTTGTCTGAAACCGAAACTGTGGAGGTAGCTGATATGGTAGCCCTTGAGGAACCTGGCCCTGCAAACCAAGCAGCAATGGTTAGAACCATGGGCAGGATCCAAGGGATGACATTCTCCTCCACAGGGGCGACCAGAAATCCTAAAGCCTACTTTCAGAAAGACAATCTACAAGAGCTGGATGG
>NW_005871252.1:173300-189731 GCF_000147115.1 Myotis lucifugus
AGAAAAAAAGAAAGAAAAGGACATGGGAGACCAGGAAATAAACACCAGCTCAGGAGAAAAAGACCCCTTTCTATAAAAGCCCACGATGCCAAGAGCAGGAGAGAGCAGCAAGTACCACAAGCCAGAGATTCAGAAGTGACATCAGCTACCCCCTCCCAAGACAGGGGAAGGCACATCCGTGTAGACCTAGGCCTCCGTCCCTTGTAGCAGCAGCTTGGTGAGGCAGCACTTACAGTGAGTTATGTGGCTTCTTGCCAAGAATGGCTGAGAGCTTATATGGGCGAGGGGCTTATGTGAACATCAAAGAACTGGGCAGCACAGAGGAGTCTGCTATGGAGAATGCTGACAGTGTCAAAAGGGGCAAAGGAGAAGATGACATACAACATCCAAACTTCATAGACTCCAAGGCACATCTCAGGAAAAGCTCCAATGTAGGCCCTAGTGGTGCCATTCACAGCAGAGAGAACCACTTCTAAAGGAAATGGGATGTGGACCTATAATTTGGTGTTGAAATGTTTTCTATCACATTACATTGATAGTACACAGTTTGTGTGTGTGTGTGTGTGTGTGTGTGTGTGTGTGTGTGTTTCAATCCTCTTAATAGATACTGATTCAGGAACAGTGGATGAAATCTCAATTTCTCCCACAATATATGTGAGGATACAGCAACCACCAGCCCAATAGTCCTAAAATACCAAATGAGCACTTCCAGGGGAGCCAGAAACTTTAAGGATCTGAATCTTTAGCCACTACTCACATCACTGACTCCCTGACCCAGCAGTCTCAATCATGAAGACAGCTGTGGACCCAAATTTTGGATGATCGAAATCAATCTCTCCCCAGTATACACACAGGACACCCTGCTCCCAACCCAGTTTTGCACCCAACCACATGCCAACTACAAGTGCATCAGCATTATCCCTGCCCTTTGCAGGGTATCTCAAAATTCACTAGCAAGGAATTTAAGGGTAAGGAGTTGAATTAATTCATCTTATTTCCCTGTTTCTAGCCTAGTACGTTGTGGCATAGTCGGGCTCTCAATTTTTATTTTTTAAAATAAGGAGAAAGGGAGAGGGGGCAGTTGGAGAATAGGCAGAGAAAATATGCTCATGTCTATACAATGAGAGAGAGCGGGGGATACTGCTAAGTACTCTTTCTCCTCTTGAAGGATTCTTTTTTTTTTCAAAAAAAAATATTTTTATTGATTTCAGAGAGGAAGGGAGAGGGAGAGAGAAATATCAGTGAGAGAGAATCATTGATTGGCTGCCTCTTGCACGCCCCCTGCTGGAAATCAAGCCTGCAATCGGGCATGTGCCCTTGACTGGAATCAAACCCGGGACCTTCAGTCTGCAGGCTGATGCTCTATCCACTGAGCCAAACCAGTTAGGGCTTGAAGGATTCTTTCTGAACCCAAGCCTTATTTTCTTTCCCTCCTTCTTGTCCTTTTCCTTTTTCCAGTGACCAATTCTCTCTTTACTTTTAGTATTGTACCTGGTCAATCGATGGGTCTGGGCTGTCTGTCATTACTTGAGCCAATTCAGCAGAGATAGGGTTGAATCATATATGAGCATTTATTCCAATAAGGCCGGTAGTATGGGAGAGCAGCAGGTCATCCACAAAAATCTGCTCTGCCCCCCTAGCATAAACTAGCTGCTTATATGGGGTACAAGATTGGGATGAAGATTACATGGAGAAGTAGGCAAAAGGGTATGCCCAATGGGCAGTTATAGGTAATGCGGGTTGGGGATTTGCAAAAGCCTGCAGTTATGCAAAGGCTGGGAGTCTCCAAAGGGCTGAAAGCTCTGGTTTCTGCAACAAGATTGTTAATCTTTCCACGATAATAGGCAGCTTTGGGATGGGGAGGATGGGCCACATTTCCAGGTGAGCTCCCAGGGCCCATGGGCAACTCCCAGCCAGGTTAGAATGTGCCTTCTTTAACCAGAACAAAACAACCACAGTTAACAGAGCATGATTAATATTTCTTACAATTATAGCTGGTCCCCAATATTCTATTTCTGTCCCTATCAGTATCACTAAATCTATTCCTGTTTTTGCCTTATTTCTACCCCTTTGTTTTCTAGACACTTCTACTTGTCTCTTTTTCATTCTCTGCATATCTCACCTGTTTCTCTACTTGTTTTCTACTTTATTTCTTATTCTATCATCTGATAACCTCTTTCTTTCCTTTAAAGTAAGGATGACAGGACCTCAGGAGAGTGAGGGGGCAAAAGAATAGCTAAGAGAAAGGGCATCACCTAATAATTTCTCATTGGAGCAAGGCCCATTCATCCTTCATCCTTTGCCTTGTCCAAATGAATCAGAAATGACCATCCAAGGGTTGTCCTACTCCCATCTCCCTCTGGGCTCTTTTTGTTGCCCTTCAGATCTACCAGTTATCAACAGGGGAGCTAACTCCTTTCAGGCACCACCCAGACTTCTGTCCTCTGCAGTAAAACCTCAGGGAGGCAGCCCCGGGCCCTATTTCTGAGCAGCAATGGAGAAGCATATTCTACCAAAGCCAGGAGAACTCCCTGTTTTTCCCACAGTCTGCTTCCCTAGAAGCTGACATCTGAGAGCTCCATATGCCCAAGACTAGCCTTGGTTTGGAAGTTTCTAGGCAACTCTGTAACACATGCACAGTATAAGGGGTGAATCCTAGGTTCAGCTTCCAGGTCCAGTTCACCCTAAGATCTGCACACTAACTCCAAAGAACCTTTATCTTTGAATCCCAGCATCATCAGGAGGGCCTCGCCATAGCAGCTTCTTTCTGTTTCCCTAAAGTAATTAAAACTTTAAGTTAATTTTCTAAGGCATATTAATGCACATGAAAGTTTAAGGAAAGGGCAGTTGCTATACAGAGTGAGGTAGGGAAGGCCAAGATTGTGGCTACCAGATGGTTGCTCTGACCATCTTTTTTGGTGCCATCACTTTCTTTGCCCTCTCTTACGCTTCTCATCATGGTTTACATTCCCTTCCATCTGTTTCCTTTGCTCATTTCTCAGTCTTTCTCTTGGTCTCTCACCTAGAAGAACAAAGATCACTAAAAGGAAAAACATAATTTTTTCTGACTTAGGGACAGCCTCTTTGAGCCAGATTGATTCTGTAGTGGATGCTTCATTTCCTTTTGATCTCCCACCAAGTTGTTCAAGGCCCTTCCTCCCCACCTCAGGCCCCCAAATCCCATCATCATGGAAGCTCTACTGTCTTCAGAAATTGTAATATTCATCTCTGCCCTTTAAAGAGGAATGTTCAGTTTCATCCTAGAAGGCTATCACAAGACCTAGCCACTTACAGCCTTGTTCCTCACACACCCCTTCTCCTTCTCAGATTGATGTCATCTGCCCCAATTCTTATTTCAGGAGCCTCCTCCCAGCCCCTGCTCAGCAGATGAGTATCTCTGTTGATTCCCACGCCCTGCCCAAGGCAAAAGGATTGTATCGAATGGTATGAAATATTTCAAGATCAACCTGAAATCCACATCAGTTTTTAGACCTAAAACAGTTGATCCTTGGAGTTTTATGCAGTTCTCATACCAAGTGAACCCTAATGTCAAAATCCCTTACCCTATTTGAAAGCAAAGTTACTTGCTCCTCTGGACAGGAAATTCTTTAAGGCCAAAATCCACCCATTGTTTCATTCCTATTGGAGCCCAGCACATGGTATGTTCTTCATAATTGAAATTATTTCTCCACATACAAAAGAAAAAGTCAGAGTTCACCTTCTATATTTGGTAAGAACAGAGGAAAAGGCCTATGGTGGTGTTGCATGATCCAAAGCATGAAATGAGTCATATTGGGTTAGATGGTGAGAGGAGAGAAGGGAAAAGGGTGAATCCCAGACAGAACATACCATGTTTGCAGCAGACTGTGAGTGTGCGCAATGCGCATTAACTGCATCTGAGGATGGAGAAATCTGTGACCTGGAGCTCCCTAAAGGACTAAGAAGTATACTTTCTCCAACAACTATAGTCAAGAGAGGTGCTTATTAGAAGAAGAAAATTAACTCCATATTGAATTAAACAAACCACCTGCCCTCCCTGTCGTCTATATTCAGCATCTACTAAATTCAATCATATATTTTCTCCAAATTGAATTTCTTTCACATAATTCTTTGTTCTGTAATAAAGTTTGAGTTCAGGGGCTTAATTTAAGGCCACCACACACCTTTTAATCCTATTAATAGGCTTCATAGACTCATGCAGCTCATGTTCATTGTCACTCTGAGGTCAGAATCTCTGCCAGGCCACATCCTACACAGGAAAGTATGGGCCCAGTTATAGCTCAAGTTTTCAGCTTACCCAGGGTTTTGGATTTCCAACTTGATGTTTTCTAGTGGGATTTCCTTTCACAGTAGGGCTCCTTTAAAAAGTCAATTATCTTTCTTTTTCTAATAGTTTATTGATTTTTTTAGAGAGGGAGAGAGAAACATTGATACGAGAACAGTTGACTCCTGCACACCCCCTACCAGGGATCAAACCTGAAACCAGGGCATGTGCCATGACAGGGAATTGAACCAGCAACCCTTCAGTGCACAGGACAATTCCCAACCAACTGAGCCACATTGGCCGTGTCAGAAAGTTAATTCTCTTTACCATCCCCTTGAAACCAAATGTAACTGAAGTAAAAGAAAGACATTTCTAGAAGATGCCGCTTTTACATGGCTTCCAGACAAGTTTCCTGGCAGGGACTATAAAATATTCTAGTGATATTGCCAAGTTTTCCTATTAGGGTCTCAGGGCTTCTTGGTAGGAGTTCTGGGTGTGATGGGTTCATTCAGCAATGACAAACCCAGCCCCCCTAACATTTTACTCTTTCACTCATAAAGCTTGTTATGTCTGGGAATATCTACAGCATGCCCCTCACTGAGCTTGCCAGGTGGGCATATAAGAGGTCAAAGTGAAGCAGCTAATAGGCGTTACTGGTAAGCAGCCACAGGGCTCTCTCCTGTCCTGTTCCTTCTTCAGTTCACAATGTCAGTAATGTTTCTTGCTTCTTCAAATAACCCTAAGTTCCTACCTCAACTAACTTCGTTGTCCTGCCCTGTGTTCCTATATCTCAGGGGTCCTCAAACTACGGCCCGTGAGCCACATGCAAATACAAATATTGTATTTGTTCCCGTTTTGTTTTTTTACTTCAAAATCAGATATGTGCAGTGTGCATAGGAATTTGTTCATAGTTTTTTTTAAACTATAGTCCGGCCCTCCAACGGTCTGAGGGACAGTGAACTGGCCCCCTGTTTAAAAAGTTTGAGGAACCCTGCTATATCTTTTTTAAAAATTGTGGTAAAATGTACAAAGAAGTTACTATCTGTGACATTAAGTACACTCACAGTTTTGTGCAACTATTACCACCACCTACTCCCAGACTATTTTCATCACCCCAAAAAGAAAGTCTCATTAAACATTTATTCCCCATCTTCCCTCACTTTCCCCCATTTCCAGCCTCACCTCCATCCCTGCAACCACTAATCTAATTTTTGTCTCTATGGATTTGCTTATTCTAGATATATTTCTTAAAAATTAAATCATACAGTATGACTTTTTGTCATATTTTCACTTACTCAGTATAACATTTGCTTTTTTAAAAATAAATCTTTATTGTTCAGATTATTACAGTTGTTCCCCCCTCTTCCCCCCATAGCTCCCCTCTACCCAGTTCCCACCCCATCCTCTGCCCTTACCCTCCCACCCACTGTCCTCATCCATAGGTGTACGCTTTTTGTTGCCAGGTCAAAGGTCATACACATGGAAAATGTAGCTATTTCCATCCGAGATGTGTCCCTGTGTTTGGAAAGGTCTCTCACGACTTGTTCACGCTCTACTCAGAAAGGGTACGAAGACAAGTAACGGCTTTTTAAAATAATGTGTCCTCTTATGTTTAAAATGAGGATTTCATTACCAAAAGTGATGAGAAAGGGACACTACAGCTGCTCTCGCCCCTCTCGCCCTTCGGGTGATAGTTGTGCTTGGGGCTGCGTGCTGGTTCGAGGGCCGTCGACGAAGCCGTGTGGGCGGCTTGTGCGGTTCCACCGGCTTCCCGGGGCCATCTCAGCCTCACAGGGAACGTCTCAGCCTCACTGGGATCATCTCAGCCTCACAGGGACCATCTCAGCCTCACTGGGACCGTCTCAGCCTCACAGGGGCCGTTTCAGCCTCACTGGAACCGTTTCAGCCTCACAGGGACCGTTTCAGCCTTACTGGGACCGTCTCAGCCTCACAGGGGCCATTTCAGCCTCACTGGGACTGTTTCAGCCTCACTGGGACTGTTTCAGCCTCACAGGGGCTTAGTATAACATTTTCAAGGTTTATCTACGTTGTAGCATTTGTCAGTACTTCATTTTTATGGCTGAATAGTATTCTGTGTATACACAACATTTGGTATAATCTTTCATCAATTGATGGACCTTTGGGTTATTTCTATAAACATTTGTGTACAAAGCTTTGTTTGAACACCTATTTTTAATTCTTCTAGGTAAAAGTCTAGGAGTCTAGGAGCAGGATTGCTGAGTTATATGGTAATTCTACCTTTAATATATTGAGAGACTTCTAAGCTGTTTTCCACAGCTGCTGCACCATTTACAATTCCACCAGCAATATATGAGGGTTCCAACTTATCAAAACTTGTGATAGCTTTCATTTTTTTAATTATAGCCATCCTGATGAGTATGAACTTGCACCCTTATTGCCGTTTCTATTTGCATTTTCCTAATTCCTAATGATGTGGAGCATCTCTCATATAGTTTTTTGCCATTTGTGTATTTCCTTTGGAGCAATGTCTAGTCAAGCAAATCCTTTGCCCATTTAAATGTTTGGGGGTTTTGGGTAAGAGCTCTTTACATATTTTGGGTAATAGACCCTTTACCAGATAGGTAAACTTAAAATCTTTTATCTAATTTTACATGCTGTATTTTAACTTTTCTTTACAGTGTTCATTAATGAACAAAGTTTTACTTTTGATGAAGTCCAATTTATCTTTTTATTTTATTGTTTGTGCTTCTGGTGCCATACTTATGAAACCATTGCTAAATCTGAGGTCATGAAGATTCACTCCTGTGTTTTCTCCTAAAATGGTTTTGTTCTAATATTTATTATTTTTAAATAATCACACAAAGATATATTTTACTGATTTTAGAGACAGGGGAAGAGTGAGAGGGAGAGGGAGAGGAGACAGAGAGACAGGGAGAGAAACATCAATGTATGAGACAAACATCTATCGGTTGCCTCCTGTAAACGCCCCACAGGAGATGGAACCCATAACCTGGGTATGTACCCTGACCAGGAATTGAACCCTCAACCTTTCAGTGCACAGGACCACACCCCAAATGAGCCACACCATCCAGGGCTCTAATGTGTATTTGGATCATTGACCCATTTTGTGTCAGTTTTTGTTTATAGTGTGAGTTAAGAGTAAAACACCACTCTTTCATGTTGCTATCCAGTTGTCCCAGCACCGTTTGTGGAAAAGAATATTCTTTCCCTATTGAATAGTCTTAGCTAAGAAAGAATTTAGAGCCAAGACTCAAATCCTAGCAAAAGTTTAGTCACAGAGATAAAAGAAGTGGACTGTGGAAGAAGTGAGACAGCTGGGCTGCATGGGTTCAGGAAACAAGTTGCATAGACAAAAAAAAAGGGCCCTTGGAAATATAGCAAGGATATATGTGCTTGGGGGAAGGACAGGGGGATAGGCTCTGGTGCCCTCCAGAGAAAGAACATGCTGGAGAAAGAAGAGGGTGGGAAAAGGGGGGAGGGGCAGCGAGGCATGCTGGAGAAAGAGAGGAGAGAGAGAGAGAGAGAGAGAGAGAGCGAGAGAGAGCTCAAGTGAGCTAGTGAGCTGCGCTGGGCCCTGTGTCCTGAGGGTTTTTATTCTCTCTCTAAAGGTGATCTTAGAGAAAGTTCAGGGGAGGGTCTCAATGGAATATTCATCAGCTTTCCAGGTGTGTTCTTTTCAGGGTAATGGTCTCTACTGATTGGTGGGCCCCAGGGCAGGAGGTCATTAGTCATCCTGGTAGAGCAGTGGTTCTCAACCTTCCTAATGCCTCGACCCTTTAATACAGTTCCTCATGTTTTGGTGACCCCCAATGATAAAATTATTTTCATTGCTACTTCAGAACTGTAATTTTGCTACTGGTATGAATCGTAATGTAAATATCTGATATGCAGGATGTATTTTCATTGTTACAAATTGAACATAATTAAAGCATAGCGATTAATTACAAAAACAATATCCTATATAATAATAGAGAAACATGGTAATTAACCGTACCTCCGCTACCCTTCCCATTGGCTAATCAGGGCAATATGCAAATTAACTGCCAACCAAGATGGCGGCCAGCAGCCAGGCAGCTTGAAGCGAACAGGAGGCTTGCTTGCTCCAGTGACGGAGGAAGCCAACGTTCCCCGCCTGCCTTGCCGGCCTCTGAGCTTTCAGTTTAAGAAACATTGTTGCAATTATAGAAGCTAAAAAAAAAACCAGAATCCTGCTTTCAGCCTTCAGAGCTGGAGTGAGCAGGACTGAAACAATGTTACAATTATAGAACCCAAACAAACCCAGATCCCTGCTTTCAGCAGCCGAGGCCTCAAGCTGGAGCCAGCTCTCAGCTCCAGTGACAGCCATAGAAGGTAAATAAATCCAAGAATAAAAAAAAAGAAAGAAAAAAGGAGAGGTTGGGAGCTTCAGTCGCCCGCCAGCCTGAAAACAGCCCTCAGCCCCTCACCCAGACTGGCCAGTGGGGACCCCCACCCTGAAGGGGGTGTGACCAGCTGCAAACAGCCATCATCCCCTCATCCAGGCTGGCCAGGCACCCCAGTGGGGACCCCCACCCTGAAGGGGGTGTGACCAGCTGCAAACAGCCATCATCCCCTGGAGCAGCGTGACAGGGGGCGGTGCCCCAACCCCCCAATTGGCCCTACCCTGCATCCCAACCTCCCGATCCACCCTGCTCTGTGCATGACAGGGGGCGGCGCCCCAATTCCCCAATCGGCCCTGCTCTGAGCCCGACCAGGGGCTTCACCTAGGGATTGGGCCTGCCCTCTGCCACCCGGCAGCAGGCCTAAGCCAGCAGGTCATTATCTCCCGAGGGGTCCCAGACTGTGAGAGGGCACAAGTGGGGCTGAGGGACCCCCCCTCCCCCCACACCAGTGCACAAATTTTTGTGCACCGGGCCTCTAGTGTAATTATATATGTGTTTTCCGATGATCTTAGGCAACCCACAGGTTGGGAACCGCTGTGGTAGAGGAAGGGCAGAATATAAGAATAGAACCTCAGTTGTTTAAAGATTATTCACCTTACTAACTATAGATAAGAGGTTTTCTTACAGACCCTGGGGAACTGGAGGATATGTTGCAAAAACAAAATACATTTTAAAAGCCGACCTTGGGGGGAGGGAGCAGGCTGGGAGAAGTCAATGGGGAGAAAAGGAGACATATGTAATACTTCAACAATAAAGAATTAGAAAAAAAAAAGCAGACCAAGGGCAGGACATGCTTTGACTTGGTTGCTTGCCGGGGTTCTTGTCCCAGCATCAAGAAGGGTTCAGGAATCTGGAGAAGGAGCTGTGCATAGATTTAATAGGAATCCAGAGATTAATAAAGAGTCCGGAGACGAGATATAATTTTGAAAGGCATTGTGAGTCAGAGGAGCTTAGCTAAAGGAGCTAAGATCCAAGATCTTAAATCTAAGGCCTTAGGTTCTCCCTGTTCCCAGGAACTCATGCTTTTTATTAAACACAATTTGTCCTGAGGAGAGGCAGAGATATACACTTCAAAGGGTCAGGGTTTGGTGCAGAGTCCATTATCAGAATGGGGGCATTAGCCTATGGCTGTTCAGGTGTTTGGCCAGTAGGAGGCAATAACATGTAGATTAAGATGCCTTTTAGCTGTCTGGCAGCCACAATCAGCTTCCTATTCAGGTTTGGGGAAATGCCTTTGGCCATTCTCAACAGGTGACTACACGTGTGACTCAACCCTGTTGAGTCCCCAAGTCTCATCAACCTTTTGATGAAATTTTTGAAATTATAACATTCTGGAATTGGTCTCTGGCAGTTTCTGTGCCTGGACCTTGACCCCCTCCTGGACTTTGCCTCAAAATGCTGACCATTCTCTGATCCCAGGAATGAACTAAATTGTTTATAACATCACAGAAGATTAGCCACCTTGTTATCAGACTTTGAGCTCCTGAAGGCCAGACTGCAGACCCTACCCTACCGTTTTCCTTATTACACTTGCAGCTCACAGCTGCATGTAACTTTCTTCCTCTACCAGCTGGCTGTTGTGTGTGTGGCGGGGGGCGGGGGGGGGGGGCGTGCAGAGAAGAACTTTCAGGATGGGCTACTGCTCTCCCCATACTGCTGTCATTATTGGAATAAATGCTCATATATGATTCAATCCTATCTTTGATTAATTTGGCTCAAGTAATTGCAGAAGGCCTTGGACCCATTTAGTGTCTGGTATTAATCACAGCTGATCCTGATGTCAGCCATGGCATCGCCTCATCTGACCTTGCTGCTTTTCTGGACTTGGAGCTAAAACACACCTGAGGCCTAGATGTTATCACTAATTTGAGCAAAGCTCTTCTCCATGGTCAACAGACCAGAGGCTTTGTTCATAAGATTATTTGATGCAAGTCAGAACTTCATTGTCTTGATGACTTAATGCTTAAGGGAGTAGTCATGCAAGGGCTTGTATGGAAGTCACATGAGGCTATTCTCTGGCCCCCATGTTCTTCCTCTAAGGGGGTGTCCTACATGACTAGCAACATGGTACGGGGGGAAAAAGGTCACCCTGGGGGTAAGGTCCTTGTTTTCCCAGTTTTGCCTGTTGCTAGGTACACAGGGCTTTCCACCCTGGTGACATTCCATACCTAGCCTATGGTTCCTACTCTGCTCATGCCTGTCTAACTGCTTACTACAATACCACTGGAGCTTTATTTCCTTAGATGAGGAGACTGGACCTTCTTTGAAATTAAACAGTGTGACAGGTAAACTATCAGATTTTTTATGAGGTTACATGAGCAAGTTCTGAGAAGAAGGGGAGAGAGAACAGGAAGGTTCTCAACCTTCCTCAAGAGATTCTAAGGAAAGGGAGGGTAGTGCACAAAACAGTAGGGTGGGAAATATGTAAACACACTGCTCCATTGCACAAATGGGCTCAGGATGAATTCTGAGAAAAGGATCCAGAAGATAGAAGTTGCCGTCTACGATCAGCAGGTGAGTCCCCTCAGGTGAATCCCTAGACTCATCCAGCACAAGTCATGAGTGTCTCAGAAGCGACACTAGAAAACTCTCTCTTCAGAATGAGTAATAATTCAGTTTCCAGATCCCAGAAGAATTACACTAAGGCAGTGGTCGGCAAACTCATTAGTCAACAGAGCCAAATATCAACAGTACAACGATTGAAATTTCTTTTGAGAGCCAAATTTTTTAAACTTAAACTATATAGGTAGGTACATTGTTATTAACTTAATCAGGGTACTCCTAAGGCTTAGGAAGAGCCACATTCAAGGGGCCAAAGAGCCGCAGGTGGCTCGAGAGCCGCAGTTTGCCGACCACGGCACTAAGGCTTTCCCAGTTTTCATCAGCAGGGGAGGGAGGATAAAGTACTATCAAGAGTCTAAATTCTCCCCTAATATGGCACCACCAGTTCTAAGCCTTTCAACATAAACCCATCAGGAAGTCAACTTATGGCTCTAATCCTAGATCCCACTTCACATCTATTCGGATGTTACTACTATAAGGAATTCCTGTCCCTTCCCCTCACCCTAAAACCTAATCTTGATCTCATAAAAAAATCTCAAATTCTCATATTATTGTTTTGTGGAAATATTAACCCCTAAACCAAATACATTAACTGTAAAAAATATTAGAAAGATCATTTCAATCAAATTTTCTTATTTGAAATGCCGTTAGCTCCTAATTTGCAGCCATTCTTTGCCTGATTTTACGTGACCGACATTTTTTCTTCTGACAAGTGAATGACTTCAATGATAAATGCCATGAAGGCTCCATTTTTGCCCAGCCCCTTTCAGCCAGGGGAATTAACATTCATCCCTGAAGGGAGAAAGACTGGGAAACCAAAAGCGATCCCACTGCCATGTTTGGTCTTCAGGTAGGAATCTGGAGTGGCTGAACCGCTATGTTCAGGAGATGAGCCATTTCCGGAGCTCATCATTTGGGAATTTCTCTCTAAAGTAGCGTGTTGTGGCAGAATGCATGGGAGAACAATCAGCCAGCACTCTGAGGGAGGAAAGCTGAATCTTTATTTTGCAGATCTGTTAGTCCAGGGGATTCTGGATCCAAAGCCTGAACTGAACTTGTGGGGAGGCTCTGGCCTCTATAGCTCCTCCTGTGGCGGGCCCCTGAGGGTCTCCAAAACTCCACCCAAGTCAGCTGTGGCGGGGCCCTGGGGTTAGGCTCTGCAGCTCCGCCCAAGTCAGTCAGAGTGGGGAAGTAAGACTACAGTTTTAACCAGATACTGAACTAGGTTGCAGTGGGGAAGTAAGACTACAGTTTTAACCGTAAATTTAAATTCCGTGTTAAAAAAAAAAACAACTATCACGTAGCCTTCAAGCTTGTCTACCTCAGTGTGATTTCTAGATCCCTTTAGAGGAATGAGAATGAGATATAGAGGAAAGGGATAGCCATGGGTTCCTAAGTGGGAAGAGAGTGCCAAAGGAGCCAGAGCAGGAGGGCCCTGAAGGAGTAAGTCCCTTATTTCTCTGGTCCACATGCTGACACCAAGAGGAGGCCCCCAGGCATGCGTGGCAGGCACTGCTAAGACCAGAGGAAGCCCTTCCTCAGGCAGCCAAGTCCAAGGCCTATTTCAATCAGGTCATGGATGTAGGGTGGGGGTGTCAGGTTTCAAACATGACAGCAGGACTTTGATCCATTTTAAGTCCAAGTAAGAACATTCATGACAATCACCAAGCCTCATTTCCCCCATAGCAGAGCCTCTTAGCAGCACCTATCCTTTTGCAGGTCATTCAAAATGGCGCCCAAGGTGAGGGCTAGATTTCAACTTTTTAGTTTGACTAGAGAGGAAGGCATGTGGGGAGTACATCCACTAGCATTCACCCAAAAAAACTGGTGCAGGAAAAGTGTTAGCACAGCAGGCCTGAGACTGCTGTCCTACAAAGGCCTGCATGCCCTTGGTGGGCAAGGCCTACTTGGATTCAGGGCTCCCACCACCCTAACTAATAAGTGCCTAAACTGCATATATCCTGTGATTTGTGCTGAACATCGGCTTTCCTTTTCTGAGCCTGGGATTCTGGCCCACAACGGGCAGAAGATGACCAGCTCCCAATAAAAACCCTGGGCACCGAGTCTCTAACGAGCTTCTCAGGTAGACAGTATTTCACATGCAGTGTCGTAACTCATTGTGGGAGGACTTAAACATGTCCTGTGTGACTCCACCGGGAGAGGACTCTGGACTTTGTGCTCCATGCATCTTCTCCTTTGCCTATTTTCCGTTGTATTCTTTTGCTATAATAAAGTACAGCCATGAGTATGATTATATGCTGAGTCCTGGGAGTCCTAGTAATTCATCAAACCTGGGATTGGTCTTGGGGACCCCAATATACTACCCAGTTCTTTTCATTCTATTAGATCTTATACTTTGGAGGGGTGGTAATAGAGGAAAAAGAAAAATTTCTATCCTTCTATCTTAATATGGACCCCTCCTTGTCCTCTCTCCATTTCTGCTCCGTTCAGACACACGTCTTCAACTACTTAACTTTTCTCATATCTTCTTCTCTCAGAAATACAGAAATCCTTTCTAAAGAAGCCCACCAACTATGACAGAGATGCCTGGGGTATGTTGTTTGCCCTAGACACTACCTTCCAGTCAACAGCAGCACCCTTCCTGCTTGTTGGTTTCTGATACTGTGAGCCTTGATTTCTCAGTTTTAACTGCCTCCTTTTACTTTAATATCCCTTCTTTAAATTTGTTTTTCCCTTTCCCTCTGCTATAGTAACTATCTACATTGTTTGCTTTGTTTTGTTCTGGAGCTGTTCCCACAATCTCAATTTCTGACACAATCTCAGTACTTTGTGTGTCTTCCTCTCTCACAGCTAATTACATTTAAAAAATATATATTGTATTGGTTTTTTTTACAGAGAGGAAGGGAGAGGGATAGAGAGTTAGAAACATCAATGAGAGAGAAACATCGATCAGCTGCCTTCTGCACACCCCCTACTGGGGATGTGCCCGCAACCAAGGTACATGCCCTTGACTGGAATCGAACCTGGGACCCTTGAGTCTGCAGGCCAATGCTCTACCCACTGAGCCAAACCAGTTAGGGCACTAATTACATTTTTTTAAAAAATGTTTTTCCAGGGAAGCCTAGAGAAAGAAACCATCTGAGCACAAGTAGAGAACTCATCTCTTTGTGAACAAAGACTGCCTTGTTTTTTTCTCTTTTGGGTCCCAGGGGTCGGAAATGAATATCTAGATAATCTCTAAAGAAACACACCTTGAGAAGGATTAAGCCCCACCCATCTTCAAGAGCCTTCCTCAGCCAGGACCTTCTTCCATACAGCCAAGACTCCCAGCTGTATGGAAGTACCCACTCCTATCAAAATCTGTGCTCCAACCTGGCTGCCTGCAAGCTTTCCCACTTTTAACAATGAAGCAAACATCAATAGGGGATCTATATCTTGACCCAACACACTCATGTACACAGATCAAGATCTCCATCCTTCAACCAAAAACATCAAGAAGTGGTTTCAAGCCCTATACCCGACCATTGATAGAGGTCAACTGTCCCAAAGGCCCACTATCTTGATCAAACACATGGTAACTCTATGCCCTGTTCTTTTTTGCTGGCCCCTCTGGGTCTAGGTGACTGAGCTACAACCACTGATATCCAATAGGAATTGTTGCTACAAAAGCAAAGACAATACAATAATACACAGGCTGCTGCCTCAACCCCAAAAGGCTGTCACTCCTGGCAGTGCTTCCAGAGCTTTCAGACAGGGCTCCACGGCTTCCTGGTCGGCTTTCCAAGGATTTCAGACAGGGCTTCCAGGCTTCCTTTTAGAGGTTTTAGGGTGTAATGTTAAAGTTTTAATGTTAAAATTTTAATGCTTCCACTCAAGGGCTACAGGGCTCCTTGGCAGAGGCCACAGCTTTATTCTGTGGGCTATTCAGAAGTTGCAGGCAGCAGCTCATAGTCATCAAGGACTTAGAAAGTAATTAGTAGTAGTCAGGGAGGCTTCGAGAGGGTCCTCTCAGCATATGTTTTCCTCAGCCACCTCCTTTCATTCATTCATTCAGCAAACATTTAGAGAGCATTTCCCATGTGCAAGGCACTGAGCTGGGTCAAACTTAGGACACAGTATCGACCTCAAAGAGCTCACAGACATAGCTGCTGCTCACACTCTCCTGCTAGTGGAGGCCACATCTGTTCCTTTATTCAGTCCCGCAAGCCCCCGAGTTTATAAAGCCATGTTTCCCTTCCCAGCTGAAGAGCTCAGGGTTAATCTTTTGGTTCCAAAGCTGGGGAGCAGCTAACTTAGGTTGCCTCTGGCAGCAGTTTTGTTCTAAGCTCTTTAAAAAATGTTACATCTCCTGTGGAGGGGGACTGGAAGAGCAGCTATCTCCCCACCAAAACAATCCTCAAGCCCTCGGGCACTGCTTTGGCTGGACTCTGAGGGCTCTTCAAAGAGCAAGAATCCAAAAGGGCCACTGAGTTCAAACACCAGACCTACCCAGCCACTTTTCATTGGCCTAGTAGTCATCACATTTTAAAATGTATTCCCGTGAATAGATTCCACAAGCCACAACTACAGAGGAATATATTCTCTAAAGAAACACACCTGGAGAAGGATTAAGCCCCACCCATCTTCACGAGCCTTCCTCGGCCAGGACCTTCTTCCACACAGCCGAGATTCCCAGCTTCATGGCTCTCTTCACGGCACTGACCCCTACACTAAAGAGAAAATCCCCAGGATATTTCTAGCTCCCATCAGACTTTTTCAACCTGTGAGCAATAAGCTCGCTTCAGCAAAGGTGGGTGAGAGCAGGTTTTAATGTTGGGAAGGAAGGAGGAAAATACACTGGGCACCTGAAAGAGGGAGCTTGAAAGGATGTGAAAAGACCCCAAATTGACTTCCCTATGGCATAGCTGACTCTCAGGCCAACTCTGCAAAGAAAGTCCAAGCAAGTACTAGAGGTGATACCTACAACCGGGGGGCACACTAAGAGAGGGAAGGCCAGAGCCCAACTGGCACCCAGGCTTCTAAAGTGGTAGAAGGTAGCCTCTGCCTTGTAAATGTCCAGTACAAGTACCCTCCTAGACCCATAGAGAAACCCCTCTTTTCTTCTTGTTTATCTCTACACCTCTTTCAATTGGACAGAAAAGCCCGGATGGGGTCTTTGAAAGTATATGACATTACAAAGGGTACCAGCATATTGCAGGGAGAGACCATGCCCAGATAGAG
>NW_005871252.1:189831-212113 GCF_000147115.1 Myotis lucifugus
ATATATATATATATATATATATATATATATATATATATATGATCATTTACATGCCCACATAGGTAGGTACCATTATTTCTTTCCCATTTTACAGTTGAGGATACTGAGAAACAGATTTTAAGTAACTTGCCCAATGTCACACAGCTGGTGTGATAGCAAGGCTTGAACTCTGGCAGTCTAGCTATAGACTCTGAGCTCTAATGCCTGCAACTCTCCATGGCGACCGGGAATTTCTCTGACAAGACTTGATACCCAACCATTTTTTTCTTCCTTTCATTTTTTCTTCCATGGCATGAGTTTAGCTGCTGAAGGCCACGCTTGGTCCTCTCGATCCTGGGACAAAATTTTCTCTCACTTTTCCATCCCTGGTTTATTCAGTCAACCCCTTTTTACTTGGCCTTTACTCTGCTTTCTCCCCAAACGTGAAGCCTTGCAAACATCTTTCTCCCCCCTTCCCTTGGAGAGTTGAGAAAATGTCTGGTGTGACAAGACAGCCCACCCACAAGGTCAGAGAGCCCCTGTGTGGTCAGCAGGGTCTGAGCTTTACTGCCTGAATTTGCTCATGCCGCTGGCTTCTTGGAGGGTAGGGAGGGCTCTCTGATACTCTCCCCCCTCACCTCTCACTCTGATCACACTGCCTCTCATTGCTCTTTGTATTTCTCCTGTTAAAGCAATGAGCACGTGTACTGCATGTGCCTGTTTATACGTCTCCCTGATTAGACTTCGCTCCCTGAAGGCAAAGATTTGCTTTCAGACGTCCTTCCTTTCCAACAGAACACAGTAAAAAAGTTTGCTTTTGGCATCCTTCCCTACCATCCTTCTCTGCCCACATCATGCTGTGAAATGTTGCCTACTTTCTGCTCAACTTGGGGATGCCACCGTCACAAGCCCTGTCTGCTTCCTCCTTCAAATCTCAAGAAACTTTGGTCCCTTGGAGATGTTTCTTCTGGGGCTTCTCATGACAAATTCTGTTTGTAGTAATCCTGGAGGAAAGTGAGGTGGGAGAAGTTTTGTGGAGTCTTTCTGATAACCATCTTGGTAGGAAACTTAGATGAAACCAATCACGTCAGTAAGTAACCCTTACCCACTGTCAAAACAGCATGCCTTCCTCCAAGGGAGGCACTGTTTCTCATTCTTTTCCTTCCTCTCCCAGTGCCCTGGAAACATACTTGTTGAAATGTTTCATTCATATGTATGTGTATATGTTTGTATGTGTGTGTATATGCATATATGCACATTATCTCAATGTATCTACAGATACTTCTTATACATACATGCATTTCACTTGTATGTATATATATATATATATATGTATAGGAATTACAGGGTAGGGCTGGGGCTACGAGTCCTGGACTACAGTCAGTCCTTTGGCTTTTCTGGCTACAGCTGAGAAATGGTGAGTTTGGGCCATGGGCTTGGTTCTGAGAGGACCCAAATAAGTTGTAAACTTTGTTACATCTGAGCTGTGAAGTTTCGATATCCTCTTAAAGGAACCTGTGTGCTCTAGCAGCTGTAGCCAAAGAAATACTACATTTCCTGGCAGAAGTGTTAACCCAATACCCTGTCTGTAGTTTGTTTTTTAAAATTAATATTTGAGTACTGTTGGTCAGTTCATATTTCTTTGCCACCACGTACTTCGACGTTTCTGCTGCTGGCTTCACCACTAACCAGAGCCTCGGCAGGGCCCACTCTGCCCGGTCTCCCAGCCGGCAGAGGCAGCGTCCTGCAGCTGACCCTGCAACACCTGTCCAGCAGCTGAGAGCTCAGGTCCCCCCCCTCCATCCTGGCATGGCTGTACCCCGGCTGAGTTGTCTCAGGGACCTCCCTGGGCTGCAGGCCTTTGTTTTCAGAAGCGCTCTTGAACACCTACATGCCACATCTCATGAAGTCAGGCCTCTCATTAAAGTCTTCCTTTATATGATTCTCTTAGCTATTCTGGACCTTTACTCTCCCACATGAACACTAGGCCATCTTATCTAATTTTGAAACAAACAAAAGGATTCATGATGAGTAGGCATTTTCAACTCTCCCACCATATTTGTATTTTTAGATCAAGTTCTCCTTGCATGGCGAATAGTTTTTTGGCTAAATACATTTAGCTGCTATATTGCTAGCTGTACATACAGTTTTTATTTTTTATAATGTATTCATAGTAACACTGCTATTTCTGCTTCCTGTTATATATATGCAGTTCTTTATTTTCAAGCTTTTGGGAAGCATTTTAAGAGTATTTCTTGTTCAATACCATATAGTAGATTTAAAAGCACATATGCCAATCAGTCTTTCTTCAATAGGAAAATTCAGCCCATTCACACTTTATAGTAACTGGGGGGAGGCGGGCGAGCACAGTGGGCTCAGGTCTGAGTGGGACTCCAGGGGCCCCATTAGGTCCATGGACAGCCTGGATCTGACAGCTCCCAGTTACCGATATCCAAAACCCCACTTATAAAGATGAAGATGCCTCTTTTAAATGAGTTTCATAAACTAGCACAAAAGACAAAACAGATAGTGGTGAGCACTGCTTCCCATGAGCAGAAGCCCTGTGGACCTGAAGGAACCGCATCGTAAAGGATGTGTGGTAAGTGACTGAGACCCGGGGGAGGCAGATGCAAGGATGGCCTAGAAAATGCCAGAGAGACCTCGGAGGGGCCGGGCACCTGGAATTGAAATCAGAACAAATGCCTCAGGATGCTTCAAACACGGGGCCACACGGGGAAGGGGGCAGGATGGCCACCTTTGCTCTGCCAGAACCTCCTAGTCCCCAGATGAGGGCGAGCGGGGAGGCTGGGGGCAGGGGCAGGAACACTCATGGAGGGCCTCTGAATGTAAGAGGGGAAGGGAGAGACTCTTTCATTTCTTGGGAGGACTCAGAGGTGATGCGAAATGGGCGCATGCCCCGACCCCCTTGAGCAGGCAAGTCTGAGGCTGTCCAACCAATTTTAGATTAAGAAAGCGAGGCTGGAGGGCTGGTGGGGGTAGGAGAGGATGTACAAGTCTGCCTCCCCGTGTTCAAGTTGGAGCTAATCTGGCACCCAGTGGGCCCACGCAGGGCCGTGGGGCTGCCTAGGGAGATGCGGAGGAAGCAGCGTGGGAAGACAGCAGCGGGACAGGGTCCTTGGCTGCCACCAGTCGGCGTCACAGACACACCAACGTCTGCACCGCGAGGTACCAGAATCCAACTGCAAAGGCGCGCGGGCGGTGGCGGGGGAGGGGGGGATGGGCGGTGGTGGGGGGAGGGGGCTGCAAGCCATTGGCCCGGTCCCGCCCCAAAGCCCCGCCCCCTCGCCATCCGGGATGCGCCTGCCCAGTTGCCTGGGAAACTGGGCGCAGAAGGTCTGGGTGCGGTTGGAAAGCGTTGGCCACTCCCGCCCTGGCTCCTCCGGTTGGGCAGCTTGTCACCCAGTGGGGGGCCAGAGTCAAGGTCCAGGTGCCTCACACGGCAGCAGGCCTGCTGGGAGGCTCTGGAGGGGTGGAGACCCCAAAACCTAAACTGTTGCCGGGGGCTTGAACTGTAGCAGAGCCATATATTCTTGTGGTGACAGTGGCCTTAGGAGAAAAAATTGTCCCTAGGAGGATTAGATCAGAGCTACACAAACCCCAATGTGACTGGCCTATGTGGTGGCCTTTGAGGGGCCCTCTAGAAAATGTCAGACTTTAACCTGGGAAGGGGGCGAGGTTATACAGTGGAAATTAAACTGGATGAGGCTTGTAGTTACGCCCATAGATGCTGAGCTTGGGCTGCCAACGGAACAGATCACTTTACCTCAAGGCTGAGGAGTTTTAGCCAGACTTTCTGACAGGAGGAAAGGAGCAGGCATGCTTTCTGCCCTTGAAGGGTCTCCCTGGGAGCCAGCATTAATTCACTGAAGCCTAATACGGCTCAGAGATTCCTGTCAGCCCCCAACAAGCCCAAAGGTTTCTACCATCCAGGACATAACTGTTTTCCTTCTGTTCCTTTTCCCTATCAAAACCCTCTCACCTCATCTCTTAGGACACAACATTGTTCCTCCCACCCTTCTTACTAGATAGGAGGAGAATGAATTCCCAAAATGACTTTGAAGTTACTTTGATGTCATTGGAGAAGTCACTTAACTGTGTGGAGTGCTGTTAGGATCAAGGGATTAAACAAAACCAAAAAAACTTGCCTTCAGTAAGTTCTCTTTCTAGTGGAAGGATTCACTTTGCACTCGAATTAGGGCAGGCGTCTGGCCCAGTGTGAGCTGCATGAGGCTCTAAGGTTTGTGAATGAGACACATGTTTGTGGTGATCCTAAGTTGAAGCCCTGAAATATTAGCCTGAATCTGGGTGTGTGCTCACCAGCGTTGCTGGGCATCATGGGGGTGGGGGCCTGTTACTGCAGGTGTCGCAATTTCCAGAAGACCAACTGGGGTGGGGCACTCTTAAAACCTCTTTTAAAATAGGTTAAGTTTATATGTGAATGTTGCACCCATGGTAGTAGTCGTAATTAGAGAAGACTTACCACAGTCATTAGGGACCCAAAGGAGAAGAAGGTGGGACATCCCTGGATGGCGTTTCTGACCTAGGGGACATGAATGAGATTGGGAAGTCCCTTCGCCCTTCCTCCCGAATTAGTGCCCTGCCTCTGTAAGGGGGCCTGGAAGAGAAACCATGCTGCAGAGATAACTAAGCAGCTGGCGTGTAATGTTAAGGGCTGTTAGGAATTTGGGATCCAATCCCGAGATTAATTTCCCTCCTTCTGTACTCAGTCGGGAGAGAGATGTCCGCGCAGAGGAGACTTAGGCAGGTAGTTGCTGTACACGGCATCTCCAGGTTCTGTTTAAATCATCTTCCCAACAGGAAAGATTCTGGATGGATAATGTCAGTTACACATCTGTGTTCTAAAATGCAAACACCGTTGTTGGTGATTTGCTTCTTTTTATATCTTAGCTCTCCCTCCCTTTTAGCATCACCAGAGTGCATGAAGTGAGCATGAGCGTTTTGTTCCTAAACTGAAAACCTGCCCCCTGGCTACGAAACTAGGTGTAAAGAGCGCTGGATTCCAGTGGGAACCTGGGGCTGAGTGTGTAAGGATGCAAGTTTTGTCCTTTAGAAACACCAATTGTGAGATAATCTGAGGAGGCCCCAAACCTTTGGGATCCAGGTTAGAGCTGGGAAGAGGGAGTTTGCAGAGGTGCCAGGAGATTTTGATTAGATAAGGGGGGGGGGCGTGAGGAATGTGTGGTTAGATAAAGGGGGACAGACATGAGGAGTATGTGGTAATGCTGTGCAGCAAGGACACTTTCCTCAGCCTTGGGGTGCTCTGTGGGGCCTTTGCTGTCACTCAAAACAGGACCCGGAGCTGCCTTTGTGGAGCAGTGTGCTGAAAGACAAAGCACCCATTGTTCCCAGGGTTGGGTAAGGACACATACACACCCTTGAAAGTGTCAGTTCCTATGTTGATGGTAATTGGAAGAACTTTTGGAGTGACCTTGGAGAAGCCAGAGAATGGGTTAGAAAACACATGAATGGAAATTTCTCATCCATTGGGATAAGACAAGGGGGAACGGGAGTTAATTCTATTTACTGGGCCCATGTGCCCTGCCTCTATGGGTGGTCAGATGATACTCTTCTTAGCTATTGCTTCACCTTTAACTTAACCTTAGGTCTATTGAGCCTCGCACTAAAGGAATATTAGATAGAGCTCTGAAATTCAGGAAGCCCCAGAACCTGAAAACAAATGCCCTTCTTGTAGGAGAAGAGACTGTCAGTGTTTAATGGTGCGTTAAGGGTCTTTGTCGAGGCTAAGCCTGGGACAGAACAAAAAGCTTCCCGTTTTTCAGCCTTTGATGAGAGAGCCTCTTTGGGGGAGGCGCTTTTGTGCAAGCCCCGTGTGAGCTGCATAAGGCTCTAAGGCAGTGGTTCTCAACCTTCTGGCCCTTTAAATACAGTTCCTCATGTTGTGACCCAACCATAAAATTATTTTCGTTGCTACTTCATAACTGTAATGTTGCTACTGTTATGAATCGTAATGTAAATATCTGATATGCAGGATGGTCTTAGGTGACTCCAGTGAAAGGGGTCGTTCGACCACCAAAGGGGCCGCGACCCACAGGTTAGAACCGCTGCTCTAAGGTTTGTGAACGAGACAAATTGTGGTGATCTTAAGTTGGAATCCATAATATTAGACTGAATCTGGGTGTGTGTAAAAACATCCCTAGGTACTGAGTACAGAAAGTTCCCAGATGTGGGCCATCTAAGGGACTTAAGTTTTGTTATATATCTAGGTCTGGGCATTGTAAAGCAGAAATGGAAGAAATAGCTGTTTTTCTCTAGAGTTTGTGGGGAACAAGGTTGATAGTTTAGGACTGGGTCTGGGAACCTTCTCTTTCATAGTTGCCTTCAAAGTCTTTCAACTGTTGAAGCTAATTAATGGGAAGGGGAGGATGGAGAGTTGCGGGGGGGGGGGGGGGGGCCGGGGGGTGCGGGTAAAGTTGCCCTGCCAGATCCTAAAGTAATCTGGAACTCAGTCACTGGCTAGATAGACACTCTTACCCACAGAGACAAAGACAGGTGAAGGACATCTGCTCCATTTCTGTTATTTTACCAAACATTTTGAAGAGTGTTTGGTTTGCCAAAGTCCTGTAATGTTGAACAGTGCTTTAAGTTGGATAGATATCTTTACTAAAACAATAGTACCACCACCCTGGCCGGTTTTGCTCAGTGGGTAGAGCATCAGCCTATGGACTGAAGGGTCTCAGGTTCGATTCCAGTCTAGGGCACATGCCTGGGTTGCAGGCTCGATCCCCAGTGAGGGGCGTGCAGGAGGCAGCCAACCCATGATTCTCTCTCATCATTGATGTTTCTATCTCTCCCTCTTTCTTCCTCTCTGAAATAAGTAAAATGTGTGTGTGTAAATATATATTTTTTAAAAAACAAACAAAAAACACAATAGTACCACCACTGAAACTTTGACAAAATTGCCACAGTCCTTGGGTAGCATTGAATTTCTACTGATCTAGCCCAGCTCTACCACCTCTGCAACAATGGCATGAGGTCACAGCGCTTGTCCATCTTTGTTCTTTAATCAGATGGCCAAGGGGGAGTTCAGAGACATCAAGGATATGGTCAGAAACTTTGTGGAGGTTCTGAAATCGCCGGCTGATCAATTGATTAGGGGTCCTCACCCTGCTTTCCCCTACTGGAGGTGTTTCTCTATGACCATTTAACAAACTGCCCAGCATCTTAATCTTTTATCAAGTTTGGAAGTTTGCTTTTCTCCCTCACATTTCCCTATAGGTATATGCTCTGCCTTTTCCTATTTTTGGCTCTGCTCCCAACTAACGTGCAGCTTTTTTTTTTTTGACAAGGCCAGATAATTCACAAGTATGCTGAAAATAAAAAACAAACATCAACATTTTAAAAACTTTAGAAGCCTGCAATTCTAATTTGGGTCCCTAATGTCCTTGCCTAGAAGTAATGCTTGGAGAACGGAACTGGAAATAGCATGATGGACTCCAATCTCTCATCTCTCCTAGTGCCCTCACTTGGTTGTCCAACTTTAAAAAGAACTACTGGTTGAAAGGGCTTGCCATTGAATTTCCCTCGGGTAGCTAGCAAAGACCCTGCTTCCAAAACTGGAGACATCCCATGTAAAGATGTTTTGAAAAAGGGACAAAGAACCTGTGTTCTAATTCTGGTACTGCCATTATTAGCCGTGTAAACTTTGGCAAGTCTCCAGATTTCTTTGGGTTGTGGGTAGAATTGTGATATATACCTACCTCCCAGGGTTGTTGTGAGAATTAAATATGCTCTGTAATCTGTCATGCTGTGTAAATATTTGCAAGTTTTTATGATTTAAGAGCTATTTTTAAATATTCCCTGTCCACATAGAAGACAATGCTGACATTTCTACCATCTGCTCAAGGGGTTTTCATTGTCATATACTGCATAGTTAAATTGCTGGAGCAAAACTTTCTGCTTTTATGTATATACTTTTGTGAGGAGAGAGTCCCCATAGCTTTCATCAATTTCCTAAAAAGAGGTTCATTATCCTAAAAAGTTAAAAGTGCTTCAGAATTCAAAAGTTGGGTTCAGTAACAGGAATAAATGTATTGCTTCTAGAAGGTCCTTTTTAACATGTCTGTAGTAGTACTTTCAATGTTTTTAGACACTGAAATTGTTAATGTGGCCTGATGACTGTGGAGAACATTTGAGATTGGGACTGAGAAATTTGGACATATGGTCACAGTAGCCATTGGATTATCCAGTTGCCTGCAGTGTGAATTTAGGTGCAAAATGATTAACTATATGGCCCTGTGAAAGTCACCTTACCTCATGGAGTCTCTTTCCTCATTTGTAAAGTGAAGGATTTGACCTTGAAGATTTCCAAAGCTACTAGTTGGAATTCTCTAGGAAAGTGAGATTAAAGCTGGACTTGGATGGAAATTTATTGTGACAAAAATGAATCGGGCTTTTCTGTGTAGGAGGAAAAAGAGGGAATGTCAAGAGCAGGGGTCCTCAAACTACGGCCCGCGGGCCACATGCAAATACAAATATTGTATTTGTTCCCGTTTTGTTTTTTTACTTCAAAATAAGATATGTGCAGTGTGCATAGGAATTTGTTCATAGTTTTTTTTTAAATATAGTCCGGCCCTCCAACGGTCTGAGGGACAGTGAACTGGCCCCCTGTTTAAAAAGTTTGAGGACCCCTGGTCAAGAGTGAGGAGGAGGGGCAGAGATCCAAGGAGCTCCATCCTCGGCAAAGATGGGAAACTCCGGAAAGCCTGCTGAGGTGAAGAGCCAGGTCAATCAGGGCAGAAAGAGAGCTGGTGGGCTCCTTACGGCCCAGAGACACAACCGCCTCCGTTCACCATGGGACTGACTCGCCAGAACACAAGCGGACTCGCTCAGTGAGCAAACACCTCTTCTTCCCCGCACTCACAGGACTTCCAGTTTAACTTGCAGTTGTCACCGGCGAGTCCCACAGCCTCCCCACTTCCCAGAGCAGGTGGTTGGCTCCTTCAGGAAAATGGCAGCCCTACAAATGCCTCGAGACACTAGTAAGTTGTAGGGATGGTGAGGTTTTTTGGAGAGGTTAAGAGAACCTCTAACTCTATTTTAGGGTGAAGTGGAATCCCCACCCTCACATGAGGAATTTTTTATTTTTTAAATAGGAAACTACCATTGATAAATTATTATTAACTGAAGTCCATAGTTTATATTAATGGTGTGTGCGTGTGTGTGTGTGTGTGTGTGTGTGTGTGTATTTGTCAAATGTTAAATGCTTTTCTGCATTGTCTAAGATGGTTATATTGTGTAATCATTGTCGTTTTGAAAAAACAAAACAAAACCAACAACACTAGCTTTGTGGACTAGAAAATGGGAACAGAGGGTTACATTTTAAAAATATATTTTTTATTGATTTCAGAGAGAGGGAGGGGAAAGTAGAGAGAGAAACATCAATGAGGAGAATCATTGTTTGACTGCCTCCTGCACACTCCCTATTAGGGATTGAGCCCAAAACCTGGGCATGTGCCCTGACCGGGAGTCAAACCCAGACCTCCTGGTTCATGGGTCAACACACTCAACTACTGAGCAACACCGGCTGGGCCAGAGGGTTACATTTTTCAGAATAATAATAGCTGTATTCTGTGATTCTCCAGAATAGGGTCAGCAAATATTTTTGTGGTAAATATTTCTGACATTTTAGTCTTTACAGGACACAGAGTGTCACTCCTTTTTTTTTTTTTTTTTTTTTTTTACATTTAAAGTATAAACTATCCTTGGCTTACATTAAAAAAGTTTGGTCCAGCCACCTGAGCTGAAATGATTAATTACTTTTTACGAAGTTGACTATACAGCTTTAAAAAGAAGTAGCAGCAACAGTGACAAAGACATAAGTGTCCAGAAAGCTCAAATTATGTACTACTGGCCCTTTACATAAAACAAAACAAAGCAAAAAACAAAAACAAAAAACACAACAAAGAAAAAAACTTTGCCAACCCCTATTCTAGAATATTGTTATGAAATACTTTAAAAGGAACATTATATTTTCATATACTGTATATAGCCCAGATTAAATTAAGCCAAAAATGGCAGCTTCTCCTCATCTCTAGTACCACTCCCTAAACAGGGAATTTTCTTTTTTAAAAAAGTACAGTTATTAAAACAGGTAGCATGAAGAAGTAGCTGAGGATTTCGATTTTGTTATTAGTCTGGAAATTAATTGATGGCAACTATTCTTGATTTCTCAGAGATTGGAAGACTTGGCTCCTTGGTTTGGAAGCAGCACTGGCTGAGACTTGGTTCTTCTGGAATAAACAAGGTATAGCCTTGCTTGGCCAGGTGTTGTCGTTAAGTCCCCCTTTTAAGTGCATTTAACTGTCACTTAGATAGCAGTAGTTACAGTCCGAGCATTATTCTAAAGGTTTTATCCTCTGGGGATGATATTGACACTAATAGTACCATCTTCATAAGATCACTGAAGGGATTACATGTGGTTAATTAACCTATTGAAGATGTTTGTGGAGTGGTAGAGCCAGAATCTGGCTCTTACCTCTGTACCATGCTATTTCTCTCGTACATTGAGTTCTTTCTCAGTTTTCTCTCTTTCCCATCTGGTGGTCTTCTCTAGGTCTTCTAGATTGCCACAATGACTGATGGCGATGAGATGTGAATGGAAAGTCCTATTTCACATCCCCTTCAGTGAATGACGAGATTTAAAGCTGTGTTCCATTTTTTTCTTTTTAATCCTCACCTGAGGATACTCTCTCCATTGCTTTCCTCCATTGCTTTCCAGAAGAGTGGAAGGGGAGAGGGAGGGAAGGAAGAAGGGAGAGAGGGAGGGAGGGAGGGAGGGAGGGAGGAAGAGAGATGAGAGAGACACATATACTGGCTGCCTCCCCCTCTTGCTTGTGCCATGACTGATGGCTGGGAGTGAATCTGCAACCCAGGTACCTGCCCTTGACCAGGAATCAAACCCAAGACCCTTCGGTGCTTGGGCTGACATTCTAACCACTGAAAAACACTGGCCAGGGCAGCTGTGTTCCATTTTCCATTTGTGGTTCAAAACAATGTTTTATTAATCTTCATCTAAATCTTCATTTAATATCTCTTCAAGAGGAGGGCCAGAATGTTTTGAAGAGGCAGAGAAAGACAAGAAGCATAAAACTACAGAAACTAAGAATTAGGAAAGCTTCTACCCTTTTCTTTTCTTCTGACCTGAAAACATTTGAAATTTAGAGGTAGTCAAAGAGTTTTCCCTAGTTTAGCTTCATTTGAATCAATGTTAACCAATTTTGTGTGTGTTTTTTCAAATGGGGTAATCATTTACAACATATTATGACACTGATGATTTTTAAAGGGCAAGAAACAACCAAAATCAAAATGGCATGTCACTCATTGTAAAATACCTCCCAAATGTGTTTCTCCTACTGTGCACATCACCAGGGTCCTGGGGAATGGGCGCGGATGCGTCTGTCCAAGGTTCAGTTCCACACAGGTCCACACTACGGAGTCCCTCCTGTGGCTGGTTCTTGTGCAGTGACCTGGGCCAGGCCTGACTAGGCTCTCCCGTCGGTTCATGGTTCTTGGTTTCCCCCTTTCTACTTAAATGCATTACTTTCTTATCAAACCCCTAGTTGTATGGCTTTACATAGACACCAGGTAGTGTTGGCTTCTTTTTGCCTGGCAAGGGCCCCAGTGTTTGACATACAAGGTCACCAGGGAAAACTAGCTGTTACCAGGCTACAGGCTTTTCACTTTTTCTTGAGTTTTTAGGGAATGTGTGTGCCCTGTGGGGTGTCTGAAGCCTTTTTCTTTTACCCCGATGTATCCTTTCCCAAGTACCCCGGCTCTGAAATGGCAACTTTTAATACATTAACTTCATTTAAAACCTCAATCCTTGTGTCTTCAGCTACTGATGACTCAAATTTATTATCCATTTAAAGTAGCTTTACTTCTAACGCTCACCAGAAGTACCTATTTCTTGAGGGGGAGGTATTCTACTATAGAAATAACACATCTTCATTTTGGTAAATCTGGAAAATACAAATAAGGATTAGAATCATCTATAATCCAACCATCTAGAGTCAACTTGCTGCTACCATTTTAGTGGATAGCCTCACAGTGTTTGCCATATATGCATTTTCTCCCCAGAAATGGGATCACTGAATACAATCCTGTCTTTATAGCCTTTAAATTTTTTCTAAGTTTATAGTCTTTTATAACATCAATCTTAATGATCTATCACATAGGTATGCTTTAATTTATTTAATCTGCCTTTGTCCACAGATCTCATTCCAGGAGGATTTTAATGGAGATGATGCATGAACACCAACTAGACACACTGGGATCAAGGGCTCCGTGATACGATGTTTGGCTGACTCTTGATGGGGAGGACAGACATGCTTTTGTGGTCACGTATGGGGTAGATGGGTTCCGTCATATGGAGATTTCTTTGAAATTGTTCATTTCCACTCATGGAACAAATGGTGCCATTCTTTGCCCAGCACCAAGGTATACAAATGTTGCATTAAAAGCTTCTTGAGGTATCTGCTGTCTCAAAATGTATCTACTTCAAAGTGATATTAGGGCATTATAATAAAATGTGCTTTTGATATCATATGAACTGAGAAGGCATTTATTTGCCTGAAACATCTTTCAAAGACAATACAAATTAAATAATATTGAGTTCTATTTGTAACAGATAAGGGTTTACTCATGCTACCTGGCCGGGGGGTAGGGGAAATGCAAAAATGTCATATTATTTGGAGACCTCACTTATAAAGGGCAGCAAGAAGTGTTCTATATTAATCACTAGGGGGTCTTCCACTGTTTAGACTGTACCAGGGCTCTGAGTAAGGGATCAGGGGAATGTGGGTAACTTTATTTACTCCACTGGTTTGCTTTGAAGATGGACCTGAGCCCCTGTTCAGGGCCTAAAATTTTAAATTTGGGCAAATCTTCTGTGGCTCCACTTACCCTGCTGCTCTCAATAATGTGCACAGTTGTGCCTGGTACACAGACTCCCATGGGGACCATGTGTTTTCTCTTTTCCAAGACAATCCTGAGTAGAGTGATATTAGCCACTCTCTGAAATGGAAATCGCAGCTACCCCAGTAAATCCAGAATCCATCTTTTTTTTTTTTTTTTAAATATATTTTATTGATTTTTTACAGAGAGGAAGGGAGAGAGGTAGAGAGTTAGAAACATCGATGAGAGAGAAACATCGACCAGCTGCCTCCTGCACATCTCCCACTGGAGATGTGCCCGCAACCCAGGTACATGCCCTTGACCGGAATCGAACCTGGGACCCTTCAGTCCGCAGGCCGACGCTCTATCCACTGAGCCAAACCGGTTTCGGCCAGAATCCATCTTTTATTCAACCTGGACAGCTCAGCCTTACATCCTTGTTGGGTCTCTGTCATCCAATCAAACACAATGACAACGAAGGGGGTTCTTCAAGCTGGTTTATCCCCACCTGGCTTGAAACATACAAATGGTATCAACTTTCAACTGAGCAGGAAAATATGACTCATATGTCCAACTACACTATGTAAAGAAAGGGACGTTTAAGGTGAAGTATCCAGCTCAGCTCAGGGGGATTAGGCTTTGGAGACATGTCCATGAATTTGTTTGAGCCTCAAGTAATTTCTGAAAAGCAATGTTAACATCACCAGCTTTAGGCTTTTGCATCAGGATTTAGATCCTAACTCTGTAGTTACAGACCGGCCATGTAACATTAGGAGGAGTTAAACTCTCTGAGCCAAAATTTATCTTTAAAAATTAGGTAGGTGTAACTATGCAGGATTGGTAAAGTATTAGATACGGGATCTTTTGTAAAGGGCTTGGTTTAGAATAGGTGTCCACTAAAGTTGTCTTTCTTCCATTTTTTTCTTTTTTACATTCTCACCTGTGTCTAAACATTTTAACCTGAGATATTAACAATGAATGTTAATACTACTGTTACTTTACTACTACTAGCAAAATATAAATAAGATTTACTAAGTAAATGCCAGACACTGTCTCGTAATGACTTTACATGGATTACTAATCAGCATACCCTAGGACAATGATGGTGAACCTTTCGAGCTCGGCGTGTCAGCATTTTGAAAAAACCCTAACTTAACTCTGGTGCCGTGTCACATATAGAAATTTTTTGATATGTGCAACCATAGTAAAACAAAGATGTATATTTTTGATATTTATTTTATATATTTAAATGCCATTTAACAAAGAAAAATCAACCAAAAAAAATGAGTTCGTGTGTCACCTCTGACATGCGTGTCATAGGTTCGCCATCACTGCCCTAGGATGTAGTTCTATTATCTTCACAGAATAGATGAGAAAAAACTGAGGCTTACATAAGTTAAGAAATTTTCCCAGGCTCATGCAGCTGGCTAGTGATGGAGCTGGAATGAGAGAGAGGACCCAGGCAGTGTGTGTTTTCTGTGACTAATAATGAATCAAAATGAGTAACATTTAGTCCCCAGTGTCAACTATGAAATTAGAGCGCAGTTATGTTACAAGGCAGATAACTATAGGTTGTTTACATCTAATTCTTCAGTTACCAATAGGTGGCAAAGTTTGTCAATGTACAGCATTTGCTGACTTGCCCATAACCTTAAATAGAGTTGACTGTGGCTTTCAAATAAGGATCAGTAAGTCAAGTGTAGCCAAGAGAGGGCAACCTCTGAAATATTTAAAATGTTGGGTTATTTTCTAGCAACACTGCGTTGTACTTAGGTGGCCAAACAGATAATAGGGCTTAAACGTCCATATGATCCTCGAACCCTCTTTATAGCATCCCTGCCTCGTGATTGTCCAGACTTCTTGAATGCCTCCAAAGACAGGGAGCACACTTCTCAAGGAAGCCCTTTTCACCTTTGGAGAACACTGACTGAAAATTCTGCTCACTGGTGTATTAATGACCTAAACATGAGTAAGCAAAACTTTTAGTTTAAAAACATCAGAAGAAAATTGAGAAAAATATCTTTATGGCCTCGAGGCAGGGAATTATCTCTTAAGCAAAATCACAAAGGAAAAACTGATACATCTAATTACATTTAAATTTTAAAACTATTTTTTAATGACTTCATAAAATATGAAAAGCAAGTCACAGGGAGATGATATTTATAGCACTTAAAAATTACCAAGAAGTAGTGTCTAAGGAGTGTGTATATGTATAAGAGTATAAACAACACACAAAAAGAAACAATTAGAAGAATCTAGACACTCCCCAGGAAGAAAAATGAGTGTTTTGATTACGTTTGATTTTCATTTGTTAGCTTGATAAACATTTAATTGTAATAATATTAGTCTGAAACTCTTTGAATCTCTTTCAGTGTGAACAAGGAACAAGTTTGGTGGTGTATTTTTTAAGTTGTTTCATGTTTTTCATAAACTGTTGTCAAAAGCTATCCCTTCAAATGTAAATATAGATTTAATGTGATTTAGCAAACTAAGCAATTTTGGAAGTATAACATGGGAAACTGAAGTCAAGGAAATTAGTAATAATAAAATTTACTGAGTCCTATTATGTATCTTGTGCTTTCTATGTCCAATCTGTAATAATCACAAAATGGAAGTAATAGATACTGTTACTCTCACTTAATAGGTAACATTGGAGCTCAAAGGGTTTTACTAACTGGGCAAGGTCACACACATAGAAAGTGGCAGAGCAGGATTGTGAACCCAAATTTGAGACTCCAAAATCTACTATCTTACCTTCACTCTGAAACAAGATACAGAAAAAGGGCACATAGCCAAGCCTGGGCAGCCATAGAGGACTTTCAGGAGGAAGTGATGTTTGAATGTAGTCCAAGAAGGATGAATAGGAGTCATGAAGGCAGGGCTGTGTGTGCGTGCGTGCGTGTGTGCGTGTGTGTGTGTGTGTGTGTGGTGTGTGTGTGTGTGTGTGTGTGTGTGTGTGTGTGACAGGGGAGTGGGGGACTGGGAGGATCATATGAAAGGGATGGAAGTGAGGGAATATATTGCTTTCCAGGAACAGCAAGTAAAGGATCAATGGCACTTTACTAGTATGACTTACAAAGTACTTGCATGAGAAATTTCCCACTCTCTCTTCAGAAAGGAATTATCATCTTTCCCAATTTATAGATGAACTAGAGGCCCAGTGCACGAAATTCGTGCACTCAGGTGGGGGGGGGGGGTCCCTCAGCCTGGCCTGCACCCTCGCACAGTCTAGGAGCCCTTGGGGAATGTCCGACTGATGGCTTAGGCCCACTCCCTGCAGACATCCTTAGCGCTGCTGCAGAGGTGGGAAAGGCTCTCGCCGCCACCACTGCACTCACCAGCTGTGAGCCTGGCTTCTGGCTGAGCAGCGCTCCCCCTGTGGGAGTGCACTGGCAGCTCCTGCATTGAGCTTCTGCCCGCTGGTGGTCAGTGCACATCATAGCAACCAGTTGTTCCACCATTTGATCAATTTGCATATTAGCCATTTATTATATAGGATACAAGGCATATTGGAGATGCAATAACTCGTGAAAGGATGCAGAAAAAGTAAATCACTGATTGTCAGCTTTTCTGATGCCAGGACTTGGGCTTCTTCCACAGTGCTGTGGCAGTTACAAATCCTCACTGTATGTTTTCAATTCTAACCTCATTTCTGGTTTTATCACATCTACTGTTGCTTTCCTTCTGTTGCAGTTATTTCACCTACTTTTTTATTTTATCTGATCATTCTGCATATATTTTTGTAAGCTTGCTCAAACTAACTTTCAATGACCCAGGACATAAGTTGATAAAAACTTCGATACTCACAAAATAGAAATTATTGCAACATTTTATATTCTTTTCCATTCTTCTTCTTTTTTTTAATCCTCACCAGAGGTTATTTTTCCCATTGATTTCTAGAGAGAGTGGAAGGGAGGAAGGAGGAGGAGAGAGAGAAAAAAAATCAATGTGAGAGACACATCAATTGGTTGCCTCCCACATGTGCTGCTACCAGGACTGGGGAACCTGCAATTGAGGTATGTGCCCTTGACCAGGAATTGAACCTGAGACCCTAAGGTCCATGGGCCAATGCTCTAACCACTGATGGAAACTGGCCGGGGCTTCTCTCCCATTCTTGACCTTAGGAAACCACATCATTACCAATTGTGATGTTAAGGAATATATAATTTTGCACATTGCTAGTTTCATCGAATGTTCCATCAGACACATGTTTCTGTGTTGTATGGTCTTCTTAATCAGGATTTCCCATGACTTTTTCTGTAAAGGGGATGTGGCCATTCCCACACCACTGGACACTTAGACTGGTTCTTCACTGGTTTTCCACAGTTAATGGAACCTGAGGCTCCTGTAGGACTTCTCACTATTCCAAGTCTTCCCACTGGAGCCTCTTGAATGACCTTCATACCGTGTTCTTTCCATTCTAGGGGCATAGGCATTGATATGTATCAACATTTTTATTGAGGTAACATTGGTTTATAACATATGTTTCAGGTATACAACATTATAACTTGATATCTATATACACTATATTATGCTCACCACCAAGTCTACTTCATTCAGGGTTCTTCACTCACCTAATTACAAGTTTCTTCCATTTTCACCATGTCAGGATCTAGCCTTTGGTACATCCCGAGTCTTTGTTATGAACTTGCGTACCTCCTCTGAGTCTCAGTGTGCTTTTCTCTTTCCTTCTAGTTGTAGAATTTCCACTCAGCCAGCCTTCCTGTGGTTCTGGGTGATGTCCGTTTTGTCTTTTAGTTGTATTTTGGAAGTGGTTGTGCGAGGCAGCAATTTCCGGTGTTTACCTCTGCCGCCATCTTGGTTTCTCCCTGAGTCTTTGTTATGTAGATCACTTTTTGGAACAATCCTATTTTGGAACATGGGATAAAGAGAATGGAGTGTACTTCCGGGGAGGACAAGGATTCTGTTTACAAATGATACTGAGATAGGCCTCTCTTAGATGCATAGGAATGTCCTTTAGTTACTTCTTGAGCCTCTTCAAGATTAGGTTTCCTTTCCTGTACTCCTGGAATCAATGCCTCTGCACCTATGCCAGTCAATGCCAGCCCAGAGCAGGAACCTGGAGAACAAAGAGATCCACTGTGGGCCTGCTCCAGGAACAACCCCACCCCACCCCTCACTTCTGGCAGATGCCAGTAGCAGTTTGGGGAGCCATACTCTGTAATTGTGTGCTCCCTTGATGCATCAGGCTCCCTCCCTCTCTCTTTCCTTCTCACCCTGTATTTAGTAAACCTCTCCTCTTCTGAATCTGCTTTGCCTCTTCTCTTGATTTCTATCCTGGGGGTGGGAGGTGGCAGGGGGGAGGGACAAGGACCCCTCCTCAGGTGACAGCACTGTACTAACATCAATAACCAGTGACTTCCTGCTTATGATAATCACATGCTTTAATCAGTTGGGTGCGTGTGTAAACAACAAGGTATATAGTTTCAACTCAAGGCCTTGGGAAAAGGTTCCCTTTCTTATCTAGCTGCCTGGAGAGGAAATGGTTCAGGATAAACCAATTTGAAGGAGGCTCTATCGGAAAGTGGTTATAAGCACAGAAGATGTGGAGACACATGGCTCTGGGTTTGAGCCCCAGTTTTGTTCTTACTGGACGTGAGACTTTGGACTAGTTGTTTATTTTCTATGAGCCATAGTTTTTACATCCTGACCTTCGTTAGAGGGTTGTTTAGCAATTAATTTAGACACAGTATATAATGAGTGTCCAGGAAAAATTATTATTGGGATAGGTTTTTTGAAATAACAATTTCAAAGCTTTGAATACAAGACGACGGTGGACCTCATGTGGTCATAAGACACAAAACAACGAAACAACTCAAGTGATCAGAGTTTTTCCACGACCGGGTTGTTTTTCACTTCTCCCAATGTGATTTCAGAATCAGGAAGGAAACCAGGCCTCTAACTATGGATACGGCCTGCAACTATGAGTTTGAATGAATGAATGACTTCAGCGTAGCCCTGGGTAAGTAATTTTTCTGTATTTTACTTTTTCTTCTGTAGAATTTTGATTCACGGAAAACTAATGGTTTTGGAAAACCCTCTAGATTGAGACTGTTTGTAGCCATGCTTATGTTGTCCTAGGAACATGGAAGTGCTCGTAGCACAATAATTCATATCCCACGTGCTGCATTCAGGGGTATTTACCCACTGACAAAATGTTTATTTGTTCACGACACAAAGACCTTTAGGAGCGTGAAAGCCATTTTCATTGAGATCTAATTTGAAGTGAGCTGGCACATTCAGGACAATGCAGGTGGGCTCTGCTTTAGAGAAGACCATTCTGCCCACTAATTTGCAGATTGGTCTGAAGGATCAAAGAGAAAGGATTCGGGCAGAGCCCCAGGGACTTCTCTGCTTCCAAGTGAGGCTTCAGCAGGAATGGTTGCTGCTCCTCGGCTGCATATTGATTCAGGCTTGTCCCATGACAAAAGCATATACTAAAGTAAAAGCATTCGTTACTAACCCAGAGAAAACATTCTCCTTAAGAATTTGGAAACAATAATACTTATTCCAAAGCAAGGACAATGGGAAATATTTAATAGCAGACTAAGTTGCTTTAAGAATTAAAATTCTGGTGTAAAGTGCAACACTAGTCACACACACAATACTTGGCACAATAGACAGAAAGGGCTAGCCTTGCAATAGACAGTGAATTACAATGAACTGAGTGAATGGAGGAAGGAAGGAAGGAAGGAAGGAAGGAAGGAAGGAAGGAAGGAAGGAAGGAAGGAAGAAAGGAAGGAAGGAAGGAAGGAAGGAAGAAGCAGAAAACTAGGACTTAATATAGTGGGCTATGATTCATAGTTTGAATGACCCTAAACAAGTCTCTTAACCGAGCCTGTTTCTCATCTGATCAACAGAAGCAATGTCCACCTTACTGGCTTATAAGAAAAAAATGGAATAACACAAAGAGCTATTTAGTTACAAGCACCTGACAGTCACAAGACCTGGATTGTAGATCAGGCTCAATACAATATAATCCATCAAATGTTTACTGAGCACTTATTCTTTGCCTGGCATTGTATCCCCAGGTGCTGAAATTGGATAAGAGATAAATAAGACAACCTCGCTTGTCCTTAGGTAAGGAAACGGGGTTGGAGGCAAATCCAGGTTCTGGGTCATAACATTTATATATTTTACATATATTCATAATAGGTCCCCCAAACTCCACTCTGGTTGAATTGCCCCAATCCTTGCCCTCAAGAAACTTGTTGTCTATTAGGACAGACAAGCTTGTAAACCAAAAAATTCTAAAGCAACATGCTAAATGCAGCAGGTGAAACATAGACTGTGTGTGTATAGAGGGAATAAGGAGGGGCTGATGAACTGTGGTGGGCCAGTTGAGTAAAGGGTCCCAAAGGGATGATGTCCGGCTGAATTATGGAAAATAAACAAATTCCTACAGAAAGAAAAAGCAGAGAAAGGGCATTTCAGGTAACAGGAAGCATCACACACAAAGCCAAACAGGAAATTGCTAGTTCCAGGTTCTGCCATTAACTAGCTTTATTTAACCTTTATGGAATTTCCTCAAGTCTCTCTGGACTTCCAGTTTTCTCAGCTTAGAAAATAAAGGTTGCGGGTGGAAAGAGGCAATCTAGGTTTTCTGTAAGATGCTTTCTAACTGGATACCCCCATGCTGGAGCAGAGAGAAAACGGCTAGCTTTGCGCGCGCGCACACACACACACATCAAGTGTTATGTTTAGGGTATGAGCCAGAAGCCCCCTCTTTTGTGACAGTCAAGATGACAGGCAGAGCCTGTAGTCATTGAGAAAATTTTGCACTAATTCACCCACTTCGCCAGTATTTATGCATTGTCTGAGCCAGGCTCTTAAGGAAGCGATCATCCAGCAGAGGGAGACACATAAATAACTAATACAGGAATCCCATAGAAACCATATTGGTCTATTCATGGCAGGTGCAGGGGGGTGGGGGGGAGCACTAAAATAGAAATCCCTGGGGCATGTAAGTCACGTTCAGGGTGACACAATTGAGCTCTTCGCAGAAGGAATTTCCTGTTTCCTCATCCTGTTTCACCTTCTCCATGAGGCCGCCTTCGTTTTCAGCTGCCAATTGTCCCTTGGCAGGACTGTGCGGTGCCCTCTTTTCACCTACGGGCCTGAGTGAGGGGCTCCGGGAACGCAGAGCGGATGCAGTTCCCAGGGCTGACCGGAGGGTGCCAGTTCCCGCCACAGCTTCGCTCACACTCCAGCACCCGCTGCAGGGCCGCTCTGCGTCTCCGGGAAGGGGTAGCCTAGAAGGCGGGCTGTCCAGGGCCGCCAGGAGTTGGGCTCCCAGCCAGGGGGCGGGACTCAGGCTACCGGTATAAGAGAGGAGCGCCACTGCCCTGGCCACAGTGCTGAAGCTGGCGGCTCAGCCAGGACGTGGAGGCAGCGGACACTGAACTTGCAGCTCTTGCCCCAGAGTGACTGAGGAATAAGAAAAGGTCTGATTTCTATGTGGTCGTTTATTTAGTTAGTACCAATGAATGGAGGGCGGGGCTGGGTTGTGGGTGCGCGAGAGCTCCGCTCAGACTGGCCATGGTGGTAGGCGCGTTGGTTGGTACCCTCCGAGGGTGCGGGGGAGGGGGTCCAGCCATGTCTCCAGGGACCCCAGGTGCCCAAACTCAGCGTCTTCTCTCTCCTGCAGGAGCGCTTCTTCCCGCCACTCGCAGCCACAGACTCGGAGAATGCGGCTCCTCGGGAAACTCCGCGCCTCGGCCACGGGCAGCGCAGCTTCGGAGCCGGCCTTCTCCAACGTGCTCACCCCGGGCCGGATCCCCGAGTTCTGCATCCCGCCGCGGCTGTCCGCGCCCTGCGCGCCCGACTCCCCGCCGCCTGCCGCCGCTGTGCCCCGGCGGTGCGCGGCCGAGCCCGACCTGTGGCCCCGAGGAGCCGACGACGGCGCGGGGCGCACGGACTGGGACCCGCGCTCGCAGGCCGCGCTCTCGCTGCCTCACCTGCCCCGCGCGCGCACCGCCTACGGCTTCTGCGCGCTGCTCGAGAGCCCGCACACCCGCCGCAAGGAGTCGCTCTTCCTCGGGGGCCCCGGGGCCGCCGCGCTCCTGCAGCCGCCCGTGCTCCGCCCGCGGGCCCACACCTACGGCGGCGGAGGAGACGTGCCCCTCGGATTCCCTAGCGGAGCCCCCGGCCCCGCGGCCCCCGGAGACACCCTCCCGCCCCGGAACACGCTCGCCCTGCGGCCCCGCGGCCACCGCCTCCTGCGCGCCACCGGAAGGGCTATTGAGCCGCGCGCTGCAGGCCCGGAGGAATCCCGCCTGACCGCCCCCCTCGGTGTCAGCAAGACGAGGACGCTGGCCAGCTCGGGTCC
>NW_005871252.1:212213-252695 GCF_000147115.1 Myotis lucifugus
GGGTCCCCGGCCCGGACCTGCTCCGCGTCCCCTCCGTCGGACGCCGGCCCGCGGCCCGAGCTCCTGGAGGCCGAGGGCACCGTGGCTCTGGGGCGCGCCGGCGGCGCCCTGCGCCTGGCCGCCGAGTACAGTCCGGCCAGCGGGCGCCTCCGCCTCCGGCTGCTCAGCCCCGAGGGCCCGGCCGGAGGAGCCTCCGATCCCTGCGCCGTGGGCTGCCGCGT
Organism: Myotis lucifugus; assembly: GCF_000147115.1. Taxonomy (NCBI): domain Eukaryota; kingdom Metazoa; phylum Chordata; class Mammalia; order Chiroptera; family Vespertilionidae; genus Myotis; species Myotis lucifugus. The sequence continues at coordinate 212,435 of NW_005871252.1, forward strand.
CAGCCTGGTCCTGCCGCCGCCCGGCAAGACGCGCCAGCAGCGCAGCGCCGTGGTCCGGCGGAGCCGCAAGGCCGTCTTCGACCAGGACTTCTGCTTCGAGGGGCTGTCGGAGGACGAGGTGCGCCGCCTGGCCGTGCGCGTCAAGGCGGAGGACAAGGGCCGGGGCCTGAAGCGGGGCCGCCTGCTGGGCCAGGGCGAGCTGCTGCTGGGCTCCCTGCTGCTGCTCTGAGGGCGCCCGGGCCTCGGGCCCTGCCCGCGGGTGCTTTCTGCCCGCTGGGGACTCTAGGACACTTCACAGCCGTTTTGTACAAAATAAATATTATTTATTGGTTTTTCTATTTATGATCTTGCTTTTTTGTTTCTTAGATGTTTGCTTTTGTCATTGTTTATTGGTAGGGAAGTAAAAAATAATGACACCCTCCTCTGTTCACAACATCCAACCCCCTTTTCCAGGCTGGAAGAGAGACAAACGAATTACACCACACCTGCATTGCTTTTTTTCTCCCTGTTTTATATCAATGCCAAATGGTCTCTGTTTAAAAATAAAAGGTACTCCTTCAGAATCATGCCCAACGCTAAGATTCATTTGTAGTTTTGCATATTTGTTGTGACATAGGTTCATATCTTCACTCACGGACACACACGCACTAGCGACAGACCTATGATAATTTTACCTTATTGGGAAAAGAATTCCTTTCCAATTAAAATCAAGATTCTTTTTTAAAAAATATATTTTATTGATATTTTACAGTGAGGAAGGGAAAGGGATAGAGAGATAGAAACATCAATGAGAGAGAAACATCGATCAGCTGCCTCCTGCATACTCCCTACTGGGTATGTGCCCACAACCAAGGTACATGCCCCCTACCGGAATGGAACCTGGGACCCTTGAGTCCCCAGGCCGACGCTCTATCCACTGAGCCAAACCAGTTAGGGCAAAATCAAGATTCTTTTGAAAGTGAATCTTCAAAAGTTGCTGAGGAAAAAGGAAACGAAGTGAAGGATCTTAGGATGGATGGCCATGTAGGGAATACATATTCCTGGCATCCCCTCTTCCTTCTCCAGAAGGAGCCCTGGGAAATCCTGCTATTTCAGAACAGAAATCTTTCTTGCTCCATAAGCAAGCTGATATTTTTGGGGCATTATTTCCACCTACCTATGTATCTCAATTACATAATCATTAATGGCTTTGCTATAGCATTTCCCAGATTAGTTGAAATGTAAACTCTGGGTTCTAAGAGAGTGTTTTTTCATCCAACTTATTTTCATTTGTTGATTCAACAGAGAGACCCGAGTCCAGTAGAAATCGATTACACTCCAGAGGGTTTGCCCTTGACTATAGGCATCTATGAATGGCGTGGTGGAAAGCCCAATGGGTGTATGGGTGTAGGTGGAGAAATATGGACTCCAGTCTTTTTTCTGCCACTTGCCATTGTTTGAACTAGGGAAAATCAATCAGTCTCCCTAAGCCGCATTTCCTACATCAGTGAAATGGGAGTATTAATACCTACCTCCCAGGGTTTTGTGAAAATATGCCTTAATAGTCAAATAACCCTAAATACATATGAAATATAACAGTATACCTCAAAAGGCTTGAACTATACTGGTGATTAGGTGCTCAATCATGTTCCGGAAAAATGAACTCCTTCACTTCTTCATTTCCAATGGTTTCTTCCTGTTCCTACAGTGGATCCTGGCATAATGGACGGTTTTAGAGACTGAGGATTTAGGGGGACCGGAGTGGGAATATAGAACTCTGTAGGATATCTGTGGTAAATGTCCTCCTAAAAGATAATTTGCATTCATTCTGCAGCAGAAAGGCCTTCAACAGTGTTATTACTGGAATGAGATTCTGGGTACAAATTTGTTCAGGACAAATTAAAATCCTGAATTTTAAACATACAAAATGGACAAATTAACTCTTAGAAATCATCTAATCAAACGGCTTCTGAAATTGAGAAAATACCACAGAGGTGACTTGCCCGAAGCCATATAGCTGGTGGCTGGCTGAGCTCAGGCAAGAACCAGCTGTCCTGACTTCTCCAGAGGACTGGCCTACCCTTTGTTCTCTCAGTCAGCAATTATTTGTTGAGCCCTTACCCTGTGCCAGGCACAATACTAAGCCCAGGGGATGCAGCTATGAATAAGACAGACAGTCCCCGATTTCCCAGGATATCTTTTTAGTGGGAATAGCTAAACAACAGCCAAGCTTTGTTATTACAGAACTAGAAGCCCATTGCAGGAGGATTCCTGCAAGAATAGGGCTTCCTTGGGCTGATCACACCACCAAGCCCCGCCCGCCCAGGGCCCCACACAGGGGTCCCGTGGGGCTTAGGCGGCTTGTTCGCTCTGCCAAGCCCTGCTGCCCAGGGCCGCTCACGGAAGTCCCGCCTGGGGGTTGGGCTTAGGCGGCACACAGGGGCCCGGATGGCAGCTCGCACTGGCCCGCCCTGCCTATGGTATGCAAATTAGCCACCATCTTTGTTGGTGGTTAATTTGCATATCGTGCTGATTAGCCAATGGGAGGCGTAGTGAAGGTATGGTCAATTACCATGTTTGTCTATTATTAGATAGGATGTGGTGACCAGCATGAAGACAATAAACTGAGGAAGGTGACAGAGACTCTCTGGGCAGAGGAAGTAGCAGGTGGGATGCTCTCAGAGATCAGAAAAGGTCTCCCTAAGACCTGAAGAAGGAATATTCACAAAAGGAACTTAATCTATCCAATCAACCACTTTAATGTGCCCAGGTGACCCCTTAATCCAAACCAGACTTCTTGATTTTCCCCTCCCAAATCTCCTCCCTTAGTCTTCCTTATTTCCGTAAATGGCACCATCATTCTTCCTTTCATGCAAACCAGAAATCTGAAATTATCCTTAACTTTTCTCTCACACATTCCTCTTTTCTCAGATGTAAATGTCTCTTCCTTAGAGAATCTTTCCCTGGCCATCCTATCCAAAAACAGTATCATTGTTGCTGTCACTGCTTTATTCTTCTTCATAGCACTTATCACTACCTGACATGATATTATTCACTTATTTTGTTGTTTTTTCTTTGTTTATTTTCTCTTCCACTAGAATGTATGCTGCATAAAAATAGGAACTTTTTTTCTATTACCTAGAACAGAGTCTGACATATAGTAGACACTCAAATATTGATTGAGTGTTGAATGAATATAAGAAGAGATGAAATAGAGAAAAATAGAGGACCTAGGACCAGGCCTTGAGACAAACCAACATTTAGAAATTCAAGACCAGAGGGATAGTCAGTGTAGGAGACAGGGAAGCAGCAGCCAGTGGAGCAGCAGAAAGGCCAGGGGAGTGTGGAATCATGGCAGCCAAGGTAGAAAAGCATCCGAGAAAGAGGGGATGTTCTACCCATTTAAATCCTGCAAGGAAATCAAGGAAAATGAGAACAAAGAAATACCCATTGGCACTGGTAAGATGAACATTGGCAGTGGGCTTGTGCAGAGCAGTTCTATGAGAGTAGTGACAACAGGAGCCAGACTAGAAGGAGTTAAAATGTGAATGGAAGGTGAGCAGGTATAGACAGAAAGTTTTGAAAAGGGGAACAGGGGAAGGGGTGTAGCTGGAAAGAAGACTAAGTCAAAGAGATTTATTTTGTTTTAATGTAAAAGAATCCAACCCATGTTTGGAATAGCCAGTACAGAGGGAGATATTGACAATGAAGGGAAAGAAAACCAGCAATAACTGTAGGAGCAGAGTCTTTGGGAAAGCAAGAGAGTGTCCAGAACATGCTCTTGCAGGAACATGGGTAGAAGCAATGATCAAGAACCCATGTTCCTAATCCGTATCTTGCTCCATATCTCTACATATCATCCACAGCATCATTCCATCCTGAGGCGGGTCCCTCTTGTAGTCTACAATGTTGGCCAGCAACAGCTGTGACTACCCTATGATTTCTCCTTAGAGTCCAAGCTGGAGAAAAGGCTTTGTTTCTGCAAGCACTCCCATGAGATTGAGGAAGAACTTACCCAGAAGGCCCAGCAAATTTCTCTACATACAGTAACCCACCCTTATCTGTGGTTTTGCTTTCTGTGATTTTAGTTACCCATGGTCATCCATAGTCTGAAAGTATTAAATGGAAAATTCCAGAAATAAACAATTCATAAGAATTAAATTACATGCCATTCTGAGCAGCAAGAGTGATGAAATCTCCCATTGTCCTGCTCCATCCTGCCCAGGATGTGAGCGAATCATCCCTTAGCCCAGCATTTGCATGATGTAGATGCTACCTGCCCATTAGACATTTGGTAGCTGTCTTGGTTATCAGATCCACTGTCACAGTAATGAAGTGCTTGTGTTCAAGTAACCCTTATTTTACTCAATCATGGCCCCAAAGCACCAGAGTAGTGAGGTTGGCAAAGACAAGCCTTAAAGTACTTCTTTGAAGTGTAAAGGTATGCCTGTATAGGGAAAAAACACTGTATATGGTTTGGTACTATCCACAGTTTTAGGCTTCCACTAGGGGGTCTTGGAACATATCTCTTTGCAGATAAGGGGACTACTATATTTTATTGGCTCAAATTGGGTTGCAATCCCAATCATGAACCATTCCCTGCAAGGGGAACAGTGCTAGTCTTACAGTTATGGGGCCTATCTGTAACTGAGTGCAAGATCAGTGTCTACTGAGGCAGATACTTCCAAGGAAGTAAGAAAAGGGAAATGAGATGGAGTTTTAGAAAGAGCAGGAAATCTGAAATAAACAGGACCTAGTTTCAAATCTAGACTCTGCTACCAGGCATGATCTTAGGGCAAAGGCTTAACTTCTTTGAACCTCAGTTTTGCCTTTTCTAAAACACTAGGTGTAAAGATGGCAAGAATTAAATAAGATAATTGCATTTAATCAAAGCAAGATTCATAATAACAGGAGTAGGCACCCTTTTGTTTTCAAATATAAATTGAACATCCCCTCTTCCGCTCATGCAGATGAGTATAATTTTGCTGAATGGCTTTTATGTACATCTGTGGTTCTTGTCTTAAGCCTGTACAAAGGGCACTCTGCTGGGAACATGTTTGGGTGACTGCACTAAATGACACAAACACAAAGAATTGCATCTTTCCATTCCACTGGTTGGACAACTTCAGACTCCATCTGCCATGTTCCAGAGAGAGGGGAACAGCAGCTCAGCTGATGTGTGCTTCTAAAACCCAGCCATTGTGAACATCAAGGCCTTGATAAGATATCCTTATGTGATCAGACACTAATATTTATTCTCACAGGGAAAATCCATATTTTATTTGGCAAAAAGAATAGGGTTTCTTTTCTTTGTGTGTGTGTGGCGGGGGCGGGGGCGGTTGGTGTGTGTTTGTTTGTTTTCCAGATTGGTAACAGTTCATGATTTTAAAAAGAACCAGTGTCTCCTGTCTCAATCTATTTGTCAGGAGGCGGTGCTTCATTTGTCTGAACTGTCGGAGCAGTGGCCAGATCTTTGTCTCTTCCTCCTCCTGGTCACCTGGACCAGAGCACCATATCTTCCTCCTTTATTCAGTCTGCTCTGCACTTCCCTCTTCAACATGATCAAGTTTTTTTACTTCTAAATAACCTGAGATTCACAGAACAGTTTCCAAATCAGTACAAATACCCTTCGCCCAGATTCTATAAATGTTAACATTTTTCCATAGTTGTTTATATTTTAGAAATGAAAGGGGCACTTCAATGTGTTTTTCCTAAAAATAAAGATATTCTCTTCCATAATCCTATATAATAAAAGCCTAATATGTAAATTGACCAAACGGTGGAATGACCGGTCGCTATGACATGCACTGACCACCAGGGGGCAGACGCGCAATGTAGGAGCTGTCCCCTGGTGGTCAGTGCACTCCCACAGGGGGCACGCTGGTCAGCCAGAAGCCGGGCTCACGGCACAGCGGCAGTGGCAGGGCCTCTCCCATCTCCCCTGCAAGCGGGCGGTAAGGAGTGAGGGGTCCCGAACTGCGAGAGCCCCGGGCTGCAAGAGGGGGGGGATCAGGCCTAAGCCAGCAGGTGGACATCCCCCAAGGGGTTCCAGACTTCAAGAGGGCACAGGCCGGGCTGAGGGATCCCCTGAGTGCATGAATCTCATTTACTGGGCTTCTAGTTCCCTAATAAAAATTGGGGAATTAATATTGACTTAATACTATTAGACAATCTACAGATTCTATTCAAATTTGTTTAATTGGGCCAATAACATTTTGGCCTATTTTTTTAGGAAAAGAAAATACTTGATCACAAGTTGCAGTTAATTGATTTATGTCTCTTTAATCTTCTTTAATCTCAAGCTTTTGTGATCTTGACTTTACATGCATAAATTTCGTTCATCCCCACAACAATCCTATCCTTATGAAGTGGGCATGGAGAGAAAAATAAGGTTCCGAAATCAAAGACTAGATTTTCAAGTGAGGCAATTGCAGAGCTAGACCTATAACCCAGGTTGTTCAAAGTCATGGTTAAGAGTATGGATTTTGCAATCCAACTGTCTTTCTTCTGTTTATGAGCCAGATGACCCTCAGAGATTTACTTTTTTCTCTGTGCCTCCATTTCCTCATTTGAAAATAGAGATGAAATATCATCTACTTTGGAGAATAGTTAATTCTTGTGAAGTTTAAGTCAATTAATGTGTAAAGTACTAGCCTATTCCAAGCCTTTTTGTAGATATCAAGCACCTGGCCATACTATTCCCATTACAACAGGATTGAGATGAAAGGACCTTTGAGGAACCCAGAACCAGAGTAGGAACTCACTTTTAGCTGGAAGTCTAGATGCCCGGCTCTTCTGGATGACCTGGCCCAAGATGGACTTCTGTTCTGGTCCCTGACCTTGTCCCCCACCCCCTGATTGAGGTAACCCTGGATCTGCTCTGCCTGATCCTGCCTGCTGTGGAGATGTTGAGGCTAATTCTGTGCACCTGGCCCTGCAGTGATCACGTGTGACACGGACTGCAGGTCTTAATTACATTAGTGAGTAATGAGGAAAAAGCCGCTACGTGCTCCCGAAGCTGTTTGCATCATCAGTACCTCAGGTGACAGGGGTGGGGGAGCCATGCTGGGAGAAGGAAGGGGGTTGCTGGAGAAAACCCCTGAGCTGGGTGAGGGACAGATTTTCATCTATGTGATTTGGAGATAAGAGACCATTTCTGTTCCTCCTCAGAGCAAATGGAGAAGAATCAGTGATGGGGGAACTCATGTACCGGCATGAGCTGGTTTCTCCCCAGCATCTCAGCAAGGAAGGCTTGGACTCTGTCCCACGTGGTAAAAAGTCCAAAGCTTTGCTTCTGGAAGTGAGGTCCTCTGAGAAGGAGAGCAGGGGCAGTGCAGGGTCTCAGATTCCCAGAGCAGAACCAGCCCTGGCTTCAGAGGATCAGGATTACAATGTCTCTCACTCCCCGGTGCCAGGTAGGAAGCCTGTACGGAGGTCTCGTCAAATCCCCTTGGGGCTGAATATTGACAAGGTGGTAGGCATCTTTCGGGATGGGCTGTAGGCTTCCTGGTGAGCTGGGGGGATGAGGGGGTGGCCAAGCTGCAGCTGGTACATGAAACCCATACGCAGAGCTGTTTGGGATCAAAGAAAGGCAGGGGAGCACGGGAGCCAAGGGCGCTGACAAAGGAGTGGGTGGTGCAGGTGGACAGGGGAGTGAAAAGAGGAGGGTGACGGGCAGAGTGAAGGAGTCCAGGAGCAGCTTTGTCTGCCCGTGACTGTGAAACGAGGTAATTGGAGTACGGGAGTAAGGGATGAGAACAGGAAGGAAAGGGAAGTGTGATCAGGGATAAGACCAGGACTCTGTGGAAATGGACAGTTACTGGCACTGCTTTTGGAGGTATGATCTGGGTGGGGTGCTGCAATTTTAAAAAGTATCATTATTATTTATCAATTCACTCTGAGTACAAGGCATTGTTATAAATGCTCTGAATTTATTAAGATAGTTCTTCCTCATGGCAACCTATCCCTACTTTGCAAATGAGCAAATTGAATGACAGTGAAATCTAGTACCTTGCCCAAGGTCACATGACTAGGAAAGGGCAGAGCTTAGATTTGAAACCAGGCATGCTGGCATGAGAGATTAAGCTCTAAACACCAGCTCATCTCTGTAGAAGACCAGACAGGAGGACTGGGGTCCTGCAGCTGATCGGAACAGGTGTGTTGGGGAGTTGAGAGACAATGAGATGATAAAAGAGAATTTAAAAACAAACTTCATCCATCTCACAACATGTTTCCAAGCACAAGCCTGAAAAAGTGAATCCTGCACAAATCAGGCCTTAGAGAGACTGTCCTAATGCGGTTTACTCTGCACCAGGAACCAAATAGAACTTTTTCTGAAGATGGATATCTTAAGGGCACTTTAACATCAAATAAGAAGTAGCTACATTCTTTGAAAGGGCACAAAAAACACACTAGTGAGCAGAAGAAGAGTATAAAAAACTTGAAGAGCCCAGAATGGAACATATGATGTGAGGTTGTTTCCATGTTGATTACGTGACAGGAAACTCCAAACAGCTTAATCAGTTCTGTTCTTTGTATTTCCATTCACCATAATGTGGTCATGGTCATAATGTCAGTTTTGTTCCAATGAAAAGATATACAGAAAGGGAAAGGTGAGGAAAGTAGGAGAGGGTGGAGGGAGGGGAGGAGAGGAGGTTTCCTGATGTTCTCAGTCTACCACAAAGTGTGCTATAGCCTGTACTGCAACAGGCCACTGCTGGGTTCCTACTCTCCAATAGAGGAGAAAATGGGGTTCCTCTATTTAAAAAGGAGGGAATGTTATGGAGCATTAGAGAAGGTTTATGGGGTATTTACTCTGTGCTGCCTTCAAGGAACTTAGAATCTTATAGGAGAAAAGGCATATCTACAAGGCAGGATGAAATGAAAGCTGTCCAACGAGGCAGACGTGAAGATGAAGAAGGCTGATTAGCTCTGATTTTTAAGGGCCCCCTCAAGGGCTGAGCTGTTCTGCTTTCTCCCTCTTGGCTCCCTGAGTGGGAGCACAGCACCTGGGACTCGCCCTGATGGGTTTTAGCTCAGTTCACAGGGTGCTTCCCTTCTACACACATTCAGGGCATCATGAGGGAAAGTGATGCAGGTAGAGAATTTGATTTTCATAGAGGTTCACTGGGTCTGCTCAGGACCTGGGGAGGCCTGGACTGACAGAATGGCCTGTGGGAACCTGTATGTGCCTGCAAGGCTGGGCTCAGGCCAAGACTGAGGATGCAAAGAAAGGGGTCTCCATCTTGTTGGAAGGCTGGCTTACTGGGGCTGGAGAGGGCAGGTTCCGTCTCAGGGTGTGAGGAACAGGGAGAAGAGCCTGTGAGCAGGGGGCTGGGGGGTAATGCCTCGAGTAGGATCTATGCCCACAGAACAGTTGCACCAGGTCTGCTTCCCCATCTCCTCCAGCCCCAACTCCTCAAGGTCTGTTTCCAGAAGCTTCTATGGGAACTGAATATTTGTGAAATGGATTTTATTTTTACGCCTTCCTGTATTATGTTTCCTGAGATGTTTTTATCATTTCTGCTTGGTCCTCAGTTGTGTTTCCACAAACTTTAGCTTTAACAAACCTTCTCTATTTATTTAGTTTTAACAAACTTTCTCTAGTTCTCTCTAAGTTTGCTTTGCTTTTCTTTTTAAATTTTGCTTTTCTTCTGATGGATTTTCCTACTATTTATTTTTTGGGAGGTAGAGTGATGTCAGCCCATCTGCGTCTCATTAAGGCTCATCCACAGACCCGTGCGACCTCGGGTAATTTACTCAGATTATATCAACCTCAGTTTTCTCATTTGCAAAGTGGGGCTAATCATAATAACAATGATACCTACCTAATTGAGGATTGCACTGAGAGTTAGAAATAATACATGCAAAAGCCCTGGCACAATGCCTGCCACAAATAAGCACTTAGTAATGGATAACCACTTACGTTGTCTTTAAAAAGGTCCTTTCTGTACTTTTTAACACCCTAGTAAACAAACCACAGGACAATGCTAGGAATGTGTAATTCTCACACCGTGAGAATCGCTCAGAACTTACAAAGCTTTCAGGAATGTCCTGTTTTGGGGGGTGGAGGGTGGAGTTTAATATTTCATGGGTTGTTTAGATGTGAGAATCAAAATAAGGTCAGTTTTCATTGTGAAATGAGATCCTGTTTATCGTCTGTCTTAACACAGTAGAATCAAATTTCCACAAGATCAGGATTCATGCCTTGTCTTGCTGATTACTGTATCCCGCCCCTCCGCCCCCCACCTAGAATCGTACTTGGTACATAGTAGGCATTCAATAAATATTCCCTAATTGGTAAATGTATAAGCAGATTATTTCTAGTAAACTGTTTAAGGAAGCAAGGAAACATGTCTATATCTATAGATCCATTCTTTTTAGACCTCTGACAATATTGGTAACCACACGCAAGGTAAATAAACGAATCCCTCATCTTGGGGCCTGCATGGGAGGACACCCAGGCTGAGGGAGGAGTGCTGTGAACTAGGGGAAAGCCCACTAGGTGTGACATGGCCTGGGAGGCACAAGAAAGAATGATAGAATTCTCATGGCAGCCAAAGAAGGGCTCAGAAGTAGCTGAGAGCCAGCTGGTTCACCCAGAAAGGCCTGGTATCAGAACCAGGAAGAAGCAGAGTGAGGGGACCCAGGGGCCAGAAGCCTGGTGAGGCATAACCATCCACCGTGAGGCTAGTTCGTGAAAACGATGACTAGGTGAGGACCACGAAGCCACTGCTCAGCAGAGCCAACTGCTCCTGACAGTGGCTCTTGGCACAGACACCTCCCCATTGGAAAGAGAGATGAAAGGTAAAGAAAGGTGGAAAATCATGAACTGACTGAGTTTAAACTCTGAATTCGCCATGTTTAAATATGGAATTACTGAGTTACCTTAAACGCAACACACACTTTATGTAGGAAACAGCCAGACAAAACAACTTTTATGATATCTAAAGTCAAGTGTTTAAAATCACGTGATTTAAAAAATAACATGGGTAACAAAACAAAATCTTAAAACATGTGCTCTCTAAAATCTTGTGAATTGGCCTGTCCTGGCAGGTGGCAAGGTCATAGTTCATTTGATAACTAATTATTTATCAGAAATGCAGCTGCTTGTTGGAATTATAACCAGATTGAACTTTGGTCTGAGTTGGCAGTTTCTAGAGAAGCAGGTGGCCTCAGGAAAAGCCTGGGGTTGGGTTACATAAGCCAGTGTCTGGCTTTGTTTTCAATGGGGTGTTATGTCTTTGAGGGCAATGACATGCAGCCTGGGCAGGTGTCACTTAAGCAGGTTCCTGATGGGTAACACGAGACACTGGGATCTCAATGGCTGCTGTGTCTTATCATTTTGTTGCTCTTGTTTTCCCACAAGAGCACCACCAACTGTGTTGTTCAGCTGCATGCAGAGCATGTCGACGGGGAATCAGGGCTTGGGGGCACTCCGGAGGTCTGGAGGAAAATTTGGTGCCATGAATAGGAGGCTGAGTCAAATGGGAAATATACAGGAGATGAGACCTGAGCAAGAATTGGGGTGTTCCAAATACCAGCAGCAACCCAGGTATCAGACCTGGGCAAAACTAGCTGCTAAGATGACTTGATGCTGAACTCCACAAGGTGTGGCTGGTCTGGTTAAGTGTTTTCACATTGGGTCAAAATAGGGCCTTGGAGCTCGGAGCAAGGATGACTCTGCTGAGGCAGGTCCTGCAGCTTTGGCCTGGGAATAGGCCGTGTCTGAGAGTCTGGACCAGCATCTGCTGCCTTGAATTACAATGTAACAAGGTGATGAGTCCCATATGCCCGTGTGTCCTATCGCTCCAAGACTGGTGGCCAGAGACCATGTTGCATACTTCTTTCCATCGAGCACATCACTCATCTTTTGTTGGTACTCAGGAGATGTATGTTGCAAATGGATGGGTCTCGGTTCCTTCAAATTATAAAAAAGGTTGAAAAGATCGCCTTCTAGGTAGTTTGCTAAAATCATATGATTTTAAAAACTTGACTTTAGATATCATAAAAAAAGAAGTTATTTTCCTATTTCCTGCATGTCAAATGACAAGAAAATAATCACGGAGCTGGAAGCTGGGTCTAGCAGGTCTCACTGGGAAAGGGAAGTATATGAGACAGGGTGGCTCTTGGTCAAGTCAGGGAGCATTAGGGACACTTTGGAGATGCTCTTACTCTTCCCTCCACAGATTCCCACTGACCTGGATTCCTCTGGAAGCTGGATCTAAAGGCCGTGCTGGACTCCGGGCTCTGCACCACTTCTCAGGTCTTTGGCATTTACAGTTATGGCACATGTGCCTTTTATTGTAGGTTTTGCTCACCAAATACCTCATGTCCTCTGTCTCCCAGAAAGCCCATGCTCAAGGACCTCTCTCTCCACTGGCACTTCTGAATCCACCAGCTTGAGTGCATAGGACAGGCCCAGGAGTCCTTCTTAGCTCCCCATGATTGTCATTGTAAGGGAGGTCTAGACTTCCTTGTCATGATTCAGAGACAATGGGACAGATGTAGAGATTCTTCACTTGGGCCCAGGAAGGCCAAAGTGTGTAGTGTGGCCTCCCCTCTGAAGCTCCTGTAGGGACCACAGCCAGAAATTCCAGAGTAGGGTTGGGGAGGTTCCCAGGAGCTGAAGGGCACCAGAGTGCTGGAGGCAGAGGGAGGCAGAGAATGGATGTGGGTCTCAGGGAGAGCCTGAGGTCCGACTAAAATCAGACTGAGGGTTGGAAAGGAGGGTGGGGTCAATCAGATGAGTTGGCTCAATTCAAAGTCAAAAGGTCGAGGGAGACACCAAAGCTCTGTCTGACAAGATCATGGTTCACTTTTGAAATAGTTCTGTCCTTAGAAGGTGGAAAGAACCTATATGAAGTCTCAGTGCAGAATATGAAAAAATAGTTTAGATTTACACCTGCATTGATTATGTTACTGTCTGTGGCCTCCATGTTATTGCCATGGTAATATCTACCTACACTCAGTGTGCAACATGGAGAGCCCTAACCAGGATTCAGGGGCCTGGTCTCTTCATTGTAAAGCCACTGATCTCTCTGCTCTACTTATCTATAAAATAGGATAATAACAGCACTCTCAGTGTACTGTGAGGATTGGATGAAATAAAGTGAGCAAAGATATTTCTTAAGCCCAAGAGCCAAAACCATTGTAAGAGAAAGAGTTATAATTATTTCTTTATCCAGCTATGGAAAGATGTGGATCTGGAGGGGTTGTTATGCACAGAAATCATTTACAAAATTATTTCACTTGTCGTTTGGTTTTTTTTCTCTTGTGTGAGATAATAGTAGGGCCTCGGAGGTCAAGTTTTAAAAGGGAAAGAAGGACATAAATGAAATGTGGGAGCAGAACCCAGTCTTCTGATAAGATATTTACATTTCCACTGGATATTAATGGACACGTGTTTTAAAGGAAAAAAGGCTTTCAGGTCTTGGTAAACAAGTTACCTGAACCACATTTCTTAACCAACTATCGTTCTGCTTGCCCAGAGAAACAAGGGCTCTGTTGCTATTGGTTACTCTTTTTTTTCTCTTCTAATTACTAGTATCTTGATAATCCCATTACAATTCCACCACTCTTTAGTACTTTGTAAACAGTATCTTTATGGGATACTTTTAATTCCAAAGTTTTGAAAGAATTCTGATGATGTAGTTGTGCAGTGTTAACAGTGTGGACCTGTATCAAAGTGGAGATTTGTCATGGAATAGGGGCTTCAGGGGCTTAACCACAAATTGTCAAAATGATAAAGAGAGTGAAAGATGTCTTCTAATGAAAATAAAAATAGTTCTTAAAGAGATGGGTTAACCTGAATAAGGAAAGTTTTTAAGTGTGACACCAGGGGGAGGTCTGATAAAACCACCAGGAATCCTAGTAAAATTTTTAAGAATAAAGATAGCAATAGTAGGAATAATGACCAGTAGAAAAGCTAAAAAAATAGGATCATAAGTTTTGGGGACCCCAATTATAAATAATATGCCTTTATCGTACTGTCTTATAAAAAAATAACTTACTGAGGTTCTTTCAATTTGAAGGCTATGCTAACATTTCAGAAAATTTAAAATTAGAGGCGCTATCTGTACCATTTCTACCTACCACCTTACCACAACAGTTAGAATCTGTTTATATTCCCTTCCATCTTTGTCTCTTTGCTTACTTTTCAAAATTACAGTTTATACTTCCTACAATGTCATACATTTTCACATTTAAAACTTCATAATTATAGTTTTAAAGAATGTATTTTACTTTTTGCTTTCGATACTGGTTTCTTCCCCTTGTCCTACAAATGTACTCAGATTTCTTCATTGTAAAAAAAAAAAAAAAAAAAAAAAAAAGTCTTCTTAAGCTCTTTATCCTATCTAATAATAGACAAACATGGTAATTGACTGTACCTTCGCTATGCCTCCCATTGGCTAATCAGCTCGATATGCAAATTAACCACCAACAAAGATGACGGTTAATTTGCATACATAGGCTCCAAGCGGTGGAGCGAAGCCTGACGGCCTGGGGCCGGCGGAGCAGCGAGGCCTCATGGATCCGGGGCCAGCAGAGCAGCGAGGCCTGATGTTTCCGGGGCCGGCTCCGGCCAGAACTCAGCCAGAGCGAAGGTCTGGGCCCCGGGTGCCGGAGGCAAACCAGTGCCAGCCACCAGGGGAAAGGAAGGCCTAATGCACGAATCTCTTCGTGCAACAGGCCTCTAGTTTTAAATAAAAAGATTCAGTATCTATTGCCAAGTGAAACAGAGCAAAGCTAAGGGGGACAAAACAAACATGGAGGCTGCTTGCTCTTTAGTAAAATTAGACATCCTCTTTGGTTGGAGCGAGTATTGATTTTTGAGATTTCTCTGCTTCGGAAGTGTTATAATTCTATCAACAGCAAAGCTTTTGTGCTCTTTTTAGCAATTCTTTGGCAGCTTTCTCTTCCCCCTAGGAACTCTTGTCTTCCCCAAATTGCTTCTTTATCTAATGAAAAGTTATTTCCATGTTATGCCCAAGGAGCCAAATTTATTAAGTCATAACCTCAACTTTCTAATTTAATATCTGCTAGGCACCCATTGTTAGAAGATAAACTGAAGCATATTAAAAATGTTCAAAGTTGCAGTGGAAAGAGAAAGAAAAGACAAAAGGCAGGAGGATCTTATTTGACCAGCATTTATCTGATTTTAGTTTGCTCTGACTTGGCAAGTGTTTAAGGACCATGTTCTCTTTTGTGGATTTCTTGCTGGGGGTGGATATGTGTCTTCTGGCTGGTCACTTAGTACCTCCTCCTTCCACCCCTCTGTCTTTCAGTACAACTTCAGCCCTCATTCTTCCAAGGCTACTCTCTGGGGTGAGCCTCCAGGTCGCAGGTAAGCCCTTCTGCCAGGGCCCCCATCTGGACCTGGGCAAACACCAACACATCCTTGGACCTCCAGGAGGTTCAGCCCACTCTGCTGCCCCAGACTGTTCCTGCCAGCCTCTCCTCTGCAGCTGTCTCTCCCACAAATGGAAGCCCTTTGAGCAAGCCTTTCATGCCCCTGATGAGGGGTGGCGGGAAAGAACCCCGCCTTCCCTCCCATCCCCCCACTTCCCTTCCTCTTTGGAGTGGGGGCTGGGGTTCAGCACTGGCAGTTCTTTAAAGAGATGCTCAGATCTCCAACTGCCACTCTTAGGTTTGCAAGTGCTAACAGGGTTTCAGCCACCTCCTTTGAAAACAAAATCGACGCTTTGCCCTGCTGCTGTTTAAGTAACAGGCACATGATTTTTTTTACAATGGGGGTTGTATGCACTGGGAGATAAGACAAAAATAATCAGCTCACTAAGTCTGGTTCTAGTCGCCTCCATAAACAAAGCCTTGAACTTCTCCAGTAAAGATAGGTTTCCAGCCTCTGTAATCCCTTCCTCACCCGACAGGGTGGCGGCTGTCTTTTGACTTTAATGGGACTCTAGCAAGAACTTTACCTTGACTTTTGCAAGGCTGACATCTGACCTCTTGTTATGACTTTGAGGCTATGATAATCATGTGGGGAAAGTTGCTGCCTTCTACCATGACAGGCTAACATAATCGAGGTAACCTTGCTAACCCTGAGAGTGTTTTTCCCCAGTACATATGTACCACGGATTTAGTTTTATTTTTTTATTTTTGCCAGCCCGTCCTTCTGAAGTCTAACTCCCTTGAGCTCCTTTAAAAGTAAACTTCTTTCCTGTCCTAAATGCTTTTGTCTGACTCTTCTTTTCCCAAATCCCACATAGGCTCTCTAGTATTTCACTTTGGAATGTGGGAGTAATGGTACCTATTGTCTTGGAGTTTCAGCCAAAACCGAGATTGGCATCACTCCATTGTCATTCCTGGCCCACAAATCTGGGCAGGACTGGGATTCAGAGACGGATCATTTGAAGCCAGTCCAGTTGCTGCCACACTTTGGTCTCCTGGCTATCGTGGAGGTAAAGTGCCCGAGTTTCTCTTCCCGGTCTGGTGTGTTTAGACTTTCATCTCTCCTGGAGCAATGGAAGGTGTTGTCATCAATGCCCCCATTTCCCTTAGGTGACCTCAGGGAAGGAGGCTGCGGCAGGCTGTTGTCCCAAGGTCTCTAAAAGTCCATCTTGGAAGAACATTGATTCTGAGAAGAAAAGTAAGTCAACACTAACCTCATTTTACAAAGGAGTTTTAGCTCAGTTTGAGATTATCCAATAGTGTCAATACCTGGGTTCCAGCTTCTATAATTTGTTCTCCTTCCATAATTGGTGATCATTTAATTCCTACACAGAGGATCCACCTCCCACCCTCCCCCCTGCCACCCCCAATTTACCTGGTCCGATCCAAATGGAGGCAGGTGATTTTCCACCAGCTTCAGTCCTGTGTTCTGGGCATTGAGAACCCCTTGATGAGAAAGTGCACTCCCCCTCCCCATATACCCCATTCTTATCACTGAGCCTTGACCTTGGTCTCCATACCTAAACCCCTCTTCTAGTAAACTGCCCATTACCCTGTTCTCTTTAAGGGACTTTGGCTTGGAACTGGAGGAGAGATCTCTTCTGCCTGTCTCAAATTTTAGCCTGGTTTGTCTCTGGGTTCCACTCACTGGTTGGCATGGCCTGACAGTGTCATGTGAGCATCCTCATTCTCCTCCATTGCCCGCATTTGCCTCTGCTGTGCCAGATGAACAGCATACCTACTCACCAGGCGCAGCCTCCCTGGGCGCTCAGTTCTCATGGGCTCTGCTCTGCTGATAAGAAGCCTTCATCTCAAGTGCTTATTGCAAGTGCCTCCATGATGTCTCATTTTCTGAGCGACTAGCAGAGGCATTTTTTTCTTTATATGGAGATGAAAAAAATGTTAATGACTTTCCAGTTACCTGGCAAGGTGGGACTGATTGCTGTTCCACTTTGTTCCCAATGGGCTATTTCTAAAAACTGTTTAGTTTCCCACTCACTTGTTGCTTCCATAACTTCAATAAGGGGTTAGGACAGGCCCACTATACAAAGGGCAAATTGAAAGGATTACCAAGAATCATAGTGTCCTTTCCTTTCATCCTAGTCTCTATTCCCACCTAACAGATTTATCTCACACACATGTTTTCTTAGAGCCGTGAGCTGGCTGGAACAGAACACCTTCGAGATGATGTGCAGTAGGTGTGGACCAGAGAGAACATCTCCCAGTGGAAGGGCCCCCATTAGACCTACTGAATCAGGCAGACTGCCTAGCTCTTCCTTTCCAGGCCAGGTGCTGTCCCCTCACTGTCTTCTTAGCATTGCCCATCAGCTCTGCCATTTTTCATTTTGGACCTCTCCCCTGCTCACTTCAAGATGCCTCTTGTCTCAATATTGCCCCTGCACCTGCGCTTGGTACCTAGTGCCCAGATCTACCTGATGCACCTCAGTATGTCTCTGTATACCTACTCCATGCACCCCATCCTACTGAGCCTAACCTGAGGGGTTGTGAGCTCACTATTGTTCGGAATTAATCCTATAAAAGGCTAATATGCAAATTGACCAAATAGCAGAACTACCAGTCGCTATGACATGTACTGACCACCAGGGGGCAGACACTCAACACAGGAGCTACCCCCTGGTGGTCTGTGTGCTCCCACAGGGAGAGCACTGCTCAGCCAGAAGCACTCACGGCTGGCAAGCGCAGCAGCGGTGGCGGGAGCTTCTCCCACCTCCACGGCAGCGCTAAGGATGTCTGACTGATGTCAGTCAGACATCCCCTGAGGGCTCCCGAACTGCAAGAGGACGCAGTCCGGATTGAGGGACCCCCTGAGTGCACGAATCTTTTGCACCGGGCCTCTAGTATTAGCATAATAGCCCTAGTAAGTTTATCTGTCCTCATGCCTCTCATCCTCATTTTTTAAAAAAAGATGTCCTAACCATCAACAGTATGCTAGACACTATGGAGAACTGAATAGCTCACAGTCTGGTGAAGGGAGCGGACTTGGAACCAAATAATTGCCATTCAGTGTGATAAACTGAAGTCAAGTTCATTCATGAAAATGGACAGGGATTTTATGGTGGTCTCATTCCCAGGTGAAGCATTGTGTGATGTCAGGCACTGTGCTAAGTGTTTTGGTTCATTCAATATGAGTATAAAGTGGAATGGGCACCATGACAGTTGTGTGTGTATGTTACACGTGTGTGCACTTACAGTCTCCTAGGGCTTATCAAAGCCAGTTTTCCTTTCTGTGATACCAAGCGTAGGGCCAAGCCCACAGGATTTAGTCAGAAGCTGTAAATTCCCTTCCAGACTCTGCCAGGAGATCTGGGAAAGGCCATTTAAATTCTCTGAGTTTCGATTTCCTCCTCTTTGAAACAAAAATCAGATCCTGCCTCATGGGTTGTTGTGCGGATAAGAGGTAATAGATATGAAAATAGCTTTGTAAACCCCCAAGCGTGGAACACATGTGATTTGCAATGACTTCAGCCAAGGGTCAAAATGCTTATGAGAGCAGGCTCGCTCCCCAGCCAGCCTTGTAAATGCCTCTGGCTCTTGGAGAACTCAGAGGAACCCGCTACGGAGTCTCCTCCCACACTCTGTCCTGCACACTCCTGGGTGGAACCTGCCTGCCCTGCTGCTCAACTTGCAGGGGATGTTGGCTGCTGCTGGGAAACTGAGAGGAGGCAGTGAAAAAAAATAGGAAGGCCAGGAAAAATAGGAAGTTGGTGCATTTGGACAACGATGGGGATTTTTTTTTTTGGCTGCGAGATAAGAGTGTTTTTGTTAGCTTAAGGGGGGCAGGGGGTTCATGGCAGTTATCTGAACGGACCTTGTTTGTGGATGGCTCTAGACTTTGAGACCTAGCAAATGCTGGCACTAAGCGAAACTGAAGTGTTTTTAACACAGAGGAAAATCCCCAGTCTCCTGACTATGGCTATAGTGCTAAGGTCTGCAGAGGGAACAAGCTCCCAGACCAGGGTGTACCCACTTGAGGAGGTCACGGGGGTGCTGCACAGGCCCTGTCACTTCTGTGGGGCTTTTGCTGAGATAAAATCTGGGGGGAGCCCTGAGAGTGTCAAGGTAGAGGCCTGTTCCTCTCTCTGGTCTGCAGCGAACCACCCCCAAAAAACTAATCAGGGGACAAGGTAAGGGCTTGTCATGGCTCCAAGGCTTCAAGGTGAATTTTCAGACACAGACTCTGCACCCCTCTTCTTGATTAGCTCCCCAATCCAGAGGCAATGTCCTCTGTGAGCTAGCCCAGTCCAACCCTCTCTCAACCTCCTGTCCACCACGTGCCCTTCACTCCACCATTCCCTGATCTTGCAGGTGCCCTTTTCTGTCTCCATCCCTTTGCCCTTGCTTGGCATACCTTTCCCATCTCCTAAGCCTATTGACTTTCTCATGTGTGACCCCCGCGTGCTCTGAAGCCTTCTCCATGCTCCCAGGAGGGTTTACTGGCTTAATACTCAGATACCAAGACTCCTTTTAGAGGGCCACCTGAGTAAATTAGAAGGATCGTAGGCTTAAAAATATACACAATTTTATGTTTGCATGGTACATGAGGATTCGAGAGTGAACTCCTGAGTATGATTGATTGCCTGGGATGAAGCGGAGAAGGGAGCTTGCTGCACACTTCTGGTAGTTATCACTATTATGCCCAGATAAGCCCTTGACAAAGGAAGTGCTTACCTTAGCAATGACCAGCTCTCCAGCTGTGCTAAGTGCTCAGTGGAGTGCTGCCAATGCTGGGAACTCCGGATGCAAATGTTTTATGTCCCCTGGCGGGAATAAGCTGCCCCTTCCCTCTGGGGCGCCTGCACTCTGTCTAGCCGAGAACACAGCTGGTTGGGTATAAGTGTCAGGTGTCTTCTGGCTTCCTTAGTCCTACTCCCAGCACTCGGGGGCAAAGGTAGCGAAAGGCAGCAATAAAGTACCCTTGGGTTTTTATTGAAACTCTTGTCATAAGTGCATGCTGCTTGTCATTAGGTCTAACCCAACATAAATGAAAGCAAAATGCATCATAGTGAAACTGCAGAAGTGGAAGGATACAGAGAAGACCTTCAAAGGGGTGAATGAGACGAGAGGCGATAAAGAGACAGGTGATAACTAGAGGAGGACTAGGAGAAAGGGAGTTGTTTTGGTTTTGTTTGTGGGTTTTATTTCTGAAGATCAGAGTGATTTGAGGCTAGTAATACGAAGATTTTAAACATTTTAAAAGGTTTAAGATAGAGAAAAAAACTTCTCCAGAATCTCATCAATGACCACAACTTCAATAACCACTTAAGCTATTATTTCCAGGCCTCTCCTTCAAAATCCGTATTTTAACTACCTACTTAACTTTAGCCTTATTTGTAATATCTTAGTTTCTTAAACAGAGAATTCATTAGTGTGGTGAATGAGTATTTGGAAATTAATTTAAAACCATGATCATCAGTATAGGAGGAAAGCAAGTTCTTTTATTTATTTTAATATATTTATTTTAAAATATGTTTTTATTGATTTTAGGGAGAGAGGAAGGGAGAGGGAGAGATAGAGACATCAACAAGAAACATCAATAGGCTGCCTCCTGCACGCCCCCTACTGGGGATAGAACCTGCAATCTATGTGCCTTGACTGAGAATCAGGACTGTGACCTCTTCATGCTTAGAACAGTACTCAACCAGCTGAGTCACACTGCCTGGGCAAAAGCAAATTTTTTAAAAGAATAAAGTCCAGAGCATAGATGACATAAGGATTAATCTTGTGTTGAGAACAGTGAGCGGGGTAATCATGAGTAAGGACAGAAGAAAATTAATATACAGAAGATAGCATCTTCCTCTGTGAAGCAGCTTGCACATCATTTCACCCGCTGGGCACCGCGAGAATGCCTTTTCCAACCTTTGCAGATTGGGGGTGAAGGTGGGAGGGGGAATATTCTCAGCCTTCATTGAAAGCAAGTGCGACCAGGTCCCATGCTCCACCTATTGGCCAGTTGAACTTGAAGAACTGGTGCTATGTAGCCATCTCTGCTAACTCCTCGTGCTGAATTCCACGAAAGCACGCCTCTTCTGATCTGAGCCTCGCAAAGTTTCTAGCAGCGAGGCTTGCTTTTGTGGACTGGCCACGGTGTAATGCCTGAGTGAGTCTACTTGGCCTAAAGGACTAGGAACAGCGCGGACACATGAGAGAGAAGATAATCTGCCAAGTGTCAGGGAGTGTGGGACAGAGAAGGGCTGAGGGTGGCGTGTCATTGCTGACCAATGAACTTAGAATAATTGCCTATTTCACTGAGGCCCCAACTGAAATTCTTAACCATTCTTTCCACATGTAAATGGGAGATAAGGAACAACTTTCAGTTTCATTTTACCTAAAATATCGCAACTTCTTTAACTCATAGTGCTACTGAAAAATGACTATATACATCTGAATTTTCCGGGGGACACATGCATTTCAAACAGCTTGCCTATGACATTAGTGACTCAGGAACAGTCAATATTTGTACTGTGGTACTTAAGGTTGCAAATCATTGTCGGTAAAATACTGAAAACAAAGCAGTTTCCTAAGGCCTGAATATGCTTCTTTTTCTGCTATTGAAGCCTTTATCTTTGTCTTTTTGTTGAGAAAGTAGCCAATGTGCAACAACTACCTCATCATAGTGACTAAGAACACAGTTTCTGGGAGAAACTCTCAGAGTGTGAATCCTGATTTCACTATTACAGCCATGAAAGCCATTCAGATTCTTTGGGTCTCCGTTTCTTCATCCTGTCTAGTGTGAATAATAGTAGCATAGGTCCCACAGCAAGGTTGTGAGGATGAAATGAGATAATCTATGCAAAATATTTGGCAAGGTGCCAGATACTAGTAAATACTGAATGTGTCCTGGTCATATATAATATGCATATTATACACGTTAAAAGGTTCTGGGTAGCCCACCCAGTGTGGCTCAGTGGTTGAGCATCGACCCATGAGGTCACTGGTTCAATTCCCAGTCAGGGCACGTGTCCAGGTTCCATCCCCAGTAGGGGGCATGCAGGAGTCAGCCCATCAAAGATATTTCTCTCATCATTGATGTTTCTCTCTCATCAATGTTTCTATCTCTCTATCCCTCTCCCTTCCTCTCTCTCTAAAAATCAAAACAATTTTTTTAAAAAAAGATGCATGGTAGCCCTAGCTGGTTTGGTTCAGTGGATAGAGTGACCAAAAGGTCCCAGGTTCAGTTCCAGTCAAGGGCACATACCTCAGTTGCAGGCTCCTACTCGGCCCTGGGCCCTGTTCAGGGTGTGTGCAGGAAGTAACCAATTGATGTTTTTCTCTCACATCGATATTTTTCTCTATCTCTTCCTCTCTCTTCCATTCTCTCTAAAAATCAATGGAAAAATATCCTCGGGTTATAAAAATATCCTTGGGATTAAAAATAAAAAAATAAAAATAAATAAAAAGATGTGTGGTTTTCCGTGAACTACTAAAAATAAATCAGGTCAGAACTTGAAAGGAATGCTTGAGATTTATAACAGGATGGCAAACATGTAGCATACTTACCATCATTATTTTTCACCAGCATCCATGACAGACATCACTAATCAATTCCAGAATTCTTTCCTAATGCTACACTGTTAGTGTCAGAGCCTGAACAAAAATACAGTCTCTGGTTGCATTGATGATTATACCCATTGCTGAATAATTTATAGCTTTATATAACATAAACTTTTAAAAGGATCTAAAAAATAAATGCTCTTTGAAGGAAAAGATTATTTAGAAGAAAAATGTATGGGCTGAAGAAAATGGGAAAATATTGTTGTCTATATTTGAACTCTTTTCTTTTTTAAATATATTTTTATTGATTACAAGGGAGCGAGGGAGAGGGAGAGAAATAGAAACATCAACGATGAGAGAGAATCATTGATCGGCTGCCTTCTGCACACTCCCTACTGGGAATTGAGACTGCAACCTGGGCATGTGCCCTGACCTGGAATCCAACCTTGACCTCCTGGTTCATAGGTCGATGCTCAACCACTGAGCCATGCCAGCCGGGCTATATTTTAACTCTTTTCAATCTTGATTATTGGTCATGGTTTGGTTAATGAAAGAAATTAAGCTGACTGCAGCCCTAGCTGGTTTGGCTCAGTGGACAGAGCATCGGCCTAGTCAAGGGCATGTACCTTGGTTGCAGGGCTCATGTGGGTGGCAACCAATTGATGTGTCTCTCTCACATCGATGTTTCTCTCTCTCAGTCTCTCCGCCTCCCTTCCACTCTCTAAAAACAAAAAATCAATGGGAAAATATCCTTGGGTGAGGATTAACAAAAAAATTAAGCTGACTTCAGAAACCATATATTCTGCACCTTTCCAAGGGACTTTGCTTACTGATTCAGCAAACATATTTGGTGCCAGCTTTATACTAAGCATTGAGAAGATAAAATGGTCATAATATGACCTTCACTTTCAATAAGCTCAAGAAACAGTAGGGGAGACAGACATGGACAAAACTGGATGCATCCCTGTGGCGTACACTTCAGTAAAGGCAGGTCCATGGGGCTGCAGGAAACAAAGTGCTCAATTCTACCCACAGAGGTGGGAATCAGGAAGTCTGCTTGACCTGAATCTTCAAGGAAAGAGTAACCTGAGAGATTTTGGAAAATGTTAGTAACCACTACTAGCAAACCAGAAGTGGCGTTTTTGGATGATGGACTATGTGTGGATTTGAATTCACTTTGTTAAAAATTGCTTTTAATAGCCCATATGGGTTTGTTAAGGGGAGGCCAGAGTAAATGTTGTTTCCTGCTATAAGACGAAGGTCACAAAACAATGTTTGCCACAATCACATTTTCAGGAGCAGATTATTTTATATATTTGCCTGAGGGGCAAATATACTTCCTAGTCTAACAGACTCTTCCTTGTGTGTCTATAGGGCGGGTATCAGGGAGTTCAGAGTCTGACACTGGCTGAACCAGTATGGCTCAAACCTGCATGGAACCACATGCAAGACCAAACTAACCCTGTTTGACGTCATGGCCTTAAAATCAAATTTGCTTACCTTCATTCTTTTATTGTTAAGCACACTCTGGTTATTGTTCTACTGTTTAGGTAAGAGGGAAAGATAAAGAGCTTCTATCCTGAAAACGCTGGGTTATAAACTAACTCATGGTAGCTACAGACCAACCATCCAAATGCCCTTTGGCAACTGGTGACCAATGAAACCCAGTGCCAAGCAGGTTGTCCAACTTGTTAAGGCTAATGCTGGTAGGCCTACTTCTTAAATTGTTTTTCCACTCTCTTTGGCAGGGATGAAAGGTCAAGAAAATCAAGCTCACCTGGATCTACCCCAAGGTATTCCATGGCAAATTATCATTGACCTAGATTCTGTGCTGAATCAAGATGATTAAGAGTTGCTGACCCAGTTTCCACGTTGCCTTTACTTTCTCTTTTTACATTTGCATGGCCTAGGTTACTGCAGATGCTAAGAAACAGAGGTCCCATTGGGTAAAAGACTTGGTGTGAAATTGCCCAAATGCTCCATGAAGAACCCTTGAAATGAAATTTGTGGCTGAGCCTGGGATATTCTTGTGTATTATCAGACATAGATTGGACTTTTTTTCTATTTTAAGGAAATTTGGCTAAAACAAATGTCATTGTACCCGGTGGTAGCTCTGAGTGCCTGAAACCGTTATGGGGTTAGGGGCACAACTGGAAGGTAAGATGGATTAGGAATGGCTCATTGTAAGCTATGGTATGAAGGAAGGGGCAAGAGTGGACTGAGGTGAATGGGCACCTTGGGATAACAGTTTAGGCCCCTTCAACAACTTACTGAACATTCATTTAAAGATGCAGCCTGTGAAACTAATACAAAATAATATGAATGTAAACTATTATTGAAAAAAAATTTAATTAAAAAATATATAATAAAGCAGCCTGCCTGGGAGAAGAGAAATGAAACAGGTGTATCACCACCAAGAGCCTCTGCTCACTGGCCTGGGCTGGTCAGCT
This sequence comes from Myotis lucifugus, assembly GCF_000147115.1. Taxonomy (NCBI): domain Eukaryota; kingdom Metazoa; phylum Chordata; class Mammalia; order Chiroptera; family Vespertilionidae; genus Myotis; species Myotis lucifugus. Next base: position 237,787 of record NW_005871252.1, read on the forward strand.
CTGGATCCAAACTCATAGACCTCACTAGCAAGCAAAAATTCGAAACAGCTGAGGTTCTTATTACCTGTTGTTACCAGAGCACACCCCTTGGTGTATATAGCATCTTATTACTACATACAGTACTGAGAGGAGTTGCAGTAACTACGATGTTCTCTATATCACTGCATTTCTGGTGGGGCTTCAGCACCCCTTATGGAGGCTGCCCTGGGGGAACAACTAGCTGGCCCATCCCTGCTGTGCTGAGGGGAGAACCAGTAATGCCAGGGAAGGCAAGCCGGATGTCTGCCCTGAGTCTACATGTGGGCTCAGCAGCCAGGGAGATGGGGTCTCTGAGGGCACATAAGGCCAGCGGAGCGTGGCTAGGCAGGGCTGAAAGCCAAGTCCTGAGGTTGAAGCGGCCAACTCTGGCTCTGAGGCTGGCTCACCAAACAATGGTCCCGTTGTGCTAAGTGCCGTGAAGTACAACATTTTAAAACATAATAAAAATATTAATTTTAAAGACATGGGAGCCTTGATATTTGGAGCTTCTCACATTAGTGACAAACTTTTGTGTGATGTATTTTGGGCTTTGACTCCATGCCACTTTCCTACTTTCCTGACCCTTTCTCCCTCATTTATTCACCACATGTTTATAGAACATCCACTCTGTTGCAGCACAATTCTAGGCACTGGAGGTGGAACGGTGGGGAGGAGAAACCCATCCCCTGCTTTCTTGGACACTATGTTCTACTGAAGAAACAGACAAAAACAAAGATGTAACTATATACTATATATTGTATATTATGTTATAATATATTGCATATCCTATATAATAAAGAGCTAATATGCTAATTAGACTGGTCAGCGGAACGACCTTCCGGAACGACCTTCCAGAATGACCTTCCAGAACAACTAGTGGGTAGGGGGCAGGGCCACAGGGCTGCAAGGCAGCTGGGGCTGCAAGAGCCAAGGCAACTGGGACTGTGAAGGCCTATTCTTGCACAGATTTCATGCATTGGGCCTCTAATCTATATATATAAAAGCCTAAGTGACCGAACAACCTAATGACCAAATGACTGGTCAACCGGTTGCCATGACATGCACTGACCACCAGTGGGCAGATGCTCAATGCAGGAGCTGTCCCCTGGTGGTCAGTGCGCTCCCACAGCTAATCTCCCTCAGCTGGCCAACCTACTGTGGTCCCTCCCCTCAGCCAGCCAGGGCCTCCCCACCCCCCTTGGCCCAGATCACCGGCCAGGCCAAGAGACCCCACCCGTGCATGAATTCGTGCACCGGGCCTCTAGTTACAATATAATATACAATATATTGCATTATGTTTACATATTTTTAAGGTGGTGCTGAGCCTTCCCAGGGGATGAGGGAATAATGGACCAGAGAGAGGTGTCCCTTTCATACTGCGCCCCCTCAGAGGAATCAGTGTTCCCTTCAACAGGAGCAATGCAGGAAGTGTGGTGAGATCAGACGGGGACACTTGTGCCCTAGCTGAGGTCACTGCAGTGTTCCTAATCCCTCAAGCTGACCTTATATATCCTGAAGGCCCATTTCTTTCTTTTTTTAATTGATTGAGTTTTGTTTGGTTTTTTTAGAGGGAAAGGAAGGGAGAGAGAAAGAGAACCATCAATTTCTGTTGTTCTATCTACTTATGCATTCGTTGGTTGATTCTTGTATGTGGCCTGACTGGGAATTGAATCCACAACCTGGATGTATGGGGATGATGCTCTAACCAACTGCACTGCCTGGCCAGAGCCAATCCTGCAGGCCCATTTTTTGAGCCTGGCTGGGCTGCAGAGAACTGTGCCAGCAGTGAGAGGCAGCTCGCCCTCAGGGCTTCCTGGCCCTCTCTGAGAGCTTACATTCCGGTGAACTCTGGATATCAGTTGTAGCAGCATGGCGGGACTTCTCCATCAGAGATGACATTGTGCTGGACGGCAGAGCCACCCTTATCGTTAGTGAAAGGACAATAACTCTGGGCTTGTTCAGCCAGAGGGACTCATCTCTGGTAACCTGGCTGGTCACCTGGGGATATAGAGGGAGGGAAGACAGGGTGAGGAGGAGCAGACATATCTAGATGGGGGTGACACACAGCAAAGGGGCGTAGGGAGAGACTGCTAAGAGGATAGAGCTACTTTGGGGAGTGATGAAAATGTTCTGGAGTTAGAAAGTGGTAATGATTGTCCAACTTTGTGAATACATAAAAATCATTGAATTGCACCACTTTCAAGGGAGAATTTTGTGGTAATTACATCACAATAACAAAAACAACTCCAAATTCGGCAGAAAGTAGTCATCTGACTTCATCTGTGACATTCTTCCCATCACACCACAGACACCTCTTAATGATGTTGTTTGTTACCCTAGCTTCCATCAAAGGAAAACACCATAAATTCAAAGCCATTTGACCAATTCTGCCCAAGGGTTTCCAGGGACTTTGGGTTCCACTTTTGCTATTGGCTCCATCATTTAATCCCAGTTCAGGTAAAAATAAGAGCAGTGCATAACAGGAAGTCAGGGCCAACGCCTGTACACAATAACACAAGTGTGAATTACAACAAGAACGACAGGTTTCTGAATCATTGTTGTGATGACTAAGTGGAAAGAAGGCAAGTCAGGTCACAGTACTGATGAAGGTGAGAGCTGAAATATGTTTCCCAAACTGCAGAATTCTGGAGTGGCCTGGGACGGACCGAGATTAAAGTCGGTAACCCCATATCCTAAACACATCACAGAACTAGCTTGGTAGGAGAGAGAAGGGAAGGAAGCACATTGTGCAGAAGGTGAAACTTTTGTTGGGAGGATGAAAGGGTCTTCTCACTGCTTCCTACAACCATGCCCACATGGCTCCCAGACAGAGATACATCAGCGAGTCCTTAAGCCCACAGACTAGGTGTGGGCTTCAGGGTGGGAGAATTAAGCAGTTAAATAGCTTAAATCTTCATAAAACAGAATTGCAGACACTGAGGTCACATATCAACAAAACAACCTTATTTTTCGTTTTGCACTTCACTAAAATAATAGTAACTATAATATTACTAAACCATCAGTAATATTTTTGCAAACATTAAGTACTAATTCCTTAGCAATGTTTTAGAATCTGCCTCCACTGCAGTTTCAATAATAGGATTATGTATACATTTACTTTATACACATAACTAGAAGTTTTCCTTGTCTGATTTTATGACTTGAAGCTGGTGACTCTTGTCATCAGTACCCATCTTGTCCCAGAAGCCCACTTAAATGCATGCCTTAACTCGCTTCCTTCTCACGAATGGGGAAATGCAGATAAATGACTTGGCTTACTTTTCCTTGTCATTCTTTATCTCTCCCCAGGATGCTTTGCAAATACTTTTACTCCTGCTCCGCCATGTGAGCTATCATCCTTTTCTCTCCAGCAACCCTTTTGTTTTTCCTAATTATATCCAAAGCAGTGATGTGATTCTGTTTGCTGAGAAGGTATGTAGAAAGAACTATGCAAATCCCAAAATTTGGGAAAAGGAAAATGCATCACTAGGATGTAATTACCTTAATTATCTTAATTGGGGATGAGATGGAGAAACGCTGATTGAATTATGAGCAAGTTAAATACAAGAATCTATCTCCCTGCTTTTTGAGAATAGGGCTGTAATTTATCCAGCTTTGTATTTCCAGTGCAGGGCCTGGTTTGTTGTAGACTTCTTAGTAAAAGTTTGTCCCATAGATGAATCAACAAATACATTTGTAAAACAGAGTCGGGATGACTCAAGTGCAGGATGAACTTAGGCTTGAGGAACTCTAATAATGACTGTTGTTTTTATTTGATGGGGAGCAGGAAGAACTGCAAAAGCACGAGTCTATTGTCTGGGGTGGATGATGTAATGTTTACTGGTGACAAAGAGGAAACACAACTGTTTTTTAACCTTGCCGTTCTATCAAGGTTATCTTGATAGAATCTGCAGACTGAAAAACATGGAGACCAGGAAATGGAAGCCCAAGATTAGGGAAAGGGATGGCAGGGAAACACCTGACTGTTTTGAATAAGTTCATATCCTGGTTCAGACAAATCACATTCAAATGGACTTGAATGCCTGTCAATCGCCTTTGAGGAATTATGGGAAAGAGGAAAGTGCTAAAAGATTGGAGACAGAAAGACACTACCCTAATTGTCAAAAAAGGAGAGAAGGTGGAGTCCAGAAACTGTGCAACTAAGTGTTAAATGAATGCTTTGTGAACTCGGTCCAGCAAGTAGAAATTCATCAAAAGCCAGCAGTGGTTCACTGTAAGTCATGCCCAACAAACTTTATTTCTTTTTTAAATAGGACTGTGAGAATGCTTAGCTTCTAAAGGAGAAGACTATGGGGAAAATGAGGACATATTCATGAATCTGAATACGAAGGTCATGACTATAGGAGAGTGAGAGGCAGCAGCAGGGTCAGGGCAGGGAGGACTTGGTTGAGATTCTGGGGATCTCACAGAGCAGGAAGATGGCCAGGCCATCGTGACACCACCAGGTTCCATGGTAGCAGGGACTGGAGGACCAGAGGCATGGACCAAACTGAAGTCTGGAGTAGAACTAGGTCTGAACTCAGGGAGGTCAGTATAACACCAAATCGGGTGGGGATGAGGACAAGGGGTCATGGTACAGGCCATAGAGCCTTTCACACTGCCGGGAGTCCAGTGGAGATGGGACCAGAGCAAAAATGAGTGGGAGTAGGAGAGGGTGTTGGGTACAGTCTGGGCTGCCTTATGGGCTGAATGGGTGGGATGCATGGATGGTGTGCTAGACTAAAGGACCAACAGTGGGACAGACATCCGTAGGGAGAGAATGACTGCTGACCAAGAGACACATAGCAGGGCCTGCTCTGTGTTAATGTGTGTGGGTGAAGGCAATTGAAAGGATAAGACATGAGGGAGTTGCAAGTTAATTACTACTTGACAGTCAAACAAGAGAAATGAGGTAACCCCTGGGAAAGGAGATGGTGACTAGTGCTCACAAGCTTTGAAGCCAGAGTGACTCAGGTTTGTATCCTGGCACGGCCACCAGTCAACTGTGTCCTCAGGCAGGTTTATTTAACTCTTTGAGCCTCCCTTTCCTCTCTAGTGTGAAGGGGACAATGATACGGACTCTCACGTCAGGAGGATGAGTGCATACTTGGGTGCCTTGCTTCATATTCTCCTTTCCTCTCTTTCATTTATTTTCTCCACTGCAATAGGCTGGTTGCAGCTGGATGCAGGGTCAGGGACAAACACTCCTACAGGAAAATCTGATGAAGAGGATGGAGCCAGGGTTGACAGCTCCAAGGATGGCAGGCAGGTCATGGCCAACAGCTGTCCTTCCAGGGCCATTATTTCAATAGATTATCCCCTTGTCCTGGGGATGGAATATAGTCTCCAGCAACATGGTGGTTGTACTTAACAACCCCCTTCCCCTCAAGGAAACGACCTAGAGCTCCTGGGAGTTCAAATAAGATTTGTCTATTTCCTATTCACAGGTCAAGGTGTCTCTAGACCAGCCGTGGGCAAACTACCGCCCATGGGCCGGATCCGGCCCATTTGAAATGAATAAAACTAAAAAAAAAAAAAAAAAAAGACCGTACCCTTTTATGTAATGATGTTTACTTTGAATTTATATTAGTTCACACAAACACTCCATCCATGCTTTTGTTCCGGCCCTCCGGTCCAGTTTAAGAACCCATTGTGGCCCTCGAGTCAAAAAGTTTGCCCACCCCTGCTCTAGACGCTAGCCATCTTCTTCTTAGCAACCATGGAGGCCAATGTTCTTGCCTTTCCCACAACCTCTTTCTTCTCAGACTTGGTGTTTATACAGATCTCCCTGAATTCAGACCTAGTTCTTCTCCAGACTTCGGGCATCTATTCTGCTCTCCTCCATTCATGAATATTCTTGGTTCAGATTTTGGGTAATGCCTTGGAAAAACATACACACCTTTTCAAAATAAATAAACATACTTTTGAAATGATGGAGAAACTAAACCATAAATCCAGATGCACATGTAGAGGTCACCCCTCCCAGCATGAAAACATACCACAGCAGTACCTGTAAGCATCGCATTAATGATGCAAAGCTTCCTTCTCATCCTATACAAGTTTTTGGTCTTCCATTTTGGAGGCAATATAGAGCTAAGACACCTTGTACGTGAAGTCATAAAATCACCCTCAACAATGATTAGGCAAGCTTTTAAGAAATAATTTAGAAAAGCAAATAATTTAGAGAAGCTAATTGGATTTTAAGCAGTTTGGACATTCCCAGAGCCAAGAGTGCAGCCACAGTCGCCTGGGGACCTCAGCACATCAATAAGCCTGACCCAGGGTGTGTGATGGTGAACTTGGGTCTGGCTGGGGGCAGGACCTGAAGCACTGGTGGGTGGATGTGTGCCACTGTTTGACCACCTTCTCTACAAGTCACAGACCTGACCATTGGCGTGTCAGTTATGGGTTGTTGTTAGACAGAGCCATCCCTATATCACACTTCCTCTAACCTTCCGACACAAGCCGTATGATGCTCCTGCCAATGTGTCTCCTTCAATTGTTGAGAACGCACCTTGTTCCCCCAGGTATGTCCTGTCTCCGCCCGAGCTCAGCTTCCTAAGAAATAGCCCATTTCCCTCCCAGTATAGTTCCCGGTTTTTGGTGAGCTAGTTGGAGAGGGTTTCTGTGCTTTGCTCCCACATTACACAAGGATAAAATGACAGCATTTGCCAGGAGGAGGGGGGTCTGATCAGAGAGGAAGGTGCAGAGTTGCCTCCTGAGCCCAGGGCAGTGCGAAGGTGCTTGTGGGAAGACAGGGACAATTGGTTTCACTGAGGCAGCGCAAGAAAAGCATTTTATTAGTAAATAGTTGAGGTTTTAATGAAAGTGGAAGTTGTTATTACTATTTTTAATTATACCTTTTTTTAAATACTCACCAGAGGATATTTTTTCCATTGATTTTTTTTTTCAGAAAGAGTGGAGGAGAGGGAAGAGGGGAAAAGAGGCGGGGGGGGGGGGGGGAGAGAGAGAGAGAGAGAGAGAGAGAGAGAGAGAGAGAGAGAGAGAAACATCAATGTGAGAGAGACACACATTGATGATTGCCTCCGGCACAAGCCCTGACCAGGGATAGGGATCAAGCCCGAAACCGAAGTATGTTCCCTTGGTTGGCAATTGAACCCACGACCCTTCTGACCACGGGCCAATGCTCTAACCACTGAGAAAACATGGCTAGGGCTGGAATTTATTTGTTAATTCAAAGTTTGATAATTGTCCCTTGGTTCCATGATTAGAAAATGTGGGCTTACCCTTTGAAAACAGCTTCACAGCTACTACTGGAAATGCTTTGTATTTTATTCTCATGTTTACCACGTCTCAGCTCAGCAGGGAGAAAATAGAGCTCATCGGTGACTTTAATATTAACATGTACAGAGAGAAACATGAATAGTGTTTGGCTCGAGCAGAGAACACACAATCATGAGAGAAATGTGAATAAATTACTCTGACAGTGACTCAGTAATTCCGATGGCCCAAATGAATCATTTGTAGAGGCCAAACAAATATTAATACACAGGACATTGTCCCGAACAGAGGGACAAATCTGACATTCTATAATAGCGCTCTTCGTTATTTAGGGTAAAAAACACATGAGCTTTGGAACATGTAATTTTATTGCTGAAATCAATAAAAGCTGGCCTTGGGCCAGCGCTTAGAATAGCTGTGGCAACTCTCTGGCAGATGGAGAGATTATCGCCGCAAGCCTCCTGGGCTCGCCCCTCTTCTCTTGGCCCAGACTCAAACCTGGCCCCCAACACACCACCTCCCACCCAGTCCATGGGGCAGCGTCCTTTTCCTTCCTCACTTTACTGAGGGGCTTCCCCAGTACAGACCCAGCATCTGCACCCCTTGGTGGGATGTATCTTGGCTTCTGTCTTTCTCAAACACCAAACCAAACTAAAAAACAAACAACAGAAACCATTATTTCTCCATGCTCCACCGCACAGGCCGAGTCATAAAGGCCTCCAGTCACTTCGGGACTGTTCTCTCCCGTGTGGGAAAGGATTTCGAGCTTGGCTGCTTGCTGGTGTCTGCCGCTGCCTTCACTGTGGGCTGCGGGAGTCTCCTGGCACCGTGGGGTAGTAGTAAGAGCACTGATAGAGGAGGCCGAAGGTTTGGGTTCTCTCTGTGGCTCTGCCAGGAATGGGCTGTGTGAGCTGGGCAGGACCCCGTGCTTCTCTGGGCCTTGTTTCTCCGTCTGTATCGGGCTGGGATGGGTAGGGGTCAGGAGCTTTCCAACCACTCTGCAGAGATGCTTCAGGGGATCTGCAAGCTCACTGAAATGTTCAAGTGTCTTTAAACAGTAAGAAGACGGCCAGAGTAACCAAAGAGACTGTATTCTAATTTTAACGCTAGGAGAGATGAGCCCATTAATGTGTGGTAGAGCCATGTGAGCTTGTCCTGTAGCCTTGGAAAATATCTTGTCTGGACATCTCCCGTGCGTACATTTCAATATCTTGTAGATGTGCACCGGCCTGGAAGGCTGCCAGGGCTCACCGGTCTTGTCTTAAAATCAGGGCTGTGCCTAAGCAGAGCTCCCGTGTGCCTCCCTGGATCCAAGGCCTTGCCACGCTCAGATGCATCTTCCTGGAACACACTCCTAGTGCCGAGTAATTCTCGCTTGTGCAACGATCAGTGAATGCCAAACATGTTGCGATGTGCAAATATTATGTTACAGATCATTTAAGCAACGATTGTGAATTCTGGGTGCTTATTGCCACATATATAATCTTCAAGCTTTAAGGACAGATTTATCAAGGCATCTCCTAAGATTGACAGAAGATTATTAAAAGACTGGAAACATTAACAGGTGCCGGTATGGCTGGGTTTTCTTGAAACTGAGGAACCAAAACAACAAGTTATTGTAGGTGCTAGAGAATGTAACTTTCACCTGATGTCCCAACTCCACAACAGTCTCTTGTTTATACATTTTTCAGATTATAATGAACAGAAATGATAAGTTTGAATTAAAATAAATGCATATTAATAAGAGATATGCATATGCTTTATAAATATCAGGATCCAAGGTAAGATTTAGTTTGAAAGACGAGAGATCTTTCCTACTAAACATGCTTGCAGTCCCCTGGAACTTCTGCCATTTCAGCTGAGGCCACCCCTGTAAGAGGGAGACACCTATTTGGTGTGATTTGGGGCCACCAGGAGGGTCATTGCTGTTGATGTGGCTTTCTTTACCAAGAGGCAACGCCTTTCTTTTCTACAATGAGACTGAATAGTTATCATGCCATGTGTTTGGAAGAAATGTCCAGAGAAGTAGAAATTCACATGAGGTGGGAAACATTGACATTAGCACCTTCCCAGAGAGTTGGTTTTGGCTGCTGGGGAGGCTCTGGGTACAAACATGGGACAGAACAGAAGTTTCAAGGACAATGTAAACTGGAATTTTCTGATATTCCTCTATGGTTTCGACAACAGAATTTTTGTTCTAATTCTAGAGAAGATAATTTCTTGGCAATTGGGGTGGGGTGTTCACAGAGTCCCAACTATGAACTCACTGTGCATGTGTGATCTCTTAATCCTTGTAACAACTTTGCAAGGTAGATACTATTATTTCCAAATTACAGTGAGGAAGTTGAGAGGCTGAGAAGTTAAATAATTTGCTCTGAGTGCTCTGCCTGGTGAAAGGCAAATGGGGATGGAAAGCCTGGTCTTTGCTTCCCATTGCACAGTAGGCACAGGAGAAAGCCCGCAGCCTCTCTTCCTTTTGCTCCAACTAGAAGGAGACTGTGCTTACCCGGACACCGGAGGTTTGTGCTCCCGGCCAAGAGGGACAGACACTGGGTGAAACTGGAGGCAGCTGGCTATGCACTGTAGGGCTGAACTCATGAGTGCTCAGGTTTGGCCTTCGCAGGGAGTCACACTGCACCCTGAGCTGATTCCCATCTTCTGGTTGTTCCCTGGAGAAACGTAGACTAAGCTCCAGGGAAGGAAAACTTGAGGGAGAAAGCAAGCTGAGTCTGAGTCTCTGAGCCTGACCTGGTGGAACTTCATGTTTGTTACTGATTGATAACACTCACAACTCCTCCTTGCATCCCGCTCCTTCTAGTTACTGATTTAACCAGGGTGTGGTACCGTGATGTGGCTGCTCTTCCATCCACCACGCTTTGCGGATGTCACGTCCTGGTGGGCAGAGGCTGCCCCGCTCAGCACCCTACCCACTCCCAGCACCTGACACCCCAGTGCTCAAGCACAGTTACCCCCTGCAGAGATGGAGCCCAGAAAATGCACTAAAAACCAAAATTTCCACTGGTAATTTTGTTGTAATAGAATCAGAGTTGAGACTCACTGACTTAGTACCTAATAGGCGGTTAATTTACTTTTCTTGAGCAGCCCACAGGAAGCGTGGTCTTGTGCAAACATGGTGGTGAATATAAAGAGGCTGCAGCTGGGGGCACCAGCTAATTATCCTCCTGCCAGCGGGAGATCTGAGGCACATTTCCATGGTCACTGCACGTTCAATCTTTATTATTTAACTTGTGGTTGAGTTTTGGGGGCCCCCTCCAATTTCACACCTGAGGCGAGTCCCAGCTCAGGGATCCCTGTTGCTTTCTGCCCAGTATTGATTCCACTCTTCCTTGGCAAAGTTGCCTTTGAAAACAACCCCTCTGTCTCTATTCTTAACTATGTGATTTGAGTGGAGCTACCCTATCTCCAACTCCAGGAACGGGCCGTGATTGGCTTAAACCAGACACACATCCCTTCCCCACAGGATGGTTGGCTCAGGGGTGAGCAATTAAGCTGGTCCAAGAAGAGTGCTCCTAGGGCTTAAGCTGGGATGCGGGAATGCACACACTTTCTTCTCCTTGGGTTTGTGGGGTGAGGCTGTGTGGCCAGGAACTGCTGGGACTACTAGACTTGAGCTTGGCGCTCTAGGCCGCCCTCTGGATCCCGCCATAAAAGGAATGCAGGGATGGATGCAGGTTCTGTGAGGTCTGGAGTTCCCACAATTTCAGCACTTTCTTTAAGAAAGTGAACACATAATTACAAATACATACGTAAGTATAAATGTGAATTAACTCAAATGAGAAAAGAAGTCATAACAAGTTGAAAAGACCTGACAAATGCCCCAAACATCACAAAATCCAAGTAAACAGCAAACCATTTTATTAATATCTGACACACCTCTAAAGTACTTTTTCCATGTTTTGGCTGCATACTATTTGATCATATCTTTATATGGCAATGATTTAGCAATATCATTTTTATAGAGAGGACAAAATGATAGCCTTTCCTTTAGTATGAGAGATTAAAATATTTTATTATCCATAGTGTAGAAGAGTTTGTTTCAGAGTCATTGTTTATTATTGGTAATGTCACGTAACATTTTTAGGATTAACACTGTCGAATATGGGCAGTTTGAGCTTCATTAGTTTCGTGGTGATTCAATCTCTTATCTCTTATCACAATCCTTTCCCCAACATAAACTACAAATTAGATAATGTCTCCCTGCCTCTAACTCTCTATATAAGACTTTGGCAGATTTATAAAACATAAAATGCCCTCTCCAAGGTTTCTGGAATGCCTAGGAAGGGCCTCATATACTACTGGTAGCTATCTTGGGGTAGCCCAGCATCTATTCACCCTATTCTACTGACAGTATTTTGGGTCTTCCTTCCTCTCTCCTATTATGTAATTGAATGGGATCCATCTCTGAAATTCTAGGTTGGAGCACAGGTCCCATACCTGAGACCAGCAATACTGGTACATTGCATTCCTCCTGGCCAACGCCTTTGGCTCTGGGACTGGCATGAGACCAAGGTTCTCCATACTCAATCTTTTGTTGAAACTTGGGGAAGAGGCATTTGCTCTCTCCTGAGAAGGTGTGAGGTCTGAACAAGTATTTAAAATGTCCAAAGGGTTGCAGGAGTATGTGAGCTAGGTTGGAAAGAGGGAGAAATTGAGCTAAATTTGCCTTCTCTGGTCCTTTTGGGAAAGAGGAATTAATGTTCCATTATTACATTGACAGATGCCAAGGTTACTGCCGAAGGAAAGGAGAGACAGGAAGGGAACTGAGGAAGATGAATAAAAAACTGAATTTGATTATCTTAGAAAGGGGAAGACATCCAGCTTCTTAACCTTTAAAAGTAAATGATGGGCCCAGCCAAGGGTAAAACAACACGTGTCTTTAGAGCCAAAAAGGTTACTAAATATTAGCCAATGGCCCATCTACTTCAAGCCACATAGAATGTCTAAGTTGGGAGGGCCCTTCTTAAAAGCCAACATTTTTAAATACTTTGATTTCATTAGTAAATAAATAAATTTGATATTCAATGGGAGTCTGACTTGTAATTTGTATTAATCTTGCTTCTCAAACTTCCCATGACACGGGGAATCCCCATCTATATATAGAGATCAAGGAAACTCAAAACAGAATTAGTCATGCAGCCTTATGATCTCCCATGGTACTTTCCAATCCAGTCCTTTGCTCAATCTATGTTAGTATGTTTATGGATCTATCTTCCCCACTAGACTTCAAGCTCCTTAAAGAAATCTTGCTTATATTGCGTGTTCCCCAACAATGCCTGGCACATAATGGGCACTCAAAATGAGTGAGACAGACTTGGGTTTAGAGACTCAAAGTTCTTTCACTGGACGAAGGGATATCGTTGGACAAATTTTATTTTAAGCTTGTTTCACTGTTATTTTATTTTAGTGAACTATATTAAGCTTTTAATTTGGGGAAAAGATCTCTGCAAATCATTAGTCACTGAATCAGGTCCCCAAACCGCTAGCCCTCTCTAACCAGGACTCCTTATACTTTACTAAAGTGGTGTGGCTTATTAGAGAGAATCTTTCTCATTTTCCAACTGCTTCATTTAAAAACATTTAAATATACCTCCTCTCTTTAGTCTTAAAAATGTCTCTCCTCCTTTCAAAGGTTATCCTCTCTAGCCCATGCTCTTAATCTAATTTCCTCATGGACAAATTATTTTAACCTCTATGAAAGCTCCCAGCACACACTTGTAATTGAATGGGATCCACCTCTGAATATGCATTCTTACCTCTAAATGAATGAAAGTAAGGAAAACATTGATAATTTCCCAATAAACTATTGAGGATAAGTGTGACAAGAATCCATGACTTTGTACTATTAGTCCAAGAGTCTTATATGCCAATTTTTCTTAATCAAGAGGAAGCCATTAATGGAATTTGTCTGTCAAATCCAGCTTTCTCATAGTTGACAGGGGAGCTGTAACCCATAGCAACTCCTAGCCATGGCAGATAGAACTCCATACAGAAGGAACCCATGCACAGCTGATTAAATATTTGAGCAACTCATTTTATAATGTGACTTCACTAAGTGCCTACCTATTGCACCAAAGCTGTTGGCAATTAGAGGGCTCAGAAATTGCCTCAGAATGCAAAGGCACATCCTTCACTGCTTAAAATAGAAAAATCACTAATGCTCTCCCAAAGGACACAAATAGAGATGTTGGGACATATGCCATTTTCAAATGACTCAGCCAGAGACAAGTCCATGTCAATGGGACTTATCCGAGGTTGCCCAAATGTTACATGACAAGCACTTGTAAAGCATAATTTAGAACTTGTGCTCTGGTAGTAAAACCCAGTGAGTGTAGGTAAGGTTGGGGTTTTCATTCATGTTAAGCTCTTGGAGAGCTTTTGAGTTGTCCACAGCTGCCTGACTTCCTCTGACGTCAATGAATTAGGCAGGCTTCCTTTTAAACACATCTTAAAAAAGAATCTAATGAGTGAGAATTTTCCACTCAGGTGGAGCGAGCATGTTGGATCATCACCAGGATTTTATTTTTTTAGGAAATGGAATGGGATGGCATAGAATAAAAAATATCAGCATCCATCACATGTAGTAAGAGTAAGGGATGTTCCATGCAACATTTTTTTTCATTTAATACATGAAATGTATTATGATATAAATGTATTACTTATTGTGAGTTATAATTAAAAAAATAGAAAGCCACTGAGTTTGAGGACTCTTCTGTTTTTAAGGTGGTTTAACCAAATATTTATCTTCATCTGTTGTCATAAATATTTCAGTGAAAATTAAATACTGTCACAATTCAAATACCTACTGTTTGTTGGATACTTATTACATCCTGACAGTGTGGAAGAGGCTAGAGATCTCTATTTTAGCATTGAGGAGTCTAAAGTTTAAAATAGTTCATTTTTTTCAATGAAAAAAACCCTGTTAATGTATCTGTCCAAAATCACACCACTTGCAAATACCCCTCTTTAGGCTCCATCTCCTTTCCTTTATGCATAGCATTTATTTTTATTTTATTGTTTAAGGTATTACAAATAGTAGTATATATGTCTCTTTTTTTTTTCCCCACTGACCTCCCCCTCCCTCCCCTACCCCCCCCCCCCCGCACTTGCCCTCGTCCCCTCGCCCCCAGTGTCTTGCGTCTGTTGGTTGAGCTTATATGCGTGCATACAAGTCCTTCAGTTGATCTCTTACCCTCCCCCCGCAACCCTCCCCTGCCTTCCCGCTGTAGTTTGACAGTCTGTTCGATGCAATTGAGGAACTCTTAAAATCTGTTGATTTGGGTTTGGAAGAGATATGGACCCTTTGGACTTGGTTGTTGGAAATTTGCCCTGCACTCACAAAGATCTGGACTTCTTGGGAGAATGCTGGGAAACATAGGGGCAAACGAACAGATGTACAACTGCCTAAAGACTGACTCAAATGATCCAAGGAAGATAAAAATCAGAAACATTTTGCATCAACTCTGAAACCAGAGAAAAGTGCCCCCTACATGTATGCTTAGAGGAATTTCTGTCGCATTAAATCACACAGGCCAACTCATAGCTTTATTTACTGAGAAAGTAGCACTACATCATGGAAAATCCTGGCATATCTCCCTTACTAGCTCTTACATTCCTTAATTTAGAGCAGC
>NW_005871252.1:253084-255280 GCF_000147115.1 Myotis lucifugus
GGAGGTTGGTGGAATAAGGTCGAAAGGATTGAATGTAGTTTGACTTACAGCTTTTTAATATGTTTTCCTAAATTTGTTATTACTTCTTTCCTATGCAACAATTATATTTTGCAACAATATGGTAGCAATAAAAAGAAAAACTTATCTGCTGAGCAAAAAGGATTTTATGAGATGGAAAGGGAAGAATTATTTCTTTCATGGAGACTGCAGAATTGTTTTCAAATGTCTTTTGTGCTAGATATTTTCCATTTGCCTCTCCAGAGATGGCATCCTCTCTCTCTTTCCTTCCCCACTGGGCTCTGTGTCCCAGGACACTGACATCTATGGATGACATCTATAGGTCTTCTTACCTACCCATACCCCCTACCCCCCACTCTTTGCCAGGCTAAGGGTTGACCGTGGCCTCCATTCCTCCAGCCAGTCCTGCAGCCCTCTTCCTCATTTTCTCTCTGGTCCCATAACTACTCTTCAATGAATGGGGGGGGGCGGGTAATGGGGGATAAGGACACATATGTAATACCTTAATCAATAAAGAAATTTAAAAAAAGAAAAAACAACAACAAAAAAATAAATTAAAAAAAATATAAAAGGTCCCCTTTTGCTAGCTCTGGGTACTGCACCAGCCCTTCCTCTTTTCCCCTAACCCAGTGGTTCTCAACCTTGGCTGCACATTAGAATCACCTGGGAATCTTTTTAAAATCCTGATTTCTGGGCCCTCATCCTCCAGAAATTCTGTTTCTTTGTTATGGGGTGGGGGCCACAACATTAGTAACAAAGAAAACAGAATTTCCAGAGGATGAGGCCCAGAAATCAGGATTTTAAAAAGATTCCCAGGTGATTGTAATGTGCAGCCAAGGTTGAGAACCACTGGTCTAGAGGTCAGAGTGCTTGCTTGCTGTAGCTAATCTCTGAGTTGCCTCATCACACTTTATTGGTTCTTTGCTTTTATAACACTTGTGTAATTTGTTCCCTGCATGAAAGCCCCATGGTTTCTATTTTTCTGGTTGGTCCCTGACTGATACAGTGCGGTGGGTGGGGCACAGGCCGAGAGCCATGAATCCTAATTAGGTTCAGCTGGATCAGCTTGCTACATGTTTACCTGATATAAATAACTGCAGCCAAGTGAGTGGGTGAACAATCAACGTGTCTGAGAAACTACTGACATGCGGGCTCCATGGAGAACACGGGCTCTTGATCTTGGATGACCTAATTCTGCAAAGCAGCATCGCAACTGCTCTCCAGCTCCAGTTCTGTGCAGTGGACTGACATCACCGCCTGGAGCACAGGGCTAGTGGGGACTTGCTAACAAAGGGGAAGGAAGGGAGGAAGCATTCCGTCACCAGCTCCACCGTCCCATGCATACTTAATTGCTGTGCAGTGACTGTGGCCAAATACAGGTCTTGCCTAGTTGTAAGAAGGGATACCCAGGGGTTTTCTAGCCAAAGTGTATTCTTCACCTGGCCTTGGCAGCTTGTTTCTTCAACTAGAGGCCCAGTGCACAAAATTAGTGCATGGGTAGGGTCCCTAGGCCTGGCCCGTGATCAGGGCCAATCGGGGCCTTCCAACTGCTGTCCGGGGCCTTCCTTCGTTCTTCGCCTCCCCACCCCCCTGGTGGTCAGTGCATGTCATAGTGAGCGATCCAATGCCCAGTCTCCCGGTTGAACTCCTGAGGGGACACTGCATATTAGCCTTTTATATATATAGAATAGAAGCCCGGTGCATGAAATTCATGCATGGGGGGGGGGGGGCTCCCTCAGCCCAGCCTGCACCCTCTCCAATCCAGGACCCCTTGGGGGATGTCCAACTGCTGGTTTAGGCCCACAGGGATTGGGCCTAAACCGGCAGTTGAATATCCCTCTCACAATCTGGTACCACTGGCTCCTAACTGCTCAGCTGCCTGCCGGCCTGATCCCCCTAACTGCTTTCCCCTGCCAGACTGATCCTCCTAACTGCCCTTCCCTGCTGGCCTGATCACCCCTAACTATCTCTGCCTTGGCCCTGCCACCATGGCTTTGTCCGGAAGGATGTCCAGAAGGTCGTCTGGAAGATGTCCAGTCTAATTAGCATATTACCCTTTTATAGATGACACTAGAGGCCCGGTGCACAAAAATTTGTGCACTGGCGGGGGGGTGTCCCTCAGCCCCACTTGTGCCCTCTTACAGTCTGGGACCCCTCGGGAGATAACGACCTGCTGGC
>NW_005871252.1:255380-257152 GCF_000147115.1 Myotis lucifugus
CCAGTGCCAGAGGACCTCGCAGCTCCGCTGATTCCGGTGCAGTAGGCCTCGCGGCTCCGCTGATCCCAGGTTTGGGAGGCCTCACAGCTGTGCTGATCCTGGTGCTGGGAGGCATATTACCCTTTTACTATATAGGATAGAGGCCTGGTGCATGGGTGGGGGCCGGCTGGTTTGCCCTGAAGGGTGTCCCGGATCAGGATGGGGGTCCCGCTTGGGTGCCTGGCCAACCTGGATGAGGGGATGATGGCTGTTTGCATCTGGTCACACCCCCTTCAGGGGGTCCCCACTGGGGTGCCTGGCCAGTCTGGGTGAGGGGCTGAGGGCTGTTTTCAGGCTGGCGGGCGACTGCAGCTCCCAGCCTCTCCTTTTTTCTTTTTTTTTTTTATTCTGGGATTTATTTACCTTCTATAGCTATCACTGGAGCTGAGAGCCGGCTTTAACTCTGAGGCCAGCTCCAGCTTGAGGCCTTGGCTGCTGAAAGCAGGGATCTGGGTTTGTTTGGGTTCTATAATTGTAACACTGTTTCGGTCCTGCTCGCTCCAGCTCTGAAGGCTGAAAGCAGGTTTCTGGAGTTTTGTTTAGCTTCTATATTTGCAACAATGTTTCTTAGAGAGCAAGCTCAGAGGCCGGCAAGGCAGGCAGGGAACCTTGGCTTCCTCCGTCACTGGAGCAAGCAATCCTCCTATTCACTTCAGCTGCCTGGCTGCCGGCCGCCATCTTGGTTGGCAGTTAATTTGCATATCGCCCTGATTAGCCAATGGGAAGGGTAGCGAAATTACGGTTAATTACCATGTTTCTCTTTTACTAGATAGGATATGTGCTGAAATAAAATTCATAGCTAGTAAACCTACCTATGCTTATAACTTAAAAAAAGGAATGTAACACCACAGCTATAATATAATGGAGAAACAAAATAAATGCAATAATGATACAATTTATTTTAACATGTAAATGTCAGATAGGATTTCACCAGAAGACATCAAAAATTGGTCAGATGGTTGCACCTGTGCATAATAAAGGAGATGGGCTGTAAGAGAAGGAGCCAGATAAGACCCCACTCAATATTCAAGATGTAAAGGAGAGTGAAAGAGCAGTAAAGGACACTGAAATAGGAACCAGTGTTAGGCTACATAATAAGAGCAGACCAGAATTATTTTTCTGTGATAAGGGAAAGCGGGAAATAACCATAATTGACGTAGAGATAACATGCCAAGATAAAGTACATACTGACATAGTGTAGAAAATGAGGAAGCCTCACTAATGAGCTGGGACTTATTTATAGCTGTAGTATCAGTTATTGCCCTGGTTATGAGGTAGACTGAGAAGTGACACAGCTTTGTGGAAAACACACTTCCTATCTTGAAATCCTGCCATGTGTGCGGTTTATTTTTATTCCATCTCTAATCTATATATATAAAAAGCCAGGAATACCGTAATGACTGGAATGACTGGTCACTATGACGCCCACTGTGGCCAGCGAACCAGCCTGATTGGGGGGGTGGGGCTGGCTGGCCAACCCCCTGCAACCCCTCCCCCTGATTGGCCCCAACCCCTGGTCACCCCCCCTACCCCAATAGGGGGCAAAGGCAGCAGCCAATCTCCTGAAGCCCCTCCCTCGGCCAGGCCCACCCACAATGTGTCCCCACCACCCCATCAGCCTGCAGCCTCTCCCCCCAGCCAGCTCCACCCCAGATCGGCCCCCCCACCCCAATCACGGCTAGGACTGGCTGGCCAACTGCCTGTGCTCCTTCCCCTGGCAGCCCCACACCCAG
>NW_005871252.1:257450-294950 GCF_000147115.1 Myotis lucifugus
ACCATCCCGGATCAGCCCACAGCCCCTCCCCCCAGCCAGCTCTGCCCCGATTGCCCCCCCCCCACAAACACCAATCAGGGGTGGGGCTGGCCGGCCAACCTCCCATGGCCCTTCCCCTGCTGACCCCCGATCAGCGCCCCCTACCCCAATCAGGGGTGGGGCTAGCCGGCTAACCTCTCGGCATCTCCTCCTCCCAACAGGCTGGGCCTGATCCGCCCCCCGTGGGCCAGCCGGACCCCACCCATGCACAAATTCGTGCACTGGGCCTCTAGTACACAATAAAGGCTTTGGGGACCATAAACTTCAATAAGTGATAGAGAATAAAAGGTGGACTGGAAAGAAGAGCAGTGACTTAGGAGTGGACATTGAAGGTCATCACTAGGGTAAGATGGGAAAAAAGGCAACCCTAAAATAAAGGTGTAACTTCAATACTAGATTTATTATCGTCATTCTAAATAATTATAAATAATGATGGTAAAATTGTAAATAGTAAAAACTTTTATTAAAGATTTTCCATGAGATTCTTGCATTTTATGTATATCCATATTTTAATAATATTTGGATTTAAATCAGCTAAAGAATCTGCTACATCTGCTAAAGGAAGTCTCAGATCTCTTTTGTTACATTTCTCCATGAGACAGCTGTAAGTGCAGACTAACACAGGTGTGTACAGCGCACAGCAAGCATGTGGCGTGATTCTCCACAATGATGAGCACCCTCTTGGTACATTTCCAAATAAAACAAAGCACAAATGTCCTCTGATTTGCATAATAGTTGTATTCTTGGAAAGATCAGTGTTTATACAGTGGTTCTCAACCTTCTGGCCCTTTAAATACAGTTCTTCATGTTGTGACCCAACCATAAAATTATTTTCATTGCTACTTCATAACTGTAATGTTGCTACTGTTATGAATCGTCATGTAAATATCTGATATGCAGGATGGTCTTAGGTGACCCCTGTGAAAGGGTCGTTCGACTGCCAAAGGGGTCGCGACCCACAGGTTGAGAACCGCTGGTTTATATGAAAACATGGCAAAAACAGTTTCATGTTATATGTAAAACAGAGCTAGGTTCTAGACTCATATAATTATGAAAAGGTTTTTCCACTATGTAAATACCAGCTGTAACATTAAAAAATGAAGCCAGATTTGAGAAAATTCTCTGTTGTATGGGACTGCCCTGCCGATTGCAGGCCACTGAGTATCCTCAGTCTACCCACCAAATGTGGACAGTGTTCCTCCGATCATTGTGCTAACAAAAAACTCCTCCTCAAATTATCAAAATGCTCTCTGGGATATACCACCCCATTGAGAACCACTGCTTTAAGCCATGAAGTGCTCTAATCTGCCTGTTCTGCAGTTGTTTCATATGCAGCCTATCTCTCCTCTACACTCTCATGCTGTGGGCAACTCCAAGGACTGAGACGACAGCTGTTTCCCGCTGCCTGGCCCGTGTGGCTTTCCTGGGATGAGATCCAGCTGCTGTGGCCTGCATGTCATTAAAGGCCCACTCTCTCACCTACTAGTACACCCTCCCTTTCAGAACAGTGGCCCAGAGCCCTCTGACTGGGATGTGAATAGAGAGAATGAGGAACAGAGGTTCCATCACATGCCACACTGAGATGAAGCAATATATTGTCCCCTAAACTTTTTACCACAAATGTAATAACTGCTTATTCAGTGATTCTTCTTGCTGCTCCCCTGCTCTTCCAATGACTTAAGTGACTCTGAATGAAATTAATAAGCACCTATTACTCTCCTACTATGTGTAAGGCTCTGTGCTCAGCACTAAGAGGGAAATAAATATAAGAGATCAAGACACGGCCCCTTGAGAAGCTCCTAATTGAAGTTTGTGAAAAGAAAGTATATTGTCCTGGTTGCTGCTTTTGGTCAGCAACATGATGTTAGATAACGTACTTAATCTCCCTGGAGATGGTTTTCCAATAGAGACTCAACTGGACTCCTACTAATGTCGTAAAATGTGTGAGATATGAGGATTTGGGGAAAGATAAAGCAACTTAGACATTTAAAAAGGAGGGGCATACATGATTTCCTTCTACATAAACATAACTCCTTTAGAATCTGAGAATGCTGGGAAAGTACAACCTCTTGCCTTTTAAGAGACTTAATTTTATCCTGGGGCAGGTTGAAAGATAAATCACTTTTTTAGAGTGTCTACTGAGCATTTTCTTCTAGTAATTTCCTGGTGATTTTCTTTTATTTTTCAGCTAAGAATGTATATAGGCTGTGCCCTTCTCGGGGAAAACTACAGGTTTGTAATAAGAAAAAAATTGATGGTTTTAATTATCCCTTGACATAAACACAAGAATCGTATCTTCCTTTATGAGCCCCTCAGCACTGCTCTCATGATTCAAGTGCACTAATAAAGTTCCCATCCTAGGAAGATGAGCCAACCATGCAGAGTCCTTAGGAAGATGGGCATGGATCCTTCTCTGTACTAGTCAGGGTTCTCGGTTGTAAGCAATTGAAACAGACTCCAGTCATTTAAGCAGAAAGTAAATTTATTGGCAAAATATTCGTTTGTTATGGGATTTCTAGGGAGACTGGAGAATCAGCTTACGATATGAGGGGAACAAAAGGAATCTGTGTAGTCAGAACAAGAGCCCAGGGCACATCTGCCACTCAGTGAGTCCCAATCAATAAAGATGCTGACGCAGCACCATAAGCCCTAATGCTGGCACTGCCGCCCCTGCCTGGGAGAGCCTGCGCTGCTGTCACCTGACCCTGCTTCTCAGAGTCCATATCTGGAGACATCCAAGTGGCCATGCCAAGGTCATGAAGTGGCCATGCCAAGGTCACGGGCTCCTACTCTAGTTACAAAAGAGGCTGGAAAAATGAGTCTGGCCTTTTCAGCTTCCGTGTTGACAGCTAGGGCCTGCATTCTCCCAACCCTCACACCGAGGGAATTGTGAGACAAAGGAAGACAGTGCAGATGCAAGGTCGTTCAAGACAGGCAGACGTTCATTCCTCTCGTGGCATGACCAAGGATGTGTTTTATCTTACTTTAACCTTCATCACTTTTTACATCTCCATCCTTTTCTAAAAATAAATGTAAAAGTCCAAGTAGCATTTGGCTGTATTACCCCAAGAGCATGTGTTTGTAAATAAGTGTCTTTTTGTGTTATTTAATTTTTAAATGTAATTTATTAGGATATTACTGGCTAACAGCAGTGTCTAAATTTCAGGTGTACAGCTTTATCATCGTTGTATCCTTGAGAAATCAGTGTTACGCTGTATACTCTATTGTGTGCTCACCACCTGAAATCATCTCCTTCTGTCACCTTGTATTTGACTCCCTTTATCCTCTTAATTCTCCCTCCACCCCCTGTCCCCTCTGGCAACCACCATTCTGTTGTCTGTATCTATAAATTTGGCTTTTTGTTTATTTTATTTGTTCATTTGGTTTTATATCCCACATATGAGTAAAATAATAAGATCCATTGCATTCCTATATACTAACAATGAAATGTCAGAAAGAGAAGTGAAAAAAACATTTGCATGTGCAACTGCAACAAAAAGGATAAAATAACTAGGAATAAACTTAAAAGGAAGTGAAGGACGTATATACAAGACTGTTGAAAGAAATTGAAGATGACATAAAGAAATGGAAAGATGTTCTGTGTTCATGGATTAGAAGAATTAACATGGTTAAAATGGCCATATTACCTAAATATCTTTTTCCTTGCTTAAGAACCCAAGACCTGGGAATATAAATTGGTTCAACCACTATGGAAAACAGTATGGAGATTCCACAAAAATTTAAAAATAGAACTATCATATGATCCAGTGATCCCACTTCTGGGTATATACCTGAAGGAAAAGAAATACTATCTTGGAAAGATATCTGCACTCCCATGTTTGTTGCAGTGTTATTTATAATAGCTAAGACATGGAAACAACCTAAGTGTTCATCAATGGATATATGGATTAGGAAAATATTACACACACACACACCCAGGGATATTATCTATAATAATAAAAGTGTAATATGCTAATTAGACCGGACAGCCGAACGACCTTCCAGACATCATTCCAGACTAAGCCCTGGTGGCAGGGACGAAGGCAGAGGCGGTTAAGGGCAATCAGGCAGGCAGGCAAGTGGTTGGGGCGATCAGGCAGGCAGGCAAGCAGTTAGGAGCATCCAGGCAGGCAGGCAGAGTGGTTAGGGGCGATGAGGCAGGCAGGCAGAGGTGGTTAGGGGCCATGAGGCAGGCAGGCAGAGACAGGGGCAATCAGGCAGGCATGCAGAGTGGTTAGGGGCAATCAGGCAGGCAGGCGAGTGGTTAGGGGCAGTGATGCAGGCAGGCAGGTGAGCAGTTAGGAGCCAGCGGTCCTGGATTGTGAGAGGGATGTTCGACTGCCAGTTTAGGCCCGATCCCACAGGGCCTAAACCGGCAGTTGGACATCCTCCGAGGGGTCCTGCATCCAAGAGGGTGCAGGCCAGGCTGAGGGACACCCCTCCATGCACGAATTTCATGCACCGGGCCTCTAGTCCTATATAATAAAGAGCTAATATGCTAATCAGACAGAACAGCAGAATGACCGTCCAGACGACCTTCCGGACGAAGCTGGGGCTGCAAGGGCCGGCCAAGGCTTCGAGGGACTGTGAGGGCTGAGCCCCTTACACAAATTTTGTGCATTAGGCCTCTAGTTCAACTATAAAAAGAAGGAGGTCCCACCATGGCTAGTGTGGCTCAGTTGGTTGGCATCATCCCATGCACCAAGGGGTTGCTGGTTCAATTCCCAGTCAGGGCATATGCCTGGGTTTCAGGCTCCATCCCCAGTAGGGGGTGTGCAGGGGTTGTGCAGCCAATCAATGTTTCTCTCTCTCACTGATGTTTCTCTCTCCCTCTCACTACCTCTCTCTCTAAAAATCAATAAAAAAATATATTAAAAAACACCTAGGCAACTGAAAAAAAGAAAGTTATAAATTTAACAATGATCTGAATAATGTTTTAAAATTTGTTTTATATTGACAGAATATCCTCTTTACTTTGTTGTTGCTTTTGATTTTAACCTTCCAAGTTAATATACATAGTAATTTTTTTTTTCTTCACAGAGAATGTTATTTGATTATTAAAGTTATGTATCCAGGTGTGGCAAAGTAAGCTTGTTTTTATGTACTAAGGGTAGGTGTTGGAGGACTAACATCTGTTGTTTTTGTCTTCCATTCATGCCCTCTCTCTTCTGGGACAGCACCCCTTTCCTGAGATGAACTGCCCCTCCACTTCTCCATGTGGTTCTTGGTACCACTGCCCACTGCTGAGCCCATGGCCACAGTGGTTAGCTTAGGGAGGCCACAGTCAAAGTCTTCCCTGGGAATTGTGTTGCTCTTCTTTCTTCTAGGGTCACTAGGCTAGTTTGAAATATGCTGGAAATGTTGACAGCCCTAGCCTTCACCTCCTTTCCCCACCACTCCATAGAAGAAGCCTGAAGGAGAGGAGGAGATGGAGAGGGGTGGGGGGTGGAATTAGACTGCAGTTGCTGTGGTCAGCATCTTTTGAAGATCCACATGTCTGCCATGCTTGACAATACCCTTGTGTACCTCCTTGCCATTGTAAGGTGACAGTTATCCATATCCTATAACCAGTAATAAACAATAATAGTAAGAACAACAACAGTGAGTACTCACAGAGCTTCTCTGATGTATTAAGCTATACTGAGCCCTTTACCTCCAGTGTCCTATTTTGTTCTCACAGCCACCACAGAATTTTTATAGATTCAATCACTACTTCTAGTTTATAGTTGAGGAAACAGGCACAGAGAGGGTAAGAAATGGGTCCAAGGTCACAAAGCTAGTAAGAGGTGGAGCTGGGATTCAAGTTGCGGAAGTCAGACCCCAGAGCGTCAGTCAGGTTTCTAAGCTTCCAGTGGGAGAGATGCAGACACAGGAATTCATGCCACCTCCTTGAAGCCCTCCAGCATTACACAGGCCACAGTGAATTTCTGTGTCACAGCTTTATTTGTACTTATGACCACTTTACCGAGTAGTTAACAGGAGAGGCAGTACAAACTTGTATTTAAGAGTCTGGATTCAAATTCTAGCTTGGCTTCCTATTAGCAGAGTGACCCCAACCTTAGTTTACTCATTTGTAAAATGAGAATAAATATAGTACCTAATTCCTGATTAAACATGTTAATTAAGTATTAAATATGTTAATATACATAAGGTATTTAGAGCAGGATCTGTCATATGAAAAATAGCTATGTAAGTGTTAGCTCTTACCATCTGGTCTCCAAATGTTTCTACTCTTCCCAGGTAGAGTTTAATTTCTGTGAATCCTGGGTCCCTTGTTGCCCTGGCATGCTCTAAAGATGCTGGTATACAGTACGTACTTGTGGATTAAATATTTGTGGGGGAAGCCTGCCATGTTTTAACTCAGTGTCTCCTCTCATAAGTATTATTAAAGATGCATAAGGCAAAAAAGCTCATTTGGAATTTTGCTTTTTACTCTCTAAATTTATAATATCTATGTCAGTGGAAACCTACAGTTAAATGTGTTTGTTCTATAAAGATAAAAAATGCAGACCTAAATATCAGGCATACTTTCTGGGGAACTTCCCACTCCTGGCTCAGCATTTGGAAACGGGCCATTCTTCCCAGCAACTGCTCCAACAGGAGGTGACTTGGGGAGGAGTGGGAAAGGGAGGGAGCCGGAGAGGAAATGTGAGTTCCGAGAAAACAGTCATCGTTTTCAAAATATCATGGCAGGATGAGGCGCGTCACGTCCAGCTGACATTTCCACTTTATTGAAGAGCTGCAAACAAACGATCGGGTAAGGGCTTCGGCCTTTATTGAATCAGTGTTAATTGCCCTCCGGGCTTAGTGCAATCACAAAGATCACCAGGCTTCAGCTTCTCAGTCATCTTTGGGATGAACAACTTTAACATTTGTCAGCTGGTGACAGCCATTAGTAGATCATTTCCTTCTGCAAGCGGCTGTGCATGAGCTCATAGGGCCGATTCCTAATGTTTTAAAAAAGGAAAGAGCATAGTGTCAGAGGAGGACAGAACTGGGTTCAGAACCTTTATCTGCCTCCCATAGCTGTGAGACATTCCAGAGACTCCCGTGTAAAATGGACAAGTCACACCTACGTTTCTAGATTGCGGTTAGAATTTGAGATAATATATGGAAAGCACCTACACTGTGCCTTGCAAATACTGAGTGCTCCAAAAGTAACTTTCATAAAAGAAATGATGCCAAAAGGCAATAGACAAAACAGCGGGGTTAAATGTTACTGGTTTTTATTCAACAATTATTCCTAACTAAGCAGATTTGGGCCAGGCTATGTTCTATGGGCTTCATTACTGGTAACGTTTTCTGTTCATGTCTGTATTTTCACTGGTGCCTTCTGAATATAATTTAAGAGAAAGGTTCAAAATAGAGGTAAAATGTGTAACAACAATATCTTCTAACCGTGTGCCCATGGCAGAATTTACTAATCAACTACAGTTTTCGTTTTCTCTTGTAGTTGTTGAACCTGGATGTGGTTTCTCTATTCTAACCTTCTCAATGCATTGCTCCAGGCAGCCTTAGTATTGATCACATCTGATATTTGAGATAAATACTATTTGACATCTCACATTAAATTTGGATAATTCCAGAAAAATAGAAGCCTATGGGGTAGATAACTTAGGCATCTGGGCCCTCTGGGCCTCTCAGATCATATCAAAAGCAGCTGCCCATAAGATCTGAATAAAGTGACAAAAACTAACATCCATCTTGAACCTCTTGGCAATTTTGCTGCGTATAATAAGTACTAGAGGCCCGGTGCATGGATTCGTGCACCGGTGGGGTCCCTCGGCCTGGCCTGCACCCTCTCTCAATCCAGGATCCCTCGGGGGATGTTGGACTATCGTTTCGGCCCAATCCCCACAGGCCAGGGTGAGGGACCCCACCGGTGCACAAATCTGTGCTCCTGGCCTCTAGTATGTATATAAGATCTTTAGTTAATCTCTTCCTGCCCTCCCCCTTCCTCCTTCCCTCTGAGATTCATCAGTCTGTTCCATGTTTCCATGCCTGTGTGTTGAGCACTGCCCCCTAGTGGTCAGTGTGCATCATTGCTACCAGTCTAACGGTAGAACAGTCAAAGGGTCACTTAGGCTTTTATAAATAGAGATTGTGGAATTACTGGCACAGATTTGAATCACAACAACCTATTTCCCCTGAGAACCCACTGCATGTAATAGAGTTATCACAGATAGGACAGTGCAGAAAGCATAGAGAAAGCCTGTGGAGGGTCTTGAGGTGACAAGTGGATGCTGTACCCTCTCTATATCATCCAGAGGAGAAGCAGGGATGGAACATGCACACCAGAGACCGCTTGCCTGCAGGGAGGCCTATGAGGCTATTCTCAAAGCCAGAACTGCTGGGGTGGAGGTGGGTTTGGGGTACACTCTGGTGATAACGTATAAGCCCAAACATATTTCATTATCCAAAATTTAAATGTTTAGGCTGGAAAAAAGTTAGGTCCATTAGATCATAGGCAACTCCTTGAACATTATTGTTCTAGCTCCCCTGGAGATGGGGACCAGAGCCGGTAGGACACCCACAGATTTGCAAACTGTACTCCTAGAAGTCAGGGGGATTCCAGGAAGTACCCCGGAAACAGCTCTGGGACTGAGCAGGAGGCAGAGGGGTGGAACCGGGACATAGTTTCTACCATTTGTACTGCTACTGCCCTGGTCTGAGCCACCTCATTTCTGGCCTGAACTAGGCAATAGCCTCCTAAGTGTTGCTTTCATCTCCATTGCCATCTGGTTTATTCTCAATGCAGCAGCAAGAGCAAACCTGCTAAAACAGTACATCAGGCCACCACTTCTTGCCTCAGAACTCTTCAATGGCTCCCCATTTTACTGTGCATAAAAGCTAAATTCCTGGCCGGATTCATCAACGCGTGCCCCGCCCCAACCCCCCAACCCCCATTACCTCTCCAGTCTCCTCTCCCACTGCACTCCTCCTCACTCTCTGCACTCCTGCCACCTCCTCTTCGCCACCCCTGCAACGTGCAGGTGTGATTCCATGCAGGACCTCTGCTCAGGCTGTTCTTCTCCCAGATATATGTTTCTTGGTTTCCTCATTGCCTTTTCAACTCTTTGCCCAAACCTCACATTCTCATGAGGCCCTCCCTAACTTCCTCCTCTGTTTCCCCCACGCCAACTGAGCACTCTGAATTCCCCTTCCTCTGGTTTACTTTTTTTTTCTGATACACACACACACACACACACACACACACACACACATACATACATACACACTAGAGGCCCGGTGCACAAAAATTTGTGCACTCGGGGGTAGAGGGTCCCTCAGCCCAGCCTGTGCCCTCTCGCAGTCTGGGACTCCTCGGGGGTGACCACTTGCTGGCTTAGGCCTGCTCCCCAGGGGATTAGGGCTAAGATGGCAATCAGACATCCCTCTGGCAGCCCGGCAGCCATTGGGGGATGTCCATTTGCCAGCAGGGAGCAGACCTAAGCTGCAGTCAGACATCCTTAGCGCTGCTGAGGAGGCAGGAGAGGCTCCCACCACCACCACTGTACTGGCAGCCATCAGCCTGGCTTGTGGCTGAGCAGAGCTCCCCGCTGTGAGAGTGCACTGACCACCAGAGGGCAGCTCCTGCATTGAGCGTCTGCCCCCTGGTGGTCAGTGTGTGTCATAGTGACCAGTCATTCCCAGTCGTTCTGCTGTTAGGGTCAGTTTGCATATTACCCTTTTACTATATAGGATAGAGGCCTGGTGCACGGGTGGGGGCCTGCTGGTTTGCCCTGAAGGGTGATCCGGATCAGGGTGGGGGTTCCGCTTGGCTGCCTGGCCAGCCTGGGTGAGGGGCTGATGGCTGTTTGCAGCTGGTCACACCCCCTTCACAGTGGGGGACCCACTGAGGTGCCTGGCCAGTCTGGGTGAGGGGCTGAGGGCCGTTTTCAGGCTGGCGGGCGACTGAAGCTCCCAGCCTCTTTTTCTTTTCTTTTCTTTTTTTTTTTTTTTTTATTCTGGGATTATTTACCTTCTATAGCTGTCACTGGAGCTGAGAGCTGGCTCCAGCTCTGAGGCCGTGGCTGGCTGAAAGCAGGTATCTGGGTTTGTTTAGCTTCTATAATTGCAACATTGTTGCTTCCAGAGCTCAGAGCTGGGCCACAGCAGGCGGGGAACCTTGGCTTCCTCCATCTCTGGAGCAAGCAAGCCTCATGTTCGCTTCAGCTGCATGGCTGCCGGCTGCCATCTTTGTTGGCAGTTAATTTGCATATCGCCCTTATTAGCCAATGGGGAGCGTAGTGGAGGTATGGTTAATTACCATGTTTGTCTATTATTAGATAGGCTATATATCTCACCTTCTGCCATACCACATAATTTGTTGATTTACTAGGTTTCTTGTTTGTCTGCCCCCACCTTGCTAAAAAGTAAGTTCCATATGGGCAGAGATATTTGTCTGATTTGTTCAGTGATGTTTCCCCAGCATTGGCACACTACCTGGCACATAATAGGATTTCAAAAAATGCTTGCTGAATCAGTGAATGAATGAATGAATGGGTTTCTGGGTCTATCACCTCTTCATCAACCAGAGCAACTTCATCTTTTAAATTAGCTTTGATATTAGACTTCTGCAAAGGATTCCACTTGAAGAAAAGAGCAGCTAAAAGCCCATTCAGAAACCACTCTGGTCCAATCCTCCCTTTACCTAGATGGGGGAACCTGGGCCAGGGGAGTCACACATCCACTTAGAGCAGAACTGGAAGATGACCCATCTCTCCTGATACACAATCTCAGCCTTCCTCAGTCTGTTTCACACGCATCAGTCCCACTTAAATGCCTTCCCTGCTCCTTCCTTAAATCTTTACACCTGCTTTTAGAAACAACAGCCTTTCTCAATTAGTCTAATCAGGAGTTTCATTGTTAGGAAATAGTAACAGGAGCTGCGCTCTGAAAAGTCTCTCTCCCTTTTTTGAAGCTTTGATTTCCACAAGTGACAGGTTTATAAGTATGTGATAAGCTGAGTTTTCTATTTCCAGCTCAACCAGCACAGGTGTGGTTAGGTTTATTGATGCTGTTATTACCAATGATTAGCTGCTTTTTTTTCTTCTTCTTTCTGGCAACCCCAAGTTCCTAGAAATTTTGCAAGCATTGCCCACGTATGCAAAGGTGAATGAAGTGGTAAACATCACCATCTGTTCTGTATTTTCCTCCTCCAACGTCCCCCCCGCCTTCTGTTTTCCTTTATGGCATTTTATGGGTAAGCAGTTAGTCAATCATCTAGCCACAAAGTGGACATTGTTCTGTTTCCAACTTTAAATTAAAAAAGAAGAAAAAAATAAATTCCACAGAGGAGTAGCTAATGTTTAGTTCAGTGACATTTTGTTGTTTAGGAAGCAGTTTGACACAGAGGAACTACAACCTAAGGCTACTCACAGGATTATAATGGAGATCCTCCTTCTAGGTATCCCTGTCTATAGGCTCAGATCTTACAGAAGAGAGGCCCTTTGGTTGTTTTATCTAGAGATCCAATAAATTATATTGGTTTCTAGCCTGTTTGCTCAGTAAGGCTATTGGAATATTTATCTCCATATTAAGTATTTTTCAAGTTGGCAATTTACCTTTTTATTTTTTCCTTACTAAATCCCTCAATTCACACTTAAGCCTATTTACCAAAAGAGAGGGCAAATTTCCCTTTTATTTGTGTACTAGAGGCCCAGTGCACGAAATTTGTGCACGGGTGCAGTCCCAAGCCTGGCCGGTGATCCAAGTGCAAGCATCTGGCATGGAAGGGTAGGTCCCAGCTGACCTCTGGGCCCTGGGCCCCCAGGCCCCTGCGCACCTTCCTCCACCTGAGTCATGGCACCCGAGACCCCATTCAGAGATGCGGTGAGCATGGCTGTATGCCACGGGCTGGGGTGCAGCATGGGCCTCTGAGCCACCCAGTGGCACTGCACAGAAGCCGGGTGGGAAGCATGCTCTCTCCCTGCCTGCCTGACAGATCGGCTCCTGCAGGAACCCATGGGGAGCCCAATTGGCCCCTGTGGTCCTGGTGGCTGTGGCCCAGCTCACCCGGAAGAGGCTGCATGGGTACAGGGTGGGCTCCTCGAAGGCCCCTGTCACCTGAGTGCAGGGGAGTGACAGTGAGCTTGGCAGATACCCTGCAGTCTCACCGCACCTCCACCCCATCACCCCTGCCCCCAAGTAGCCAGCAAGAGGTCGCAGCCCCCACCTGGGCGCCGCAGGAGGTTGGTTGCCGCCACCCACCCCCAGTTCCCTGTTCGAGTCCACCTTGGCTTGGCACCGCCTGCTCACCTGCTCCACCATCTCACCACGGTCCCACTCTCATCAGGGCCCATTGGGGCCGGCAGCACCTCCACTGCTGCCCTCTACCAGCACCATGTCGCTGACACCTGCCATGTTCTGCAATGCCCCCTGGTGGTCAGCACACATCAGAGCAAGCGGTCAAACTCCCAGTCAAACTCCTGGTTGAGGGGACAATTTGCATATTAGGCTTTTATTATATGGGATTAGGTTCATCCAGAATACTGTTTGAAATTATTTGAACTCTATTTTTTAATCTTTAGTTTACCAATTTTTAAAAATTTTTATTTTATTTTTAATTTGGGTTACAAACACATAACATTACATTGTTACTTTACAAATTTGAATCTAATTTAATCTAAAAAAGACTTCTGAAACTATCTTATATAGTATATTTTCTATTTATTAAATTTTATGCAGCTGGGATATTTATATCTTTTCTTTTTTTACCTTGATATTTTATTTTTGTTTTTAAATATATTTTATTGATTTTTTACAGAGAGGAAGAGAGAGGGATAGAGAGTTAGAAACATTGATGAGAGAGAAACATCAATCAGCTGCCTCTTGCACACCTCCTACTGGGGATGTGCCTGCAACCAAGGTACATGCCCTTGGCCGGAATCGAACCTGGGACCTTTCAGTCCGCAGGCTGACGCTCTATCCACTGAGCCAAACCGGTCAGGGCTACCTTGATATTTTAAAATATAATTTTCCACCTGAGGGACTAAAAATAATTGAACTAGTTAGGATAGATCTATAGTTCAGGACAATAAGTATCTAACAATGTTTGAATTCTGTAGCAATATTTTGCCTGTGTTTTGAAGTTCAGGAAACTTCTTAATTATAGCCCTTGATTTGGTTCTAGACCAGAGTTTTAATTTGCCTTCTATAAATCTCTTTCTGGCCTAGTCATTTTACAGTGGGATTGTTTTTTTCCTGAGAAAACCTTGAAGAAAGGGTAGCTTATTAAGGAAGTCACGTAAAGTTGAGTAGAAAGAGAGAGAAATGCAAGTGTAGGTTTCAGAAGGTTACAAAGGCTTTGAAAGAGATTATCTTCCATTTAGGCTTTTGTTTTGAGGCCTGGGATACCAATTAAAGAAGGAAATGTTGATTATGTGTTTTTCTGTCAAAAGTTCCCTACAACAACCATTGTTACTCTAAATCAAAATGTTTTACTTTTACCAAGGAAAATGTAAGAATCTTAAGAATATGGCTTTATACAGGAAGCAAAAGCTCTTTCAGGAGGAGGCTGAGACTTTGATATAGAAAAACTCAGCATGAAAAGAGAGAGGCTGCTGTGATCGGTCAATAGTATCTCTGTACCCCAACCCCACCAAGGCAAGGGAGGGATCATATGATCAACAACTCAGCAGGGACCTGAGGTAAGGAACAAGCAAAGTGAATGTCTGAATAAAGGTTTTGCAGGGGATCTGAAGCAAAGTTTGACCAATAGCTTTTTCACAAATTGGACCATGATTTAGAGCAAGCATGTCAAACTCGCAGCCTGGGGGCCGCATGCCTCGTTTATTTGGCCCGTGTTAGCCTTTGAGTTTGAAATGCTTGATTTAGAGGACTTCTGATCGTTAGTCCTCAGAGCTATCTTGGATTGGAGACTTAGCAGGCCTATGCCTGTATCTCTTCTTTATGGACTGCATTCTTATACATTCAACAGAAAAAGACAAAACAAAACAAAAGCACATGGAACAAGATTTTGTACATGTAGACAACAGCAAAACAATGCAAACAACAGGAGAATAAGAAGGTTTATGGTTGCCCTGACCGGTTTGGCTCAGTGGATAGAGCATCAGCCTGCGGACTCAAGGGTCCCAGGTTCGATTCTGGTCAAGGGCATGTACCTTGGTTTCGGGCACATCCCCAGTAGGGAGTGTGCAGGAGGCAGCTGATCGATGTTTCTCTCTCATCGATGTTTCTAACTCTCTATCCCTCTCCCTTCCTCTCTGTAAAAAATCAATAAAATATATTTTTAAAAAAAAGAAGGTTTATGGTAAAAATATTTATCAAATGATATACTTTCAAAACAAAAAGGTGTAATGACTTTATACAAAGACTTAAGTCTAATTATTTACCAAATGGTGCATCTCCAAACCAAGAGATCTCATTATTTAATACAAAGACCTAAGCCTAGTAATCTTAGCAAGTCACCTAAGCAAGTGGGAGATCTACTTGCTTATAATCAGTGGTGAGAGCTCAATGAAACTAGTTAACACTTTCAGCGGTTCTCAACCTGTGGGTCGCGACCCCTTTGGCGGTCGAACGACCCTTTCACAGGGGTCGCCTAAGACCATCCTGCATATCAGATATTTACATTACGATTCATAACAGTAGCAACATTACAGTTATGAAGATCAATGAAAATAATTTTATGGTTGGGTCACAACATGAGGAACTGTATTTAAAGGGCCAAAAGGTTGAGAACCACTGACTTAGATTGTTGTTGAGACTGACTCACCTGGCAACAGAATCTGAAAGACAAATGGGGTTTGGGCACTGGGGGCCCAATGAGTGCCCATGTTGGTCTGACAGTTCCCTGGAACACTGCCAAGCCAGTTTCAAAATGATCTTAGCAAAACCTCTAGAAGCATTAAAAGATCATAAAAGAACCACTCAATATTTAAAAAAAATTTTTTTAAGTTGAATTGCGTACTGTATGTAGTAAGAGAGGGCTATGCTGAGCAGACACAGTCTCTCTTAGTACGGCAGTCTGCTAATATGGTATAGGAGTTTGGAGAAGCATGGAGTTATGGATTGGAGGCCTTTTAGAAGCATAAATGTGGTGAAGTTATCTGTAGAAACTTGGTTACTTACTGAGAATGTGTGGATTGGCTGTCACTCAGAGGAATGTTTATCGAAGTGAATCCATCCCTGACTGGCTGAATGTCAGAAGTGAGGGTTGACACTGATTGGGTTGGCCTACAAAGATGTTCATCTGCAGCAAGTTGTTGATTGGTTAAACAGGTTTAATACCAGTCTGCTTGTTACCATGGTTACATAACAATCAGTCTTTTTCTAAATTAATAGGAATACTTTTTTTTAATGCTCAACCCTAATTGATATATCTTAGTCTAGGTCAGTGATGGTGAACCTTTTGAGCTCGGCGTGTCAGCATTTTGAAAAACCCTAACTTAACTCTGGTGCCGTGTCACATATAGAAATTTTTTGATATTTGCAACCATAGTAAAACAAAGACTTATATTTTTGATATTTATTTTATATATTTAAATGCCATTTAACAAAGAAAAATCAACCAAAAAAAATGAGTTCACATGTCACCTCTGACACACGTGTCATAGGTTCCCCATCACTGGTCTAGGTCTAGACTATAGGTCTGTTTCCCCACTATGTCCTTTATTAACATAATGTTTCTTGGAAAAGTGACTTATCATTACTAAACTGCAGGCTCCTCATTTGTATGCTATGGCTAATGATACCTACCTCCAGGATTATTGTGAAGATTAAATATTATAATGATTGTGAACTGTAAATTAAAAACATTCTGAAAATATAAAAAATACTTGAAAGCCTCTCAAAATTTGATAATATATGCCAAAATGATATGTGAATTCTAAAGTAATAAGATATTTATATATTCTTTTCAGTATTTATATTATTACTAGTGGCCTGGTGCACGAAATTCATGCACATTAAAAGAGAGTTAATTAGGGGAAATATTTTAATATTGCTATTTGCCCTTTCTCTATAATAGAAGTGTCAGAGATTAAAGAAAATTAGCAAAATGTATATGAAAATCTTCCTCCTGTCAGAGTCTGGGGCACGCCGAGGGACCCAGAGTCAAGTCCCTGCCCACCCGCATACACCTCAAAATTGCACGAGACCCAGACCCGGCTGGCCCCATCTCCACTGGGCAAGATCCAGACCCGGCTGGCCACACTCCCACTAAGCCTCGCTGGGCAGGGAGCACAGCCTCAGGTCCCCCTTCAAGCCCCACCAGGCGGGGGGTGCAGCCTCAGGTCCCCTGCCCCGGCCCGGCACCACGCAGCCTCAGGTCCCTGCTGACCGCTCGTTACAGCTTGTTATGGGAACCTCACCTCTGCTGTGGGCACAGCCATCTTGTGTTGTGGGAACCCTGCCTCCACTGTGGGCACAGCCATCTTGTGATGGCATGATGGAATGAGGGTCAATTTGCATATTCCCTCTTTATTATATAGGATTATCATGTCCTGTTCCTCAAGACCCAAATCCAATGTTCTTTCCTCCAAGAAAATATTCTTGATTATCCAAGTCTTTATTGATTTTCCTATTCTCTGGATTTTGACATTTATCATTTGTACTATTCAATTAGCCCTTATAATTAATCCATCTTGATTTATTCGTTGTAATGTCTTATTTTCCCAAACTAATTTAAAAATACTTAGAGCAAGAATCTTCTCTTCATTAACATCAGGAATATCAGAGCCTAGAACTCAAGAGCCCAGAGTCAATAAGTAGTAGTAGTAGTATCAACACTCCCTTGTGAATTGATACAGGATACAGACATAGCTAATCAATCACAGAGCCCTTTCTCCCCTTCTATCCAGTGGCCCAGACCTTACTATTCTTTTGCCATAGCATTCCTGCAGCCACTATACCTTCAGGGTAGCTTACACCTCAGATAAAACCTACTTGCTATGCTGGAACTACTCCAACTCTATCATTTTCCATGAGGAAGTAAGGCCAAAGAGGAAGTGACTTGCTCATGGAGTATAGAACCAGAGTCTTTTATTCTTATTCTTTCTTCAATATCACTAAACATGCTGCATTGTTAATATGCCCAACGGTGCCTGACACAGTTGCTGAGCTCATACTTGGTGCTCCACAAACACCTATGACCATACCTTTTAGGACTGAGATTACTCAGGTGTTTGGAAAGCAGAGCATTCCTACAACACTGTTGACATTGTAATTTAGTATCACTGGGTTGGCCTGGGGTGACAGCTTAATTAATGATTGTGAAATATCTGACATTTCAGTTCAGTTTGTAAGTTTCAAACTCTTGTCTTTCTATAGTGAGATCCATAAAGGATTTCCCAAATCTGTTAAAGTACATATTTCCCCTCACTACCTGCCAAAATCTGCACCTTTCATACAAATGAAAAGAGTCAGTAAGTGCACAAAACCTTCCTGGTTAAATACAGCAATGGAAAAATATACCAGTCACATGCACAATGAAAATTAAATTTAAAAAGCATAAGTATAAAATTATATTTGCAATGGAATTAGTTTATTCGCCTCAGATTATTTAAAACTGAGTTTGATGCATCTGAGCCAATTTTGTTCTTCCTGGTTCTCTCTCCAGGCACTTATGTGGGCACTTACAAAACAATAATTAAAGGAAGTTTGTTTGTTTGTTTAAATCCCAACACAAATAGCATTTTTGCTCTTTGGAGGCTGGTGTGTAAACCAGACCTTGATGTGAGAGAGAGGGGAGGTCCTTGATTGGAAGCAACACAAGCCAGGGAATCCTTTCAAAAAGAGTCCCTAAACCCACTAATGTATAACAGTAATAGTCTTATTTACCATAGCAACCAAACCTTCCTCATTCCGTCTCACTTGCCATGTTATCTCTGGGCATTCCCTGCCCTCCACAAACAGGCTCAGTTCTTTAATCACAAGCCGTTAAGTTTAGGAATTTTCTCCGCCTTCCACCCAGTCCTTCCTTTCCCCATTTTACTTCATAAAAGAAAAAAGGGAACTTATCAATGTGTATTAGGAGCTATAGCAATGATCATAGCCTTTGATCCTGAAATCTCATCACTTAGAATTTATTCTGAGGAAA
Source organism: Myotis lucifugus (assembly GCF_000147115.1). NCBI lineage: Eukaryota > Metazoa > Chordata > Mammalia > Chiroptera > Vespertilionidae > Myotis > Myotis lucifugus. The sequence continues at coordinate 275,554 of NW_005871252.1, forward strand.
AAATCAAAAGAAGAAAAGAAGTAAATAAATTGGGGAGAGTGAAAAAACAACTCAAAATAAGGAAATATATACATTAATTATTATATACATAGTTCAAAGGCTATGGGACCAAAGACAAATATAAATATGAGCAACTCTTAATTATAATCATAAATTAAAAATATAAAAAGTTAGTATGTATATATACTATTCTTGGAACCATATAAATATAGGTATACTTATAAACAAGGATGGGAAAGTAAGTAGTGGACAAAGACAAAAAATAATTTAGATCAGAGTGGCAGAAGAATGGTTGTGTCTTGGTGGTGATCATTTTCCAAAATGTTCTTTAATAATACAAAAACCTAATTGTTCACCAGTGTAGTTAGTATTATGGCATATGAAGGCTCTAGTTTGGGAGTCAGGAAATCCACTAACTGGCAATATCATACTGGAGAAAACTTTCACTCTCTGATCTTACTTTTTTCATCTATAAAATGAGGGTACTGAGCAACTTTTTTCTAAGTTGACTTATAGTTTTAAGTTCTATTATTCCTCATGAACTTTCTTCTTCAAGTTGATGTCGGAAGTGTTTTAAAATGTTTAAGGATGGTAAATATTTGTCAAATTTCAGCACTTTGGTCTAGTAAAGAAAGTCTCAAGCTTAGAGAGATGGGTTACATAAAATAAAAAGTAATATATCTATCTTGGTTCAAAACTAGTCATTTTTTCTTGAGTATAAGGCTTTGATATATCAACTTTTCAGAAAAGCTCAACCTTCCATCCTTCTATTTACATAGTTAATCATGCAGTAAAATGTACTTAAAAGATGGAGAAATAGCCCAGCTGGCATAGCTCAGTGGTTGAGCATCTACCTATGAACCAGGAGGTCCTGGTTCAATTCCTGGTCAGGGCACATGCCTGGGTTGCGGGTTCAATCCCCAGTGCGGAGGCAGTCCATCAGTGATTCTCTCTCATCATTGATGTTTCTATTTCTCTCTCCCTCTCCCTTCCTCACTGAAATCAATAAAAATAAAAAAAATAAAAAGATGAAGAAATAGTGTTATCCATGGGTAATATTATGAGTGAATAAATCATACCTGTTGACATTGGATGAGCTGCTGTCTTCTATCCTATGACATGCGTGTCAAAGGTAACATGCAAACTCATTTTATGTGCTAAGAAGTCAGCAAGTCCAAGTTCTCAGCACATGGCAAAATAAATATCAAAAATATAAATCTTTGTTTTACTATGGTTGCAAATATCAAAAAATTTCTATATGTGACACAGCACCAGAGTTAAGTTAGGGATTTTCAAAATGCAGACACGCCGAGCTCAAAAGGTTCGCCATCACTGACATAGGATGAGCTGTTGTCTTCTAATTGTTGCAAGGCACAATGATATCTGTATTTTAGTTTTATGTGCTAAGAAGTCAGCAAGTCCAAGTTCTCAGCACATGGCAATATGATCACCAAAGGTGCTCCTAGGAGCTGTTGGGGACCCAAAAAGCAGTGTTTCAAGAACACATTTTATGTATCTTGGATCCAAAACTTAGTTCTTTTTCTAAGGCTACTATTCTCTCTTTTCTCTTTAAAACCAAATCCAGCCCACCTCTTGGGTGGTACCCAAGGTCTAGCAGAGGCTTTGTGGTCATACTCATATGGTTCCAAATCATTGTCTTCCCCTTTACCAGCTGTGTGAACATGCACCTTCTCTGAGCATCAGGAGTTAAAGTCCTTCCTCACACAGCTATGGAACAAAGGGATCTAATAATTAATGTGTCTCTAGTGTAGTGTTGGGAATATGGTGGGTATGAAATAAATGTCAGAACCTTTTTCATTTCCTGATTATGTCTTTTTAAAAAAATTCTCACCAGAGAGAGAGTTTAAAAAAAATTCTCACCAGAGAGAGAGGAGAGAGAGAGAGAGAAACATTGATGTGAGAGAGTAACATTGATTGGTTGCCTCTCTTTTGCACCCCGACTAAGAATTGAACCCACAACCTAGATATGTGCCCTGACCATGGATTGAACCCACAACCTTTTGGTGTATGGGAGATGCTCTAACTAACTGAGCCACCTAGTCAGAACCCAATTCTGTCTTTTTAAGAATCCTTGTCTATAGTACTGTTGTTTGTAACACAGACTTTGGTACTTTGTAATGTTTCTCAAATGATTCATACAAGTATAACTTATCTATTAAATATCTTAGTTATAGGATCCCAGCTACAGGATATGCACCTATTAGATATTCTAGAAGTTTGGGGGAAAGTACTGTAACATCATCCATTATGAAAAGTCCTAATATTTATTGAGTAGTTCTACACAACAGGGAATTAGTTTGAGGACTTTGAATACATTATTTCCTTTAACCCTTACAAAAAATCCCAAGTGGTAGGTAATATTACTGCCTTTTTACTAATGAAGAAATGACATTAGGAAAGGCTATTTAATATGACCCAGAGACACAGATAGAAATGATAGCTGAGATAGGGAATTCATATCCCTCCAAGTTTGAATATAAATTCTTCTTAAAAAATAAATTTACCATCAACAACCAACACTTGTAGAGTTGCTACGGAGTACCCAGGGCCCATTATTCAATACCAGATTTGTGAATGAAGTGGCTTTTTGACTAACGACTGATAGAAACTGGATCTGTAGCCCTGTCTAGCTCTGATGTCACTAAAGAGCTCATATTTCTGCTCCACCAGCTGCAGGGTGACACAGAAAGGAAAGGAGGGATTGTTGACTCCTTAACAAAGGTTATCTCTTTAACCTACCTAGAAGAACACGTGTCTACCAGTCCTATCTCCATTCAGACTTTTCTGTAATGATATAATCGTTATTTCCTTTAATTAACTCTCACAAGATGTGATCCTACTCAAAGATGGATCATTTTTACTTGTATTGGTTTTAAATGATAAAATTAATGGCTTTGGGAAAGAAAATCAGTGACTCATTGAACTTTAAAGCTATTGAGCCTGGCCAAGGTGGCTCAGTGGTTGACGTCAACCTATGAACCAGGAGGTCACAGTTCAATTCCTGGTCAGGGCACATGCCAGTGTTGCGGGCTCAGTCACTAGGGGCATGCAGGAGGCAGCCAATCAATGATTCTCTCTCATCATTGATGTTTCCATCTCTCTCTCCCTCTCCTTTCCTCTCTGACATCAATTAAACAATTTTTTTCCCCAAAAAGCTATTGAATAGACATTGGGATTGTGGGTAGCATACTTTTACCTCCAGGAACTCCACCAGGTTCTCATGGTGAAGAGGTCAGCAAAAACGTTAGTAGCAACCATTTTGAAAAACTCCCAGTGCATTATCTATAACAAAGCCTAGTCTACAGTAGAAAAGATTTTACCAAAACCTTATTGACTTGGGGAGAAGAGCAATTACTCAACTCCAACCCATCTATCCTTCCCATCTCACCTAGAGAGGAAAAAGTAAAAAATAACTACCAAATTTATTAAGGTCACAATCCAGGGACAAAGGCCCATGAAAAGACTGAGATTGAATCATTGGATAATGCCTCCCCTCCCCAGAATTTACCACCACATCAATAGGGCTCCAATATTAGTAGATAAAGGCTGGACAAGCTGCAAGGCATATACTCTATCTAAGAAGGTATTCTTAGGGAAACCTCAAAGTACAGACCAGACAAAAACAAGTACAGTTGTTATTTTGCGATGTGAATATTCATTGTCATCTTGTGTTAGCACCCATCTTCAAGGTCATTGGGTTCTGGCACTAGATCTGTCTTTATATTCAGTTGAGATGGTCTAATAATACTGAGGAGACAGACCCCCTTACAAAACACATGAAGGATCCAGTAGAGGGCAGCAAAGCATAAAACAAATTTAAATTTGTCCCCCCAAAAGGCTGATGTTACCATAAAAAAATTGTTGCAAATACAATTTCTGAAATACAAAACATTCAGATTAGTTCAGTGATGTAAAATAAATTATGTGCAAATGTTTCTCCTTTTTTGGAACTAGTGATCCAAGGTTGAAGAGCAAAATATCTACAATTTGCCTCTCTGGTCCTTTTCTATTTTACATGGATTTGCACAAAATGATTCTTACTCTTCTTTCAACTTTAAAACTCCTGGTTTTGTGATTTCTGATTATATGTCAGTCATTTTAAAATTATATTGATTAGATTTTCACATTATTTGACCAACCATAACTTGACATTGGTGGAAATCTGGAAAAGCCCACTATTATTTCATGGAAAATTTAGGTTTCTGAAATGCATTGATTTACCTTCTTAGTAAAATGACACTTCTGCCCCCAAACTATTACTTATATATAATCTAGTGACAATAGTGATTGCAATGCTTTCTGGAGTAAGATTTTACTATTTAAGCCATCAAAGTGATCTGTTTTTATTTGGAAAAAAAAAAAGAAAAAGAAAACCCCACAATAATCTTGTATTAGCCAAATGGTTTTCACTCTCCATTAATTTTCCTTTTAAATACTATATATGTGAAGTCAGTATTAGTTACACATTCTAAAATCATAAAGGTTAATCATTTTAAAAAATAATTGTTGCCTTGAAGGCCTAAAAATGGTGACCTAGAGTAGATAGAAGAGCACATGATAGATCTGAACTACTGTTATGTCATCATTCATTTGGTAAACCACTTCTTGTTTCTGGATGTGGTTGATTTTGACAGTTAATGAATTCGCACTTATTCTTCACATTTATTTAATGACTGTCATTATAAATACCCATCACAATAATCCATTTTCATTTTATACCAGACTTGTGACTGAAATGGAAACTTTTCTAAACAGCGTTTTTCATGAGCATCAATGAATAAAACTGTCAACAGTTTAATGAAAGCAGAAACCATTTCTGAATCAAGACTGATAATGTAGTTATATTTAACACCACACCACATACTTAAATATTTTCAACCCTCACTGAAGGCACGTTTTCCTCCAATATGCATAAGAAAGAAGAAATATGCCTGATTGTCAGTGAATGTGACAGATGAAGAAAAATCATTCTTTATAACATAGTAAACCTATCTATATATAGAAAAGCCTAAGTGACCTTACGACTGAATGACCAGAACAACCAGAACAACTGGACCACAGGCAGGTAGCTATGACGTGCACTGACCCAGACCTTGCTGCTGGGGCCCTTACAGCCCTGAATCGGGTTCACCCACATCCCGGACCCAGACAGGAGGGAGGAGGGAGCCCGATTCCTCGAGGAATCAGCCATTGGTTAGCTTGCTGCTGTGACCAACCTCACGCAGTCCCTCACCACCACCCCCAAACGAATCAGCCCCAATCTCTGGCCAAGCCGAGGGACCCCACCCATGCACGAATTCATGCACCAGGCCTCTAGTTATTATCAAAAGCCAGAGGTAGGACAATGTTATAGATACACTCTTGACTCCCTGCCTCGACACATTAGCATACATGGTGCCATTACGGCTGGCATTCCTTTCTCTTTGGAGGCCAGTTAGCTTTCTCTTGCAGTGGTTCTCAACCTTCCTAATGCCACGACCCTTTAATATAGTTCCTCATGTTGTGGTGACCCCCAACCATAAAATTATTTTCGTTGCTACTTCATAACTGTAATTTTGCTACTGTTATGAATCATAATGTAAATATCCAATATGCAGGATGTATTTTTTGTTCGCGACCCACAGGTTGAGAACCACTGCTTTAGAGCCTTCGACTCAGCTTATCTCAATGCCTGAAGTCATTAGCATGAGATAAATTACTCATTTAGCCCTAACCAGTTTGGCTCAATTGACAGAGCGTCAGCCTGCGGACTGAAGGGTTCCAGGTATGATTCCAGTCAAGGGCATGTACCTTGGTTGTGGGCATATCCCAATTAGGGGGTGTGCAGAAGGCAGCTGATCGATGTTTCTCATTGGTGTTTCTAACTATCCCTCTCCCTTCCTCTCTGTAAAAAATCAATAAAATATATATAAAAAAGGAAAAAAATTACTCATTTAACTGATTTGGTTTCCCACTTTAGGGTGAGGAATGTGAGGAGACCCACCTTAGAGTCCACAATTTTAGATATAAGCTGCATTCTCACAACATTAATGAGATAAGCCATTGAGACACTGTGGTATTACAGAGAGTAATGAGTACAACATTTACTCAGGTGTAAATCCTGACTTGCTCTTTATTCTGTGCCTCAATATTCTCATCTGTGAAATGAGATTACAATGCTGACTTCTTAAGGGTGGTTTTAAGAGTTACGAGTTAATACTTCTATGACTATTATAGTATTTAAGCTTAGAATACGAAAATGGTTTTAATTCCTCCAGTGCTTTTCCAACAAGATGTTGCCAAGAGTATCACCTTGGTATTCCTAATAATTCTCTGTTGACTTTGGGCAAGCCACTTCACCTCTCTCGGCCTCATTTTCTTATCCAGGGTCTTAAGCAATGCTTCAAAAGTAATAAATTCTCTAAGATGGTTTCAGTGGATATCGTGGAATGAACAAACTGTAAAATGAAGAGAATGGAGCAAATAGATCACCAAGACAGCCTCTAGTTTTAATACTTCATGTAATTCATTATCTCCCAATATTACTGTGGGGGACAAATAAAATGCAATGCATCTGCTGTCTGCATTGGGAAACCCTACTGCAGAACACCATACCACTTGCTAAAATGAATTTTGAAGGTATCCACACAAAGTATCACATCCTTTACTGTGATAATTAAGCCACTATCATCTCTGCCAATATTGGACTTAAACAAAGGCTTCAGTAGAAGAATAAATACACGTTTATTTTGTACAAAACGGCTGTCAAGTGTCCTAGAGTCCCCAGCGGGCAGAAAGCGCCCGCGGGCAGGGCCCGAGGCCCGGGCGCCCTCAGAGCAGCAGCAGGGAGCCCAGCAGCAGCTCGCCCTGGCCCAGCAGGCGGCCCCGCTTCAGGCCGCGGCCCTTGCCCTCCGCCTTGACGCGCACGGCCAGGCGGCGCACCTCGTCCTCCGACAGCCCGTCGAAGCAGAAGTCCTGGTCGAAGACGGCCTTGCGGCTCCGCCGGACCACGGCGCTGCGCTGCTGGCGCGTCTTGCCGGGCGGCGGCAGGACCAGGCTGACGCGGCAGCCCATGGCGCAGGGATCGGAGGCTCCTCCGGCCGGGCCCTCGGGGCGGAGCAGCCGGAGGCGGAGGCGCCCGCTGGCCGGACTGTACTCGGCGGCCAGGCGCAGGGCGCCGCCGGCGCGCCCCAGAGCCACGGTGCCCTCGGCCTCCAGGAGCTCGGGCCGCGGGCCGGCGTCCGACGGAGGGGACGCGGAGCAGGTCCGGGCCGGGGACCCCGAGCTGGCGCGGTGTTCCCCGTCCAGGTCCCCGCTGGACACCGAGCGGGCGCGGGTCAGGCCGCGACTCCTCCGGGCCTGCAGCGCGCGGCTCAGCAGCCCTTCGGGGGCGCGCAGGAGGCGGTGGCCGCGGGGCTGCGGGGCGAGCGTGTTCCGGGGCGGGCGGGAGCCGCCGGATGCCGAGGGTGGGGTGAAGCGGGCACCACGGGACCAGAGGGGGGCGTCCCCGCCGCCGCCGTAGGTGTGGGCCCGCGGGCGGAGCACGGGCGGCTGCAGGAGCGCGGCGGCCCCGGGGCCCCCGAGGAAGAGCGACTCCTTGCGGCGGGTGTGCGGGCTCTCGAGCAGCGCGCAGAAGCCGTAGGCGGTGCGCGCGCGGGGCAGGTGAGGCAGCGAGAGCGCGGCCTGCGAGCGCGGGTCCCAGTCCGTGCGCCCCGCGGCGTCGTCAGTTCCTGCTTTTTTAACCCAGGAGTCCCGGTGTGCAGCCAGCACGGGGCAGGGCGCGAATCGTGGGGGGATGCAGAAATCTGGGATGCGGTCTGGGGTGAGCACGTTTGCACACTTGGCGGGCGCGTTGGCAGTGGTTCGTCTGGTCCGACCCTGGAGACGTCCGTTCCCGCCCGGCAGGAGGCGCTCGGGACCTAAGCCGAGCCGCTCCAGACACCACATCAGGAGGCAGGTGCGGGATCTGGGCCACCCTCTGCTGGAGCTGGTCAGCCTGCAACGCACAAGCGCACACGGATTGTCAGAGTGAGCCCCGCAGGCCACAGCAAGTCCTCTCTCCTTTCTTCTACTTTCGGGATGCCTTCTCCCCCCTCCTTCGGGACTAGGCAAATTGTACCCTCCCCCTCCCCACTGCTATTGCAAACTATGTTTTGGTGACTGTGACAATAGTTCTTCATTTGTCCAGTCTCCGTTCAGTAGTCATGAACATTTCGGGGCTTATTGCTTTAATCCGATCCGCCCTAGCTGGCCTAAGGCAGAGACTATCAAAATGTTGGTCTCACGCTGTCCTTGATGCTTGTGCAATCATTTCCTGAATCCTTGCATTATTGCTCTAGTTCTAATTATTGAAATAATTACCCCCCTCCAGGACACTCAGCTTGGTCTCCCTTTTTAGGGGCAAAGAGCTCCAGACGAGTCCCGGGGAGTTAAAGCAAGGCTTTGGGTCCCACCGAATGTACCTGAGGTCCAGTGCCGGATGGATCTCGCACCATTCTGTCTGGGACACTTACCAGGAGGGGCTCAGGGCGCGCAGCCTGCGCGAAATTCAAAGGGCGCGTGGCGGGGGTAATACAGTAGAGCAGTCCAAGGACAGCCGGCAGGAGCCTTTATTAAGCGGGGGCCTCATGCGTCCGTCAATGGGCGGGCCGGAGCGACGTTGCTCGGTAACTTGACTCCAGGCCTCCCTCCCCCCGCCCTCCACCTGCGTTCCTTTTGCCACGTGGCTGGATCTGCTGCGCAAATTCAAGAGATCCAGTTCTCTTTCTCTCCTGCTTGGTGTGGGGATGTTATCCTCAGAACCCGTAAACAAGTTTCTTTTTCATCACGTGCAAAAGAGGGTTAAATCTTTACTTTGTCGCAGAGTCATAGTGAACATCTAGGGACACAATGTGAATGCACAGCACCCTACACCCACCACTAAGAGAAGATAAAAGTCGGGTTTGTCTAATTCTTACTTAATACCCTCTTCCAAATTCGGCCTTTCCCTGCCCAGCTTTCAAAGTCTCTTGACTTGCTTTATGGCTTTCTGTTCTGGTTTAAGTGTTGTTTTTTTTCTTTGTTGATCACTCTGGGTACCAGGAACCTTTTGGGGTGCTGAAAATATTCCACACTGATCTGGGTGGAGTTACAGGGGTGTAGCCCTATGTAAAAAATCACCTAGCATAGCCCAGCCAGCTTGACTCAGTGGTTGAGCTTCAACCTATGAATCAGGAGGTCAAGGTTGGATTCCCTGTCAGGGCACATGCTGGGGTTGCAGGCTCCATTCCCTATGTGGTGCGTGCAGGAGGCAGCTCAATGATTCTCATTATTGATGTTTCTATCTCTCCCTCTCCCTCTTTGAAGTCAATAAAAATATAAAAAATAATCTAGCATACATTTAACGACTACATATAAGATTATATGTAGTGTATACCTCTATTTTTTAAAAAAATCTTACAACCCACTTTTTAAGCCATGTTCTGCTGGGTTGTTGTTTTCTTGTTGTTTTTTGTTTTTTTGGTGTGTGCATATTTTGTTTTGCTTTTTAGTCCTCACCTGAGGATATGTGTTTTCTTTTTAAATTGATTTAAGAGAGAAGAAGGGAGAGAAACATCGATGTGAGAAACATCTATTTTTTGCCTCCTGTAGGTGCCCCAATAGGAGATTGAATTTGCAATCTAGGTATGGGCCATGACCAGAAATCAAACCTGCCACCTTTTGGTGTATGGGAAGACATTCCAACCAACTGAGCCACACTGGCCATGGCTATATGTGCTGAATTTTTATTGAAAAAATATATTCCTGAATACAACAGGGCTGTTGAAATCATCCTTTGGAAGCACCTTGATCACATCTGGCTTTTCTAGGCTGTACCCACTAAGAGACCTTTTTCATTCCTTTTGAAACTTACATGTGTTAAATCTGTAAGAGAGCCACTTCCATCCAGCTCAGGTTGAAAGAGATCTGAGGCATTTTGTTCAGTGTTTGGGTGTATGCTAGCTAGTTCTGCCTTGTAAATCAATTGTTCTCCAAATAATGTTTCATAAATTAAATGATTTCATGCATAGAAGCAGTGATCATTATTTTTAATAAAAATAGAAGGGAAGTTGTAGAATGTAGTGATTAAGAAAACTGGGTGTCATTCCCTGACTGGTTTGGCTCAGTGGATAGAGCGTCAGCCTGCGGACTGAAAGGTCCCAGGTTCGATTCCAGTCAAGGGCATGTACTTGGTTTCGGGCACATCCCCAGTGGGAGGTGTGCAGGAGGCAGCTGATCGATGTTTCTAACTCTCTATCCCTCTCTCTTCCTCTCTGTAAAAAATCAATAAAATATATTTTAAAAATAAATAAAACTCTACCAACCACATTAGTCATTTGTACACATGATTAAAGAAAACATTGCTTTAAAAAAAAAAAAGAAAACTGGGTCTGAAATCAGATGTGGTTTTGATGTTAGAATGGTGGCTCCCTATGTGAACTTGAGCAAGTTTAACCTTTCTAAGCCATAGTATCAAAGGTAAAATTAGGAGGTGGAGCCTTTGGGAGGTAATGGGATTAGTGAGAGACCCAGCGTAATAATAATAACATCTACTTAGAGAGTTGTATGAGTATACAATAAGACAATGCGTATGAAGAGGTTAGCATAGAGCCTGACATACACAAGTGCCAGATATCATATTTATTATTGTTACAGAAGGGAGAAAATGTTCATTAATTCATTTCTTCATTCAAAGCAATATTTACTAAATGCTTCCTGGGTTCCGATCACCTTATTAGGTAGGTGGATCCAGGCTGTACAAGATCATATCAGCTATGTACATTTGTCAGAAGAGGAATAAAATGACGAGGATGAAATATTTGAATTCCATATAGCAAAGGCAGGAATGAGGAGAGACTACTGAACATTATTTATATATTTAGCCTGGGGGGCAGGGTTGGTAGGTTTCTGGGTTTACCATGACCTTGACTAGCTACTTAAGGTCTTTATATCATCTCCATTCCTGGTTAAAATTCTGGAGCCAGTGTTAAATCTTTGGGACAGGGGTCCTCAAACTACATCCCGCGGGCCACATGCAAATACAAATATTGTATTTGTTCCCATTTTGTTTTTTTACTTCAAAATAAGATTATGTGCAGTGTGCATAGGAATTTGTTCATAGTTGGTTTGAGGGACAGTCAACTGGCCCCCTGTTTAAAAAGTTTGAGGACCCCTGCTTTGGGAGAATAATTACCAAATTATATACTTGCAGGTCACATGCATGTGTTTTGACTTAACTTTTCTCAGGAGACAAGATGCTGTTAGCTTTGCAAGTAAGAGCCCAGAGAGCCCTTGGTTAAAATGCTAAGACTCACAATCGGAGAAGCTGGCTGAGAAGTTAAGAAAACTATGTTGCCCAGCTGGTGTGACTCAATGGTTGAGTGTCAACCTATGAACCAGGAGGTCACTCTTCAATTCCAGGTCAGGGCACATGCCTGGGTTTCAAGCTTGATCCCCAGTAGGGAGTGTGCAGGAGGCAGCTGATCAATGATTCTCTTTCATCATTGATATTTCTATCTCTCTTTCCCTCCTCCTTCCTCTCTGAAATCAATAAAAATATGTCTAAAAACAATTTTTTTAAAAAGAAAGCGATGGTGTGGTGGGAAAAAGGAAAAAAAGCACCAAGGCATGAGAAATGATGTAGGGGTAAAGAAATATATACTTTGGAGTGAATCTGTCCTAGGTTCAAATCTATTATGCAACTTTTTAGCTATAGGACTGTGGGCAAGTCAATTAGCCTCTTTGCGCCCACATTGTATATTGGAGGTAATAATACCTATCACATGAGATTGTTATGAGAGTTAAAAATGTATGAAATTCCTCTCACACAGTAAGTGCTAGCTAACAGTTACTGGTTATTATTATAAAGGTAGATTCCTTTAAAAACAATTCTCTTCTTGGCCAGGAAAACAGATTTGCTTTGTTTTAGTTAACAATTCACCTTCTTCAATAACACTTTAGCAGCATTTCCTGTGTAAGATTTCTTGAAAACAGCAGAGATGTGCCCTTTCATGGTCCCTTGTGACCACATTAAGCCCTTACTTTGGAAGCACGAGCCATGCGGTACTTGGGAGGATGATGTAACAGATTGAGGCCCTGTGCCTGGAACACACAAATCTACTCAGAGGAAGATTGTGGTCATTCTGAGCGCACAGCTACCAGTATAGCTATGGGGACATCCAGTAATGGAGCTGGCAAACAATTCTGTGAAGTGAGCATAAATAGATCATCACCCATGGAGGCCAGAGGTTCTCTTGGAACAGAAGGAAACTAAACAATTTAAAGCAGCCTTCATATATATATACACACACACACACTAGAGGCCCAGTGCACAAAATTCATGCCCTGGGGGTTGTGGGGGCTGGGGGGGGGGGGGGGTCCCTCAGCCCGGCCTGTGCCCTCTCGCAGTCTAGGACCCCTCACTCCTTACTGCCCACCTGCTTGCTGCTCCCTACTGCTCGCTCCCGCCACCACGGCTGCACTGGCCAGCGGTGAGCACAGCTTCTGGCTGAGCGGCGCTCCCCCTGTGGGAGCGCACTGACCACCAGGAGGCAGCTACTATGTTGAGCATCTGCCCCCTGGTGGTGATTTCATAGTGACTAGTCATTTCACCATTCGGTCAATTTGCATATTAGGGTTTTATTATATAGGCTAGGATATTGAATGTGAACTGTAAATGAAAAAGAAAATTTAAAAACCAAATAAAATTTTAGATCTTAAAAATTTTAATATATATATATTTTTAATTCTCACCTGAGGATGTTTTTAAAATTGATTTTTAGAGAGAGAAAAATCCATTTGACAGAGAAATACCATAGGCTGCCTTTGCACCTGCTGACCCACTGGGATCTAAGTATTTGTTGAATGAACCGGAAGGGATGGGACTTCACTTTCTAACTGTTTTAGCAACTCTGCAAGCCAGAGGGTTTATTTTTTATTTTAATTTTTATTGATTGATTATTTCAGAGAGAGGAAGGGAGTGAGAGAAACACCAGTGTGTTGTTCCACTTATTATGTTCTCTTTGGTTGTTTCTTGTCTGTGCCCTGACCAGGGATCCAACTCGCAATCTTGCTGTATCAGGAGGAGGTTCTAACCCACTGCGCTGGGCGCTGCCTGTCAGGGCCCCTCGACAAAACCCCTCTGGCTGCCCTGGCCACTGCTGTGGGTTGCAGCTCCTCTGCCGAAGCAAAGGTTTGGATTCCATTCTGTCAGGGCACCTACTTAGGTTGCAGGTTTGATCCCCGGACAGGGCTGACTGCTGCTCAGGAAGTGACCGGGACCGTTGAGGTCCTTGTGCTCTAGTCATTCGGCGGGGAGCTGGGGTGCCATTGCTGACATGGCCAACTCCGATCCCCACTACCCCCGTCCTCCATCGAGGATGACTTCAACTATGGCAGCTGCGTGGCCTCCGCCAGCGTACACATCCGCATGGGTGGGTGCCCTCCCGCAGCTCACCAGGCCTGGCTGCTGCGCAGTTGCCTGGGGAGGTGGATTTCCGGGTTCCCAGGGAGAGCGCCCCCTGCACAGGACTCCCAGGGAGAGCGGGGTCCCGGAGGGAAAGCACTTCGCTCCGCCTCCCTTGAGGGCTCCTGGGCCCTAGCGGAGCGCATGTCCTGTGTGGAGAGCCGCCCCAGGGAGGCCTCCTAGCTGGGTGTTGAGAAAACGAAACTGGAGCCCTTCCTCCTTGAACCCTGTCGTCTTCGGTGTAGAAAGGGACAGATGAAAGCCTCAGCAGCCTTACTGGGGCATGTTTAAATGAAGATGTTATTTTTTTTTCAGTGAAAATAAGTTTATTGTGTAATCAATACTGTGTAATCATTGTGATTACACAATAACCTGCATTGAGTTATCTGCTGGGATGTTTGTGCTTTAGGGCATGTGAACGCATTTTTTTTTTTTAATTTGACACAGCCTCATGTCCCCGGGCCTTGTGCAGCACGCAGCCACGCCCACCTGCTCCTGCTGGTCATTACCCATGAGGGCATCCTGGCTAATTTGCATATTCCTCTATTATTATATAGGATATGAGTATATGAGTTTGGATGCCAAGGAAAGCAAGAAGACGACTTACAACCAAATAAAATACTGTTATTCTATTTATCTATCTATTCTGATTTATCTATCATTCAACAGAATTAGAGTATGGAGTAATGGAAAGAATGCAGACCAGAAGTCAGGATACTTGGGTTTTAGCTCTGACGGTCACTAACTTGTGGAACTTTGGCATGTCCCTTAATTCCCTCCTCTGTTCAGTGTTTCCATCTGTCAAATAAGAGGGTTGGATTAACCAGATGATATTTGTTTTCCCCTGGCTCTAACACTTTGCAATTCACTCCAATGCTTTCTGCCACTTAACCTTCCTAACTTCTCCGACTGTCCATGGTGTTATGCTTATTCTCTAGCTTTCTTCAGTATTTCTGTTTTCTTTTTTCCTGAAATCCCTTTTGCTTTTCTTAATAAACTCCAGGTTTGGGGAATGGATCGTAGGTAAGGGGTAGTGTGAAGTTAGAATTTCTATTTTTCTATTTTTAAGCAAGAGTTGTTATTATTTATTTATATTTTTTATTTTTGAAATGCCATCCATTTCTGATTTAGTGGTTTTTTTGCTGGTGTCTTTAGGTTTTCCTACATACAATATTATGTCTTCTGCAAATAATGACAGTTTTACTTTCTCCTTTCCAATTTGGATGCCTTTTATTTCTTCTTCCTGTCTCATCCCTATGGCTAGAACTTTCAGTACTATGTTGAATGAGAATGGTGAAAGCAGACATCCCTTTCTTGTTCCTGATCTTAAGGAAAATGCTTTTAATTTTTGCGCATTGAGTATGATGTTGGCTGTAGGTTTTCCATATATAGCCTTTATTATGTAGAGGTATGACCCCTTTATTCCCACTTTGCTGAGAGTTTTTTTTAAAAAATATATTTTATTGGTTTTTTTACAGAGAGGAAGGGAGAGGGATAGAGAGTTAGAAACATCGATGAGAGAGAAACATCGATCAGCCGCCTCCTGCACACCCCTCACTGGGGATGTGCCCGCAACCAAGGTACATGCCCTTGACCGGAATCGAACCCGGGACCCTTCAGTCCGCAGGCCGACACTCTATCCACTGAGCCAAACCGGTTTGGCTTTGCTGAGAGTTTTTACCATAAATGGGTACTGGATTTTATCGAATGCTTTTTCTGCATCTATTGATATGATCATGTAATTTTTATCTTTCATTTTGTTTATTTGATGTGTCACATTTATTGCTTTGCAAATATTTTACCAACCTTGAATTACGGTGTGTGATCTTTTTAAATATATTGATGGATCCAATTTGCAAATATTTTGTTGAGGATTTTAGCATCTGTGTTCATCAGGGATATTGGTCTATCATTTTCTTCCTTTGTTGTGTCTTTATCTGGCTTTTGTATTAGGATAATGTTGCCCTTGTAAAAAGAACTTGGAAGTCTTCCCTCCTCTTGAATTCTTGAATTTTATAGGTGTTAGTTCTTTGAATGTCTGGTAAAATTTGCCTGTGAAGCCATGTGGTCCAGGACTTTTGTTTGCTGGGAGTTTTTTTTTTATAATTTTTTAATTTTTTTTAATTACTGCTTCAATTTCATTAGTTGTTATTGGTCTGTTCAGATGTTCTACTTCTTCCTGATTTAGTTTTGGAAGATTCTAGGAATTTGTCCATTTTGCCCAGGTTGCCTATTTTGTTGGCATACAGTTTATTTTTTTGGTAATATTTTCTTACAGTCATTTGTATTTCTGTGATGTCAGCTGTTACCGGTCCTCTTTCACTTCTGATTTTATTTATTTGGGTCCTCTCTCTTTGTTTCTTGATGAGTCTGGCTAAAGGTTCATCAGTCCTTTCAATGAACCAGCTTTTGGTTTCAGTGATCTTCTGTATTTTAAAAAGTATTTATTGTTGAAAGTATTACACGTATATGTCTCCCTTTTCCCCCATTGACCCCTTGTAGCCTGCCCCCATCCCTTGCCCTAGGCCTTCACCACCCGTTTTGTATTTTTTCTTTTTTTTTAGTTTCCATAAGAGTAGTTATTTTTTAAAGTGCCACTAATTTTAATTCTTGTTTTTAACAGAAAAAAAAATGTTTTGCACATCTGTGCTTATTGCCTAATCTCTCATTGCAGGTTAGTTTTGCAATTGCCTTTTTTGTCCTCCTTTTTTTTAAAAAAAATTTTATTTATTGACTTGAGAGAGAGACATATTGAGATTGAGAGATTTGGTGTACCACTTATTTATGCATTCATTGGTTGATTCTTGTATTTGCCCTGACCGGGGATTGAACCTACAACCTTGGTGTATCAGGATGATGCTCTAACCAACTGTGCTAGTTGGCCAGGGCCTTCTCATTGTTCTTAGTCAGAATTACTTTAAGAACTGTAATTACTAGAATGTTCCTTTTCTTTACCTAACCTCTTTATCTAAATTCCTTTGGGTATTGTTCTTTACATTAATGTGCTACTGGTGTTTCCTGACATTATAGTTTGTTTTGGATAAGGACTGTAAATTTCTTCTTCAAGAAGTATGGAAAATTTGGGGCATTACTGTGCACAAAACATACTTAAAAAGAAAAATATTAAAATTTAAAAGTGTTAATACTATATGGTAATAGTATTTATACTGACAATTTTGAGCTGAATTTTCCACTGAGATTTTCTATTCTGTCATTAACCTTTTAAGGAAGGTCTCCGAGAAGTACTAGTAGCCTAATGGTGATTTAACTAACTATTGAAAGAGAAGAGTGTGGCAATGCTCAGGAAGCTGGAGGAAATGAATACCTGCTGTGTAATTTTGGGTTAAGTAATTTAATATTCCTGACCTTAGTTTTAGTATAAGATGGAGACAACCCTACAACCTGCATTACTTATCTTACAAATCTTTTGTGACGATTACATGAAAGTGCATACCTTGGCATAATAATGGCATGATAGCTCATGAGGTATAACTGAAGAAGTATTAATAAAATGGAATAATGCATATAAAAGCACCCATATGCATTATTTTTTCAAAAGTATAGAAATACAAGTAATTATTAGAGAAGGATTAGTATTGTCCACTTCTCCAACCAGATCCAACCTCTGTTCCATTCGCTTGACCTTGCTATTCTGCCCTTGGCGTCTTTTATCTCTGTTATTCAAACTTTTTATGATGAATGAGGCTATCCCAACCAGAATTTAAACCCTAGAGTGTCTGGGAGCGCGATCACGCTCCTCCTGTCTTTCACCAAAAGTGCCAGGAGCGCTATCGCGCTCCTCCTGCAGTGTCCAGTTCTAAGTCTGCTTTTATTAGTGATGATGATATTGCTAAATATGTCAATTCTTGCTGTGAAGATGACGATTTTGTGGAAGATATTGAGTATGTAACTTCATTTACTTGCGATTCATAATTTTTTTCCTAAACTGCTGTAAAATCAGCAAAAATGCCTTGGCAATTTTAGCATAGTTCCTAGGGTATTGGTTGGCACTCAAAGGGTTAATTTTTTTTTTTTTTTAATATTCCCCTCAGTGCATAGTTGGTGGGAGTGTATAAAGAGAGAGGGATTGTTGGAAGAGGGCCTGTGGACTAGGAACAACTTGGGGACAGATTGAGGAGGGCTTTCTGAACATTGTAAAGTTATTGGGTGCTTTTAATATGGTGACTAACCTGTGCTCACTTGTGCTTTGGGAAAACAGCTTCTGTGGTGGTATGCAGATGGATGAAGGGAAAAACTGAAGGCCAGGAAGCCAGTTAGGTGATTGAATGGTCCAGGTGAGACATAAAGAGAATTTAGGAAATATGGCAAAAGCAAAACGGACAGGTTTGGCTATTAGTTCGCTGTGGATGGTGATGAAAAGAAGTGCTAAGTGCCTCCTACCTATTTTGTCACGGTGACTGAGATAAGAAAAACAAATGGTGAAGAATTCATTTTCTGTGTGAAGGAATGGAGGGTTAAGGTGGGTATTGATAGTACTGATTAGTATTGTTTTTTTTTCTTTTCTATCAATTTTACATATAACCAATTATAGATATTTGACTTTCTATTTTCTTCTTCAGTAGACTTTGAACTTAAGACATCTTTTTCTTTTTGATCCTATTTTAGTCCTTTTAGGCTGCTCTAACAAAGTATCATAGACGGGGTGGTTTAAAAACAATGCAAATTTATCTCTCACATTTCTGGAGGCTGGGAGGACTAAGATCAAGGTGCCAGCCAATTCAGTCCAGTGGGGGCCCACTTCCTGGTTCATAGATGGTTATCTTCTTGCTATTTCTTCACATGGCAGACGGGGGAAGGAGCTCTCTGCCTCTCTTTTATCAGGTACCTTCAATTCACGAGGGCTCTGGTTAATTACCCAATTACCTGCCAAAGGCCCCACCACCCTAATATCATTATATTGGGGGGTAGGATTTCAACATATGCATTTTGGGAGGACACAGTCTATAGCAGTTGTTTAAGAACAATTCACACAGTTTTTCAGAAGTAATGTGTAGCAAAGCATTTAATTAATGCTAAGGACTACAAATAACCCACCATTTCTGAGGTTTACTCCTTTACTGTATCTCCACAGCTTTTTGAAATATATTTTAGAAAAAACGTCCAGGTCTCTCAACAGAATTGGTTTGTCCACGGGTAAACTTCCCTAACATAAAAAGCCCTTGAATTCTAAAAGCCCTACTCGCAATGTCTTGCTACACCAGAGACAGTTCAATGATAGGATGGAAGAAAGTGATATATTAATAACATGTAAGCCACATATAAACAAAGTACCATGTTTTTGTTGTTTTCTTAATGAGGTAGGTAAGAAGTGCCTCCGAGTTAAAAGAATGAATCAAACACAGAAGGGAGCAAAAGAATGGCTTAAGAACAACATGCATGTTCAGTTCCCATTCCATCTACCATCTGATGATGCGGTTCTGTTGCTACCGCACCCACTTCTAAATTATTCAAGTATGTTTTCAGGAAGCAAAAAAAAAACCGAGACCTTGCCCCAGGCGGAGATGACAGGTTGCAGAACAAGGGTGCGGAGCCTTCTAGTCCCCACCCAGAGCGGGGAGGGGGGTGGCTGCTTAGGAGGTGCACTGGGTGGACTCCGGGTCTGGAAAGCGCCGCGCAGTAGGGCCGGCCCCGCGCAGCTGCTTTCCCCGGAGATGGCTGAGCTCTGCGGATCCGAGACCCACAGCAGGCGACGGCGGGCCAGCAGAGCGGCCACACGGAAGTCCGCGCGCTCAGTGACTCCGGCCCTCCCTCTCATTAACACTTTTCCCGCTCATCGGGGTGCAGGCTGCACGCGACGGCGAGTTTGGTGCCGGGGCCGCGCACCTTCGGGTCCGGGCGGCGGCGCGCCTGCGCTCAGGCCGGGTCACGCGTGCGGTGGGAGAGGGACGGCGCC